>NC_043962.1:31134827-31466077 GCF_902148855.1 Sphaeramia orbicularis | reverse complement strand
GATGTGGGCAGTCACAAATGAAAAAGCTGCCAAAAGACACAACAACAAAACACAATAAAAGGAAGTACAGCAACAAAGTAAACTGGTTATTACTGCCCTAAAAGAGTCAAATTCAGCCTTTATGTAGCTCCTAATTTAAAAAAGAAACTATATAAATAAAGCACATAACTTCTTTCCATTTATTCACTTCATGCAAATAATAGGGTTGGCAACAAAAGGAAACACTCAATAAACTCACCACTCCTCGTAATGAAGGAGGAATAAGACCACAATACACAGGGATATAGGCGCTGCATACACATGCCTAGTTAACAAAGAGATAAAACAAGAAACATATGAAAAAAGGAGGTAGAATTAACTTAAAACTCCAATAATGATGGTAAATTTTAAAATTTAGGTGATAAGAGAGACAAAGTGACATTTCATTGGTATTACAGAAAAATAATCACAAAAATACAACACAATAAAATACTGCCAAATAATCATTGAAGGTACTGATATGTAACCAGCTTTGCTGTGGGTATAATCAGACTCATAGCACACCTGTACCAGCTCCTCCTTGGTGTTAAAATGAGACACCAGGACATTTTCTCCATCTGTCACTCTGGTGAGAGAGATTCCCAATCGCCCTGTGGCCTGATGGTGGCAGTCAGCCGGGAGAGTTCGACGCAACATGCGACACACAATTTTCACTAAGTTAAAGGAAGGATGCATGGGCCCCAGGAATCGCTTTCTTGCTTCTTTGGCAACATCAATGATACTTGCACCAGCCTCTCCTGTGAAATCAAATGTGTCAGTTTTGTTAGTGATGACCTGAGTTGTTAAGTAGGCTATTCGATTATGAACTGGGGAAATTCTCCTGCCTCTTAAATTTAATAAACTCTCTAAAAACCCTCTTGGATTAGCTGGTGAGAGTATTCTTAGGAAGCTGAAATCTGGGTTGTTTTCTGAGCTCATGAGTAGCTTACTTTTTAGAGAAATGTTTTCCACATAGACAGTGATGCCACAAACATAATATTTTACAGAATATGATGCAACACTGCATATTCAACTAACCAACACTACATAATATAGCCAAAATGGACTCATCCTCAAACACCTACAGCAGAAAAATGCAAAATAAACATTAATGCAGGAGTAATAAGAATGTAAAGACATCAGAGGAAATAGAAAAACACTTACAGGGACTATTTTACTGCACAAAGACAACTTCTGACTTTTCCTAAGTACATTTTGCTGATAATAACTGCATACTGAAATACAATGTTTTTAGTTACATAAAGGCCCTGAATACTTTTTCACCACTATTTGGAGGACATAATTCTGAAACTGTCAACAATACACAACAATGATGAAGTGATCAATAGTGTAAATGTCTTTATCTACCCTTAGGGGTGTTCTCCAAATCTCTTCTTTTCTGTAGGCTGCATAGTTTTGTCTTTATTTGACTTTAGCTCTCTTTACAGTAAAACATCCTTTGTGAAAATGCTTTCATATACTTACCTAGACACACTCCAGTGACCAGTGCAGTGGCGGTCAGGGCTCCAGCTGATGCCCCATAGATGTGCCGGGCGTTATGGACCAGAAAAGGAGCCTGTTCTTGCAGACAGCTGGCAACACCAACATGGTAGATACCAAGAAAACCACAACCTGCGAAAGAGATGTTCCACGGTGTGTCTAAAGGAAACATACTGCTCCTGAGCTTTGGCAAACAGATGAGTACGCACGGAAAGACAAAGTTCACTAAAAATGTGGCTATTGGAGCAAAACACTACAGCATTCTGTCCTTAAACGTATCTGTTCAGCTATTTTATCAACAAACAGTACTGAACAATTAACAATAAATACAAATTATTTCTTACAATTAATCTAAACTGAGTTAATATCGATACGAAATAAACAAAAACAACACCCGATTAAACAGAGAAACACGGGGACTTGTTTGTATTTCTAACATACTTATTTTACTTTGGGGCGGTACAAACCAAGTTGTCCAATCACAACACACAACGCAGAGCAATCTGACCAATGATTGCCGAGATTGTTGATGTAATGACCAATCATAATTTACATCGCTGAAATACGTCACACAAGTCAACGCGCGTCCGCTTCTTGTCCCAATGATAGCTGTCAAACGTTTTCCAAGGCTTGGGTAGTTCGGATTTTATGTCCTAAAAGGAAGCATAGGATCCGTAAAACTTTATGCTACTTATTTATATTAAATTGGTGTTACACTGAGACAGGAGTGTTGATTTGCAACAACGCACTATTGGCCGGCTCAAGTAAAAATCGTCCTCAAATGGACATATATCTAATGCTGTTTATGTCAAAAAAAAAAAAAAAAGAAAAAAGACAGAAAAACATTACTTCTTTGCCGTGGAAAATAAGATATGTTCCTGCACTGAAAAAAACAAAAAACAAAAAACAAAACAGTATGTGTCTCTCTTAAGGTAGTCAGTAATAGACTGCTGCAGGATCCTGACAAAAGTAGTTAAGTATTTTGTAACAAAAAGTGATGGAGTTGAAAATCTCTTGTATCTAAACATATTCTGCAATAACATAGAAATGTTTTCCTGGAACATTTCTTTTCACAGAATTCAGATCCAAACGGTTGCCAGAAGATAATTCAAGGTCAGTGATCCAGGGTGTGTTTAGAACTGGATTTCTTAGAGGAGATATAATGTTGTGAAATCATTATCATAGGGATAACTTTTTTAATATGGGTCCTACACTCTCTTTACTGAATATGTTAATTACTAAACAGTCACCTGAGGACTGAAGGAGATCACAGTTCATTAGTTTAGGAAATAAAATTAAGGATTTGTGTAACTAAGACCCATTGCAGATGGAGCTGGGTCCTGCATTATTACCTAAGTGTGTTACAGTTTGAAGAGCAGTGGCTTGTTTTTAGCTCAGTGACTACTTTTTTTGCCTGTGGCTCCTCAAAAGAGGTTAATTAGTTCATGCTGAAATGTATGAGGTTATTGCCTTCTGCTCTACAACATTAACATCAAAGGGAACTTACAAGTATAGACTGACACTGAGATTAAATGAAACACTTTGTGTGTGTTTAGTGCAATTGGATGTGTCATTTAGCCATGGGGACCAAATGAAAGGGCTCCAGAAGGTTAACTGCTTTTGAGCAAAAGATAACAACTGCACTGGAATGTGTCTTGTTATTGTCAAAAAATAAAGCTCATTGACCCAGACTTGACCTTTGTCCAATCAAATCAGATTTACCTTCTGTTAATAAATGCTTCCACAACAGATAAGATTTGTCAGATCAATGTCTTAACCAGCGTTTGCAGCTTCAAGTGATGAGCATAAATGGTTGGCTGAGGAAAAAAATGTGCACATATTATACAAGACTGAAAAAGAGGGAATTCCATAGAGCTTTATTTGCTAATACATATTGTACATGTTTTGGTTGAGGGACCCTGGCATGTTCTGCTTCTGGAATAATTAAGATTGTGGCATGTTCATTTATACATCCATTATGAGTATACTTATTCTAAAACTGTATATTTATATTTTACTTTATTATTAATACATTTGTTTTTCTTTTTGAATTGTGGAATAATTGTTACAGTTTCAAATAGTACCTCCAAAGATATTTTAAATTCTGTTTTCTTTTCTATTTACTTGTGTATTCATTTTCTTTCTGTAAAATAGATGTGCACAGTTTACATCTCTACTCCTCCTTGTTTGAAGCATTTAAGTAATATTGTAATTAAGAAAATATCTTTGCAAAGAAGACAACCAGAGGTTGCAGACATCACCTCTTTAGATCATATCCACCACAATAATTCCACCTATGAATAAACTTAAAGAAACATACAGTACTGTGCAAAAGTCTTACCAACTCTAGTTTTGTGGTTTTTGCAGGGTTGAAATGTGCATGCATATTTCTCATTCTCTTTTTTTCAGATACATCAAGAAAATACAGGAAATATGTGCACATCCTCAAAAGACACACAAAACAATGAACTAAATGGGTTCTAAAGATTAAAATTACTATTTAGTGTGACCCCTGTCTCCACGAAAACAAAAAAAAAAAGAGCAGCACAAATGGTTCGAAACATTGAATGAAACTTGGAATAAAACATCAGAAAATTAATGCAATGGAGCTTATATTGTCAGAGCAAAGGGGTTAAAGCAGTTCATGTGCAAAGGGAGGTCACACTAAATACAACAACTTTGGTTTATAGAGGCTGTTTTTTCCCTAAAACCTTTGTTGTTACTGCTGGACATACTTCGTATATATCCATATAGTGGTATAGACTCTTACAGAATAATGTGTATATCAGCAATCAGTTCCTTATCCCCTAAAACATACTGTCAGGATCTGCATTAATGTTTTTACCATAACAATTGTGAACTTACTTGTAGCGGAGAAGTGGACATGATTTCAGTGTCAAGGAATTCGCATAATATGAAAAAAGAGATGAACAATGAGTGCAATTACAAAAATGCAAAGTTAAAGATAAAGAAGTTCCAAACTGAGATTGGGATTACTCGACAGATCACCCACCAAATACAGAAATAAAATATATTTTCATTGTATTTTTTGATAATGGATCAAAAACAAACTGATTATGTTTGTCACGTTGTTTGTAAGAGTGGGATATGTCTTCATTTCCAAGAAAATGATCCTTAAAGAATTCAGATGCGGGTCTAGATGATCCTTGAGAAATTGAATCGAATCGAATCGAATTGAATCGAATTTTCCTCATTGTCATTGTAACCTGTACAACAAAATTAGTAGTATGAGTAGAATGAGTATAAATCAACTTTAAAGCATCATATAAAACGACTAAGATATATAGATAAACCAGGTAAGAAAATTAAAAAGACAAGCACAAATACTAGGCAAGGCAAGGCAAGGCAGCTTTATTTATATAGCACATTTCATGTACAAGACAATTCAAAGTGCTTTACATAAAACATTAAAAGCATTACAGCAGAAGGCATGAGAAAAACAAACAAACAAACAAAAATCAGATAAATAGGTAAAACAGATAAACAGATAAAAGAGACAAGCAGATAAAACAGATAAAAACTTGTAGCTTAAATGGAATAGTGCAGATCTGAACTGATGAATAAAAACTATTCAAATGCAGCTGTGAACAGGTGAGTCTTTAACCTGGATTTAAATAAACTGAGTGTTTCAGCTGATCTGAGGTTTTCTGGAAGTTTGTTCCAGACATGTGGAGCATAGAAGCTGAACGCAGCTTCTCCATGTCTGGTTCTGACTCTGGGAACTGACAACAGACCGGATCCAGATAACCTGAGGTGTCTGGTGGGTTCATACTGGGTCAGGAGGTCACTGATGTATTTTGGTCCTAAACCATTCAGAGCTTTATAGACCAGCAACAGAACTTTAAAGTCTGTTCTCTGACGGACAGGCAGCCAGTGTAAGGACCTCAGAGCTGGACTAATGTGGTCCACTTTTCTGGTCTTAGTGAGGAGTCTAGCAGCAGAGTTCTGAATGAGCTGCAGTTGTCTAATGGATTTTTTAGGTAGACCTGTAAAGGCACTGTTACAATAATCGAGCCGACTGAAGATGAATGCATGGACTAGTTTTTCCAGGTCCTGCTGAGACATCAGATCTTTTATCTTTGAGATGTTCTTAAGGTGGTAGTAGGCTGATTTTGTGGCTGCCTTGATGTGTGTTTCAAAATTTAGGTCTGAGTCTATCACTACACCCAGATTTCTGGCCTGGTTGGTGGTTTTAGGTCTATAGTCTGAACACATGCAACCACACATCCTTATCATTGCACAATCCTTGTACTGCACATTAGATTATATTTAGCTGTTGCTCAGTGCTGTTTCCCTGATGGCAACAGTTAGAACAAAGTGTCCAGGGTGTGAAATGTTCTTAATGAGGAGGACAGAGAAATAGCAGAGACCTGACTTGTGTAACATTTTCAGGTGGAAGTATCCTGTAAATCTGAGCTGCAGATGCAGACAGTCACATACATGGAGGTAGTCCTGCTTACACTTCCAACACTAAAGAGTAGACAAAACAGCGCCGTCCGGTGGTCAAGGACGGACTGACAGGGAGGACACAATAAACCTGTCCCGCCTTGTACTGAAACTTTGGCGGCGCTAGGACCGGGGAGCTCGTTGTTTTCTCCTGCACAGCCCGGAGAGGCGGGGCAAATTTCGCTCCGACACCTCCAAGTGGTTTGAACAGCTCTTTCTGCACCGGTAGATTCCGCAGTTTAAAACGAACACACACCTGTGACGTATCATCGTTCCTTCAAAAACACAGCGAACACCAGGAAGTGAATGTGAAAACTGTCTGGATCTGGGAAAGTAGGACCGAGACAGGACCGGATTCAAGAAACAGGTCACCTCAGAGTCTTCTAAAAGTCTTTATTTAGTAAACACATTAACTAAGTAACACTGAAGGTCATTAATGTCGCCACAAAATCCGCCAGATGTGAACATTTTAAGCAGTATTCACCTGAATATGAAGACTGTCCTTTAGAGGCCGCTTCAGTCTTTGTTATTTATGCAGTTGTATTCGACATGAGTAAATATGAACTCATCCAGTCCAGCAGAGAGAAGAGCTGAGGCCGCTGTTGGACCCTTCAGGAGCTGTTAGCTGTCCACTGGGATTAACAGGGGTTTCGATGGAGAGGAGCAGTGAAGAAGAGGCAGCTGTGGATGAAGAGGATGGAGAACAGGCACCCAACAGGATCATGAGGTCAGATGAGTCTGCATGGAACCCAGGAAGGAAAACCCCCAAAGGTGGCCTGTCAGACCCTTCCACTGATACTCTGACACTCAGACTGTGGAAGCTGCTTCAAGATAAATGTGAGATGAAGCCCACACCTAATGATATGATTTCTGAAGACCGAGGAGAGGCTTTGGAGCCTGACAGAGATGACAGCTCACTTACACTCTCTGTATCTCCTTTACCCTCCTCCTCCTCCTCCTCCACTACATCCTGCAGTAATCATCAGAAAAAGTTTTCTTCATCTTCCTCAACATCCTCCTCCTCATTCCTGTCACTGTCTCCCCCTTTGCCTCCTTCGGTGGAGCTCTCAGCTGTGTTGACTGGCACTAGGCTGACTCTGGATGTGTACAAATGTGGAGCATCAGCGCTGCCTTTGCTCTGGAGGTCCGTCCCAGAGCAGCTGAAAGGCCTCCAGTACCTGAGACTGGGCTCTGAGGATAAACCAGGGCTGGATGGTGCTTTGGACGTCCTTCCCTATTTGACCAAGTTGTGCTCGCTGTCTATTCGAGGTATTGTATTCATTGTTTATCTGAATGTGCAGACACACAACACGTATGTCCACCCTGGAAGAGGGGTTCCTCCTCTCTGGCTCTTTCTGAGGTTTTAACCATTTTTCTACATCTAATCAGAGAGTCTAAGGACAGAGAGTATTGTTTATTGTACAGATTGTAAAGCCTTTTGAGAAGAACCTGGGATATTTGTGATATTGATCCATATAAATTAAATTAAATTGATTTTAAATTTAATGGAAATACTCCCCATTTACTTTTTACTGTTACTTGTATCGGCTAAAATTTGCTTAGAGGTCTTATTTATGTCTTTGTGCATAAGAAATCAATATAAGTGAATCGCCAAAGAAACTTTGTGTTGATAAATGCAACTTATGCAAATTTACAGGATTTCAGTTCTGTTGCAACATGTTGATGGTCATATGAACTATGTTTTCAGGTCAAAAATGTCCAATTTCATCACAATTAATGCTATATTTTCATGTCACAAATGGCCAAGTTATATTTTAACTGAATTTACCCGAAAAACAAATATTCTATTCTTTTAGATTCCCCAATTTTTTTCTTACAAGATTATATACTACATATCACATGTTTTATTTTTACAGGTTGCAATATGGAGTATGATGCTGATCCATCCTGCTTATGTTACGCCAATACATACATTAAGAATGTCACATGTCACTTTTTAAATCAACAGTTTTCTAATAATAAGCATTTTTATAAAGAAATAACAATTCTATATTGTTATTTACTCTTTAGTATGATGATAAACTATACAATAAATTATTATGATCCTAGTTTTTGCACAGGGATCATTTGTGGAAATGGTGACATGGCTGCCGAGCATCAGTATGATGGGATCTGTAACAACCATGTCACACAACCATGTCACATCTGTCCACTGCCACATTTTTTGTTTTTGTTAAGCTGTTATTGTTTTAGATCCACAATACTAACATTTATGAATAAGAGGAGGATTAGCAATAATAAATATACAAGTTTATTACTAATAAAGTACTGGTACTGACCAGATCATCATGGGTAACCGTGGGTCCGTCCACCAGCAAAAGTTTTCACATACACATGCTATTCAAAATCCAATATTTCTGAAAATATAGCTTCCCCTGTCAAATAATATCAGTAGTCTGTGCACACATGTATTAGCATTATTTCAACACAGTTCTATGCATTTCTTACAACTTTTTTTTTTTTTTTTTGACAAAAATGGCCACTCATTTGACCCCCTAAGTAAATTTTAGCTGATATTAGATAAGATAAGATAAAATAAGGTAAGGTAAGGTAAGGTAAGGTAAGATAAGATAAGATAAGATATACTTTATGGATCCCCCAAGGGGGAAATTCAAGTGTGTACAGCAGCACAAGACAGTATGCGTCAGTACAACTGAAAAAATAAAGACATAAAAAATATAAGCAATGGGTGTTAATACCCCTTTAATGTACATAATAAGCAATGTGATAAAAAGATTTTTCACAAAAATATTCAAGTTCTTTTCAAAAACTCCTTCCGCAGCATAATATACTAATTCAGGATCTCTATATTTAGTAAATATGCAGATTTTGTAAGTTTTTCAGCCATGCAGTAGAAAGATCGCAGTGAATAAAACTTAAGAGATGCTGGTTTTTGAGCAGATAAGGGGATTACATTTTAACTCACCTTGATCCTCCCAGTTAATTTAATTAATTTTCATCATCATTTTCAAGTTTTTCCCTGGCAGCTAAGATTCACCATCGTACATCCATGTGAACCTAAGAACAATTTTCAACATGCTGATATAAATAACTGTTGAAATCAAATGAATAAACATTAATTTTAGAGTTTCCTTGAGCTTTTTATTTATGGAGCAGGTGGAGAAGAGGGTTGGATGACATGAATTTAAAAAAAAAGTTTTCACAGTTATTTTTTTAAACAAAATCTATGATACCAAGTGGGAGAGTTAGGTGTGAAATGGGCTGATCCATGGATAACATTGTTATGCATCATTTACATAAAAATGTAATTTCCATAAATACAGTGCAATCACATTCTAATGTGTGTCAGCTTCTGCTTTTCCCTTCCAGTGCACCAGTCTTTGTGCCTCTAACTGTAGCTTTCTTTCTCATTCTAGGACACAGGTTTTACAACACAGAAGGTGACCCCCTGCCAGGCCTCCTCACCACTTTACCCAGCTCCATTTCCTCCCTTTCTCTCCTGGTGGACCTCGATCTCTCCTTCAACCAGCTTACCTCTCTGCCACCCTGCCTGTTCAGCCTGCCTGTATTGTCCACCTTGCTGCTCTGTCACAACCACCTCTCAGCTCTGCCCTCTGATATCGACCAGATGGCCTCCCTCACCTACCTCTCCCTTATGGGGAACCAGCTGGACTCTCTGCCCCCAAGTCTAGGTCAGCTGAAAGCACTGCAGAGACTAGATGTTTCATATAACCTCCTGCAGCAGCTACCTGATGAAATTGGCTCTCTGGGGAAGCTTGTTACGCTGGAGTTGTCCCACAACAAACTAAAGCAGCTGCCAGAGACTATGGGTAAGAAAAAAGAAAGTTCAAGACTAATATAGGGCATCACAATACGGTTATACAATATAATAAAACTTTTAGTCATCTGTATTCATTTGTAACATAGAAACATAGTTCTGTACTTAAAGAGTTTTGGTGCATAGATTAAAATGAGGTGGTGCACCAAACTGCGCTGATGAGCTGGTAAAATGAATATCTTGTGCTTCTGCCCAGTTGTAAGGATTATTATGCATAAAAGAGCTGCACAGTGTGGTGAAAAACTCATTGTGGTTATTGAGGCCAATATTGCTATAAAGGGTATTATGTGTCTGCTTGCTTTGTTATCTACGAAAGGCCCATATTATTCATTATTTTGTATATTAAAGGTATATTAACTTTCAAAATAAGAAGTGTTTATTCCTTTTTTTTTAACCCTTTAACCTTTTAACATCCACTTTTCTCAAGGAACCCATAGGATTAGGTTCAAGGTTCCAGAAAAGAACTATAAGTCCAGTGTGTATTTATTAGGCTTCATTTGATATCTTTTAGTTTCTAGTTTCCATATTTAACATGTAACCGAAGCGTAATCTAAACTACATCAGTTTAAATATGGCTCAAATGTCACCCAGATGGTGATTCAATTAACTGAGCAGCTCTAATGCATACATCACTTAAGACTATATGTACTCATGGTGTTAAAACACATGTCAAATGTAACCTATACAGTTAATATGAACATGGTCACATTTTATATATGTCCATATCCAGTCAATTTAGGGGAATTATCCTTTAGATTCAATTTAAATTTATTCAGTAAAGACACCTGTCTTCTGTTGCCCAGGCTCTCTCCTGTCCCTCAGGGAACTTATTATCTACAGCAATGACCTGCGTCTGATCCCAGACTCTCTGAACACACTGCCTCTGCTGAAAATAAATGTGCGTGACAACCCTTTGGGACGCCCACCGACACCCCCTCCTCTCCCTCCTCCTACACCAGGTGAGCAGAGATGGACCTCAGACTGATTATTGCTTTGATTATTTCACTGCTGTTATTTACAGTGTTTATATTTTAGACTAGACATTCATTTGTCTACATTACTTGCTGTTTATTTTCTAGCTCAAGAAATACCCAGAATTCCAGAGCTGCATCTCAGATTTAATCAGCACAGGTAGTCTGTTACTCTCAGTACAGGCACAATTTCTTATCCAGACTAAGCTGTATCTAAAGTAAGCTCTAGGATTTAATGCTTCTTTTACTCCTTAGTTTCTGTGTTTCGTCTGCTGGGTGTCATGTGTTCATCCCAGGGGGGGCTGAGCTGATTTTCCCCCCGGGGTGCCTGGTGACACCCACCAGACTGCAATGGATGGAGAAGAGGCCAGACAGGAAGTGGGTGTGGCTAGAGGAGCATGACATCCTGTTGAGTTGTCCACTGGAACTTCGTCCACATGGAATTACGTTTTTAAAGGTATTTAAGAGTGAATATATAGTACTCATCATAGTGAACCTTTGACCAGCCAATGAAATTAAAATTTAGGAGATTTTTGTGATAATCTGTTGAGGTGTTGATCTTTGTAGGTGTTTTTTTGGGCATTAATAAAAACATTTAAAAAATGGGGATAAAGGTAAGTGATTAAAATGTAAAAACTAAGTCTACAACATTACTCAAATTAAAAGATAAGTAAGAGATGATGAATTTAGACTGTAAATAAAGACATTTCTGATTTATTTCTAAAAATATTAGGATAGCTTGTCTATCTCATGTCAAGACCAGTGTGTTTCAAAGTTCCAGCCTTGCAAAGACAAAAGGCTAAAATGAAAGAGGAGCAGATTTATGTAAACCTCTATGAATGTAAATGTAAAAGAACTTTAAAATAAATTCTAGAATATTCAGGCAGTCAGTGCAGTAGTCTCTGCCATGGACTAGCATGTGGTAAATGTGCTCTGCCTTTACAAACCTTTGCAGCCTGTGGAGGTGTGTGTACCATATCGGCGGAGAAAGAAAAGGGAGGTAATCATAAGGAAGTTTGATGGACATTCATGGAGCAGTTTGCCCACTGTCTTAAGGAGAGGAAGTCCTAACCATAGCAGTCACCCAAGAGGACGTCCAGCCCGGGTAAAACGAGTAACTTCTACCTAAAATAAAGTTATTACATTTCCTTTGTTACCTTTTTTTGTGTAAATAGAAACAGTAATATTTTAATCAGTTTAAATTTCTGTAGCTGGCCTGCTGCTCAGTGAGCCAGTTCTCCTGGTTTATGGCAGTGTCCTGTCCAGTGAAGGACACATGCTCTGTTACACCAGCTGGGGCGCTGCTGGTGTCCAGTTCTGACCCTGGAGTTAAGCTCCACTTCCCTCCTAACTCCACAGTCCAAGTTCGCACTATAACTTTACAGGTAAAGTTTGCAAATATTTTATTTCATTGTTTATTTAATAGGAATGTTGTGATAAAGGGAAAAGGTACAAATTGAATAAATAGAGGTTACAAGATATAAGTAGAAAAGGACAAAATACATTGTAAAACAGCTCATTTTTGAGAGAGTGACATATCTCAACTTGTAAACAGTAGCCTATTCCAATATTTACTTCCCTTTTTTAGGCAATGGCACAGTTTGTGTCAAATAGGTTCTGGATGAAGTAACCCTTGAGGGTTTTCTGGCAGAAAAACTTTCTCAAAAAGACTTTGAGAAAACTCAGAGGTGGGGCAAACAATTACACAGGACTTGTCCCCAGGGAGACTGTGATTCTTCCATTTTTTATTTTCAGTCTTCAGTTGCACTTTGTTTTGGCACCAAAATATTTGGTTAGGTTTCTGGAAAGGATAATGGTTTGAGTTAAAACAGAACCCTTTACAACAGCAAGGAAAGACTTTTTGCCAGAAAATTTCTGCCAAAAAGCTCAGGTGCACATTCAGATGCACTTGTGTGGCTTCTCACAGGCCCCTCTGGTGGTATCCCTGGTGCCAGTGCCAGCGTCTGTTTAATTAATTTGAAAAAAGTGGGGCAAACTCATGCATTAAAATTCAAAAATTACGTTTTTCTAAAAGGTTACATTAGAGTGTTGTTTGGTCCAAAGCCTTTTTTGATGCTTCTGTTTTCATCTTTCTTTATGCAGGTGCTACAGGTGTCTGAGTCAGAGGTACAGACACTATGTGGTGATCCTCAGGCGAGGGTCAGCCCTCTCCTCTGTCTCTCACAGACTCCCAGTATGCATTTCCTGCAACCCATCAAAGTCCAGATCCCTCTGCCATCTGGAGTAACAGGTATAACTTGTCACATTTGCTTAATAACAGCATTAGTATGTTGGCATGATTTCAGCATACAGTATGTGGTGCTTCTGCAGGTCATTCAGTTGATGAGTCCTGTTTGCATCTGTTCCATGGAGACCCCGCTGCCCAAACCTGGACTGACATCACATCTCAAGTATCTCTTTATGTCACTCAGTTGTATGCAATTTTCTACATTACACATTTCTCCTGGTGAGTTTCAGTGATATATTTTCATGATGCTCTGCACCTTTGACATAGATTTCATTATCTGGCTTTCGGACTTAGTGTTTTGTGTTCACTGTTGCAGGTACTGGCTGTGGTATACCACCCAGCGCTGTGTTAGTGGGGTTGTCAGGAAGGTCTACCAACGGCTCAAACAGTTTAAAGTCCAATTCCTCGTCCTCCAGAGGAAGACTGATCCTTCACAAGTGCTTCTTCAGTGTTTACCTGCTAACAAGGTTTATGATTCTGTCTTTCTGGTGGATTTTCTACAATTTAACAGGCCCAGTCTCAGTCTCCACTTTGAAGCCTAATCACTAAACCCTTTCCGACTTTACTGTTGTCACTTGAAGGATTGAGAGTCTGTGAGGGCTTTAAATGGTAAACATAGGAACTGAACAGCACTTTTACATATCACACAATTGACCCTGTGGCATTATCAAAACGTGTTTCATACTATTTTGAGTTTTTATTTTACATTTTTCAATTTCTTACTTTCCTGGGCGCTTAACAGATTGATTTGACAGGCTCATACTGAAAGGTTACTGTCAATCCGCTTGCTTATTTCTATCAAAACATCAACAATTGAAAATAAAAGTAAATCTTAATAAATAAAGTACACCTGTAATATTGCACATCCTTGCGCTCCTTTGATTTTATGTGTTTTTTTTCTTACTATGTAAGTCTTTAGAGGCTAGTGCATCCATCCATAAGCTTGTTTACCCATTTTTAATGCTTCAGGGTTCCCTCTAGTAAACCCGTGTTTAATGATACAACACTAAACTGTGGCTAATTCCCTCTGGCAAAGACTGTCAAGCCGCAGTTTTACAGAAAGTGGCCTTAAAGAGCTCCAAATATCTGGGAGAGAGAGCCCTCATGTATGTACAATTTGACAGTCTTAGAACCTATAACCCTCATGGACTTGAACACACCTCAGTATCTGTGAGTGTGAAGTGAGTGTTAAGTTTGGAAGTGGGCATCAGCACTTCTTACTCTAAGGACAGTCTGTTTGTCCTCTTTTTAAAATTTCTTTCTTTAGTTTGACCCATTCAAAAAGACTATGTCAGTCATGTTGTCATGGATGTGAAACCGATGATTTCTTCGCAGGTGGAAGGTCAAGTGCAGTCCTTATTGGAGCAGTATGACGGACCCCAGCCCTCAGATTTCTGTGACCTGTTGGAGGGAGAGCAGTTCTTTGCTGGTTTTGAAAGAGGCTTAGACATCAGCGCAGGTCTGAACTCTTGGACGCTTCATCTTAAATAAACATTTTACCCCTACTTCCTTTCCTTCTGAGATCTTGTGATGTACTGTTGTGTTATAATTACCTTCAAATGTCTGTTTTCAAGTTGTCTGACAGATATTATTTTATTTTCTCTAGACAGACCAGATTGTGTAGGAGGACGGCTGTGCTTTGTGTTCTACTCCAGCCTGAAGAATCTAAAGGAAGTATATATATCTCCAGAAGAGGGTCAGAAGGGGCCTGTGAGGGGACAGGTAAGACAGACCTCAGACTCAACAGCCAAAAAAGTGAGCAGATTTATTCTGTATACATAATGTATGTTGTATAGATATATAAAGTAAGTAACTTGATGCATCTTACATTTTCACATTTCACTGTGGCACACCTGTTTCAAGGACTGCGCTGCCTGTAGGATATTTTATTTTTACATACTGTTGGGGAATATCAAATACTAAAAGTCAAATTCTGCAGTTATAGTATAGAATTTTGAACCTAGGTACTGAGGCAATTCACACAATGGAGACATTAAAGCCACGGGAGACAAAATGATGGGGACAAAACACCAGAATGTTAAAATACCACCTTCCCTCTGCAGCACTTTCCTCCCAGTCCTCATCTAAAGACTGAATATAGATGGAGATGAAACTGATGCTATTTCATCAGATGTCCATTCAGGGTGAAGTCACTTTTCCAAGCTTCTATGTTAAGACACTGAAAAAGGCAGTAGAGTCACATCCAGATTGCATTTCACCGACCAATAATTACAGCAATCAATTATTGTATTCAACCTCCCTATTTGTTTGAAAAAGCCTGTGACTGGACAAAAACCTGCATCACTTATCTTAGATTTTTCTAAAGCTTGAAAATACACACTGCAAATTATTTGGTTCTTACCAAGATAAAAAAAACAACGTAGATTTAGAAACGTTAAAGAATTTATCATGTATTATGAGTTAATTTCTTATTTTAAGTGTTCATACATCTGTAGACATGCTTATTACTAGATTTAATAGTGTTAGTTCAAGAAATCTTGTTAAATGAACTTACCTTGCTGCATGGACAGATATTTCACTTGTTTTGAGTACCTTTTTCCTCATATTTAGTGTTTTTATCTTGTTTTTAGACAGCCCTTTTTTGCAGTGCAGGCAAGGAATAGACACAGATGTCTTGTGTCCTCTCAGACCACTTGAATTAAAATATGCTGTTCATGTCTTTTATTTTTACCCTGCGACTCTTAAAAAACAAGCACCGCAGCTTTAATTCACCAGAAGCCACTTATGTGTTGTTTTTCAGTCAAAGGTTGAAGTATAAGTTGTATGAAAGAGGTGTGAATCTTGACTGATTATGTCTATGTTTTACAAGAATGTTTTCATTATTTTGTTTGTTAAAATGAATAAGCACTTCAAATTCCTTATATTGAACAGGCTGCAGTAGATGCTATATTTACAAGACCTGGTTTTATTCTTGTTGATGCTGATTCAACTCAGGTACTGCACACTCATTGCACTTTTTTCAGCTGTAAAGTGATTACTTTGACTCCACTGTGAGGATACACGTCAATGTTGGTGTTAATATTTATAAAACATTTATTTATCAGCATTTCATTTCAGCTTAGCCTACATCATAAAATTAGTTTAAAAAATCTTGACTCTCTAATCTGAGGTGAGGGGCCCACCTGCCTGCTTTCAGTGGGAGTCATTACCCGTTTGTTTTTCAGTTAGTACCTGAAACCTCAAAACCATTGTACTGGGTCACTAGATGGCACCAAGGTTCCAAAAATCTTGAACAGAACCAGCTCAAGAACCAGAACTAATTTTATTAAAAATACCTAAAATTGAATCCTCTCATCTCATATATTTCTGCATAGGTGCATTGCAGTTCTCTGTCCTGAGGGTAAACTCCTGTCTCACACATCCAAACCTCCCTCCTCAGCCCCTTCTCACCTCCTCTCAGCCTCTTACCGACCTTTCAGCACTTTTCAAAATAATGTAGTTGGGAAGGCTCAGAGCGGGGCTGAGATTACACTGAAAGGATGTTGTTTATGGGGTGTTTTTGCATCATATGACATATTTTAAAACTAAGTTTAAACACAGATGTAGGCAGATAATACAGTAAGTGAGAGGAGGGTGACATGCCTCAGAGGTCCCTGAAAGTTGTTGCATTGAGGACATTGTGGTTATGTTGTGTAGTTCCCCAGTCAGCTACAGTGTGTCCCAGTTTTAAAATTTTTTTAGGTCTCTGTGTATGGGAAACTTGAAGCATTTTAATGTGATACAATAAGAAAGTACATCCACTGACCATAGAATTCAGTCAAAACAAACAGTTTACTAGACTCACATAATATAGTAATTATTTGACAGTGTACAGTGCATTGGATTGAAGTATGTTATCTTTACCTCCGTAAGGGAGGTTATGTTTTTGCCGGCGTTGGTTTGTCTGTTTGTCTGTCCGTGTGCAAGATAACTCAAAATTTCAGGAAATGTTGATACTGGCACAAGGAACAAATAAATAAATTGTGGTGATCGGGGGGGGATCTGCGGGCACTGATCTGCGTTGGCGAAGGTCTGCGGTCTCCAAGTGCTTCTAGTTTGTAAATGTTTTCATTCATGTGATTACATCTGTATATTATAAAGCACCAAAGTGCATCAGTTCACCATCTCTGTGTGACCTAGTGCTAGTTTGAAAAACAGTTTCCATTTTATTTTGTTAAAAGGATCAAAGTGCAGTTTTTGTGATCTTCAGTTAATGCACCAGTTATGCTCTGTGCCTCTGTTGCAGGTGTCTTTTTATAGAGGGGAAGTTCCTGAAAATTTGCCGGAGGAAGTGGCGAGAAAAAGGAAAGGACATGACAACCAGTGGCTCGCAACTTTACCGCTAAAACTTCCTGTTAGTTTTCCCCCGATTCATATATTGGCAGTTATTTATAGGTGGAATACTAATTACTAATTGTATAGAAATGGAACAGAAATAGGAAAGGAGGCATGACTCTGCTCTATTTTAACTTCAGTTGCATAGATTTTGCTATTCTGTAAGCTTTTGTTCCTCTTGTTAGCTGAGCACAAATAATACAATTACGACAAGTAGTATATCATACCCTGTGTTTGTTTTAGGCTCTAAACTCAGAAAAGAATTACATCAGGGAAGAGCTCCACTGTCCTCTGAACCTGGGTGACCCCGAGAGTGGCTATCTGACTGAAGCCAACCTGCTGTCCATCTCTCTCCAGATTGGAGAGGACTGGCGTGTTATTGGCTTGAATCTTGGCCTGAGCTACGAGGACTTGGCTCGCCTCAAGTACAAAAATAGGTTGGTATGTCACATGTGGTCATGTTCAGACTGAAGTTTTTGGTAATTTGCAGGTATAATGCTTTCAGATTTTTTAATCATTTTACATGCTGTGCTTGACGGATTAGTTCAGAGGAAAACAAAAATCTAGAGGTAGCAATTAGGTATCTTAAACTGCTGAGGAGTTTTAGATAAATATGGACATTTTATGATTTAAACATCTGTAAATGCGTAAATAATGTACTTGCATTCCCATGTGCGTTAGCACAGCCCCAGCCTCGTAATAGTCACGATGGAGTGAGATGTAATGCAAGTGAAGGAAAGCCACAGTGGGAGAGAAAATGTAGAGAATTTTGATTGTTTTAATCTGCACTGTCAGCCATCACGAAGCCATCTGGGACACTGCAGGAGATTACACACAGACTGAAGCTCATCTGGCCCTCCCCCCACTCCTCATGCTCAGAAAGCCTCTCATGACACATCCTGGGGCGGACAACATCAGAGAAATGCATTATGGATAGAATCTATACATGTCAAAAAGGTTTTGTGTAGAGTTGTAGTCATTATAAGATAAGGCTGTAGTATATTTGATGGAAGGTGTCTAGATAGAAGGTGGTACACTGTCTAAAACTCTGAGACTGGATGTGAAAATATGTACACAGTGAAAACTATAACTGCATGGGTAAACAGTGTGAAATATGGTCACAATTGTCTGTCACATTACATCATTTTATCAGGGTAAGTGTATGTCTCATAATAGGCTACTTGTTCTGTAAATTCAGCTATGAAATGGTTTAAAATACCCATACACCATCAGGTTTATGTTTTGTTTGTTTTATTTTCCTCTTTTATATGAATGGGTTTCCATACAAAAGTACCAGGATCAATGTTTGCATGTTTTACTGCTTTTGATATACTAAACTGTCCTCTTGTTCAAATTATATTACCTGTTGAAGCAACTGGATTCATTAGATCCTGCACCAAATGACAGTCACTGAGTGGAGTCACATCTTCATGTATTCTAGCAACAATTGATTATTTGTCTTCCCTCAGACCAAATCTACCCTGGGATCTTCCATACGCATAGATTTTCTACAGCCTGTAAACACAGTCCAGAGGGGATGGATGGATGGATGGATGGATGGATGGATGGATAGATGGATGGATGGATGGATGGATAGATAGATAGATAGATAGATAGATAGATAGATAGATAGATAGATAGATAGATAGATAGATAGATAGATAGATAGATAGATAGATAGATAGATAGATAGATAGATAGATAGATAGATAGATAGATAGATATCTTTATTAATCCCAAAATGGGCGATTCAGTTTTAACAGCCTCCGATTTCAGTTCAGGAAGTGAATCATAAATACAATATGTAATTTAAGCAACAGCACATCAAAATCATGCTTCTTTTCCAATCACTTGAATTACAATATACTGGTATTTTTGCCTAAGGAAAATTTCTTCAATGTCATTTCAAACAATCAAATCCTTTCATCTTAAGGGTAAAAAGTCATGTATGCTCCACTTTCCCCACCAGGGATGACCTGGGTGCCTTGGTTCTGGACATGCTGTTCCACTGGGCTCGAGGACAGAGGGATGCTGGTTCTGGATCCGTGTCGAGGCTTGTGGCTGCAATGAAAGACAGCGGCAGAACAGACCTGGCAGAGGAAATCGAGGATATTGTCAGTATTGGAAGGACAAAGTATGAGGAGTCGCTGAGGAGAGTTGGCCTGGAGGCAGAGAGCTCCTCCCTCAGTGAAACACAGCAGTAGATCAGTACATGCTGGGTGCAGATGGTTGACTTACACTCGAGTAACCTGTGTTTTTTTATAATGTACCCCTATCATCTCACCCTGCTGTCTAAACATCTCATCCTGCTGCCCTGGAAAACAAAAAATGTCTTTTTTTTTCCTAAATCTTGGGAGCTACCTACCATGTACCTTTTTAAATGACTTCCAGAAGAAGAGGAGCAGTGGATGAACTACATAAAGATGAAGATGATGGCCATCAACTCGTCAGTTATTGTGGAAACAATATAGAGTTTATCAAAATTAAGAAATATTGAAGTCTCCATACTGGCTCTAAGTAAATTAATTGTTACAACATTCCCTTGTATAGACAATCCACCAGATCTGCTTCAGGACCACAGTGTGCAGACATCCATATTTTTGTGACCTTATGTAGTTTTTTTTCCCTTTATTTTGCACCTGAATACTTTGACATGGATCTTTGCACTTTTGGTTTCTTTTTAAAACTGTAGAAATACTCAGTCACAATTTTTACTTATAATGCCAAAATGACTGAGTATTCCATAACTGTGACATCGTATCTCTACATAATATTTATTTATTTCATGAAATTTCAGTTCTTTTGGACTGATTAAGTGGTCTCTTCTCAACTATGCATACACATGCATGAAATATTGTAGTTTTTAATAGAATGAACCTCAGCGTTAACACAGAGTTGAATTCACCAGCTACATTTTGGTCAAAAGACCCTCAGGAATTTCATGTATCTGCCCATACTGTATTGACATTTGACATCAGTAGATTATTTTGCCATGTTTTTGGGCCGATTTTTTTCCAGTTCAGAACAGAGGATAGAGAGGAGTAGTAGTGGTACTGTTTTGCAGGTATCGTCATACCAGAATTGCAAGAGGAGCCTGGTTCTGTTGATATTTGCTGCCTTGTCAAAAACTGCTTCTTCTACTTATCCATATCCAGTTGTGCATGTTCCATACAGGTACAACTCACCAAATATATATCACTCATATTTCCTATTATATAATGCTCCTGCAACAGATTTGTTTTGCTATCCACATCTCCATCTTCCCATGTATATATTAATTCTACTAATAATGTAGAAATTATATACAGTATAGTGTGTGTCATCTCTAAACAAATTTAGCCAAATCATCCACATATTCATATGATTATAGGTCAAAAAGGGCTTGAATAAACAACTATAAGGCATTGTTTTTCATTACCTACAATCTTAATAACATTCACAACAACATAGCTGCATAGATTTAGCAGTGAAGACAGAACTGTAAAGTGTGAGTGATGCAGAACTGGTATTTAGCACATCTTGCAGGGTGGCATATATTGAACCCCAGCCTCCTAACATCAGCTGATTGAAGTTCATGTCATTGTGTGCCTTTGGACACTGAGGTAGTAGTTAAGCTGCAGCTCAATCTTAGTGACATAACAGGATTTTTAAATGTATGCAAGTACATTATTGTAATTTATCAATAAGTAGAAATGCAAAAGAAGTGTTGGATTTTTAAAAAAATGTGTATGTGACGTTCTGTGCAGTGCTATGCAGTATTATGGTTTTAAGAGACAGGTCTCCACAGAAAACACCAACATTCACAAAGCAATCTTTCGGTATTTAACAAAAACTCAATTAAAATGTGACCCTAGTTACGATTATGATGAATTTTGTTCTTTCTTTAACCTATTTTATTTATTTGAATCTTATTATTTATGGAACCTACAGTGCTTCACATATTTATTAGACCACCTCTCCCTATGTATCTCAGAGTCAATCCAGCATCCTGAAATGCTATGATGGGACTTTCATTTTCAGGGAGCTCTTGACGTTTTATTATTTTGAAGAGGAATGAGGAATTTCAACCTGAATTCACCTTTTTATTCCCAAATTTGAGCTGACTCACTGGGCTCCTTTGAGAAGTCACAATTAACCAAGCATAGTATTAACATAGTAATTAACCAAGCAAGTAAATAACTATAATTCAACATTTTAATCAAGAAGTAAATTGGTTTACTACCTACATTTGAAAATTCGTAGTTAGTAATAATTATTTTTCAGCACTAAAAATACAATGTTGGTTAAAGAGTTTCTGCATACTGGTATATTGTATATATGTATCTTGTATTTTTAGTCTAGAATTTTGCTTTTTAATCTTCTGTACGACACTGTTTTTTAATTGTACAGCTGCTTTATGTCTTTAATCTGTTCTTGTATTTTATTTTATTTTATTTTATTTTTTTTTGTTTTCCCCTGTAAGTCGCTTTGGAAAAAAGCATCTGCCAAATGCATAAATGTAAAATGTAAATGGTATATTAACCATTACACAAATATAAAAAATGATTTTTGGTTCTTGCCAGTGCTGTTAATTTAGAGCTGCTGTGGTATAAACCTTACATTGGATGGTGGTCTAATAGATTTGTAAAGCATTGTATATTAAGCAAAACTTCAAATTGTTTCAAATTCTTAATTACCATAATATACTGTTTATTCTAGTAATGTTCTGCCTTGTAAGCACTGCATAAATATTGGGTTTTTTCCATCATTCTGGCCTAAATACTCTGTCGTATTGCAGTGAGTCATAGGTGGCTGTGCATCACTGGATCCTCTTCCTGATCCCCAGTTTTCCAGCTCTACTGTATTTCTATTTTGGTTTTCAAGGTCATCGGGTTGAAATGAATCGTCACGATGACGCGGTCCCCACTTCACCCAATCCCCCCCAACACCTTTACACCGCTGCTGCAAACGCAACAAAAAAAAAAAAAAAAAAAAAAAAAAAGTGCCAGCGCTTCCACTACGCTCCGCTAGGGGCGCAGTAGCCGCCGCTCTACCCCAGTGTGTGTGTGTTTTTATCTGAGTCCTACTCCATCTCCAGTCTGGCTGCTCCCCCTCCCTCTCCTCCCTCTTTCCTATCCTTCACTCCCACCTCCTCTACGTCCCTTTACTAGACTCAAATGCTAGTAACACCGGTAGGTTAGCTGTTGTCGGTCTGTCAGCCAAACATACGAGGTCAACACACTCTGATTTTCAAGCACAGCCGCTCCACAGGGACAACGGAAACGGGCTGTTTGCGGTATGTACATAACGGGATGCAAAGGAAAGGGGGGAAAAGTGGATTCAGGGAAATGTGTCTAATGCTTGAATCTGCTCAATATACCTGGGGAATAACAGAAAGCGACACCGAAAGCGTAATTCCCTCTATTTTCTGTTACGCGTTATGAAAAACTAGCTTAAAATTCAACCTGGGAGGTGGTGTTTGTGTTTTAACCGACGCGTCAAATCATTTTCCGTTATCTGTAAAGACTAGCATTTCTATTCTGTGGTCGCCTTAAAGATGCAGCCTATAGGCCTGTTCCTGACTTTAATATTTTATCACAATGTCTTTATAAACGTTAGCCTATTTTACCGAAATAATGGAATACTGGTCGTTGTAATAGATCCTCTTTCTGTCGCTGTGTATAGATCTGTCATTTATTATCATGTCATACAGAAACCTGTCAAATGGTGGTTGGTGTGTATGTTAACATGCTCAGTATGGTTAGTATCACTGCCATACATTAACCTGGTTTTTAAATGCCTCCTACCGGCTTCTGCACAGCAGTGAGGGTGTAATTATCATGTGGGCAGGGATGCTAGTAGTGGAGGGTAAACCCACTTAAACTGTCCCCACCCCCCCTTTTCATTGGTTCACCTCTAACAGACAGACATGTTGCAGCTACATCTTATACAAGTGCATTTTATATTTACGTTCACATCATCTAAGGTAGAGCACAGTCACTGAGGAATGTTTGCCTAGTCATAATCACCAGCTGGAAGCCATTTGTGTTTTTTATTCTCCTATCTTTCAGGGCCTCATGCTCCCTAGAAGCACATACGGAATCATTTATATACAATGCAAGATGCAAGGCAGACAGTAATGCATCGGTGTACAAGAAATAACTTTAATTCACAGTGCTCAGCGTGTGTAATAAAGCATCCCTGCAGCTTTGAAATTATTGATGAGATGAGCCATTCTTGGGTGTAGGGTGACATCCTGTGCTTTCTTATGGAAGTGTTGGCTGTAATGTTTTGGCTTTAAACATTCCTTTAGTCTGGTACAGCAGAAAACAACCTTTTACTCGCCCTAATCTGGTTGTGTTCACATTCTTTTAATCTCCAACCAAGAGTACAGGCGTGAGGCTCTCCATGAAAGCTGGACTGAAGTCCCCAAGGCAAGGGCTGCTAAATGTCAACAGTATATGTGCCCTCAATCAGAAAGGCGTACACCAGTGTCTATGGGAGGATGTTGTGTTGGACTGTGAAAGGTGGAGACACTCAGGCTATTCTGTAATATGTAATCAGATGCTTCAATGCAGAATTGTTTTTTTTCCCCCCTCTCTCTGTAAAGTCCATTCACAGTGGGATCATTATTTCCCGATCAAGGCTGTGGGAAAGCTGAGAGGGAGGTAGAACAGAGAAGACAAGAGAAAAACCCCTGGTGACTTCTGGAAACTGGGCCACAAGGGAAACCTGTGTTGTTAGAGGAGGGACTAAACTTTACACCACCTCTCTGCACTGAAGGGCCATTTTTCTACCTGAAAGCGAAACTCTGTCTATTTTATTTGTTCAATTACACCTAATTGCATAGGTGTAATGGCCACAACAAAAAGTCAGAGCACATGTAGTGGGATTGTACTTGGTTCTGGCACGTGCCCAGATCATAACTCCACTGGTTGTAAATGGAGATTGCGAGAGAGCTTTCATAAGTAGGTATTAGGTTTATAATCCTGATGCTGTAGGAAGACGGAATAGTAATCAGGTTTATCTGTGACACCACAAATTTCATCCTTTATTTCCACTCTGACATCCAAAAATAGGCTGCTTTTTATAAATCTTTGAGAAAAAAAAAGAATGACAACACCAGTGTAGCAGCTGTCAAATCAATGTGAGGACAAATACACAGCAGATGATACATCAATTTAAGTTGGAAGTGAGTCATGTTATGCAGTCTTACACTAGTGTTTCAGGAGAGACAATGAGACTGTTGAATTTTGCAGTAGAAAAGTAATGATAGATGTCTTGAGTAGACTTGAGACTTGACTTCTACTGTTATGTTTGCTCTGGCCTCTGTGAAATAGCTGCAAATTTATGAGAGGGCTGAGAAATATGCACATCTCTCGAACAGTCCTCAGTACTCTCTTATGATGGTTTCAGATCCATGGTGCAATAATCAGACCAGTCCATGTGAGACAGATGGAAGGGTAGCAACAGCCTTCTCACAGCTACTGAAAAAGTGCTATGTGATTTTTCATCCCTCTTCTGTCTATTCAATTAGCCACAGTCATGTGAGAGGAGCGCAGACTAGCATAGAGCCTTGCCACTAGCCTCTTACTCACTTCCTCCTATCATTCACCAAGTCATTGTCATTTAGTCAGCAAAAGCTTTGCTCTGTGACACTCGAGAGTAAAAAGGGATTCAAAGAAGCTTTTCTGGACAAGGTAAAGGCATTTCATTTCAAGTTAATTTGAATAATAGGTCTATAATTTGCATGTAGGTTTACATAGTAATAACACAGGAAAGGATTTATCTCTTGATTTTCCATATCTGCTGGGTTATAGTTCTGTAAGTCAATAATTGAGACATGCTGATCAGTTGAAGAATGAAGCCATGCTAGACTCCCATTGGTCTAATTATCTTGCTTGTGCTTTACAGAGACAGTTTATTTATTTTTATCTGATGGTGCAGCTCAAATAATTACCTTCTTATGTATTATAACGAGGAAATTTTAACCTTAAATGCTCCAATCAGTTGTTTTATGTATTTAAATATGCAAAAAAAAAAATGGAATTTTATAATATAAAGTCTTTTTGATTTTAAGTTTGTAGACTGGTTGCCATGTCTGTCTGTTATTACAAACTTAAATGGTAATTGAAACCTTTGTTTGAGACTAGGCACTGTATATTTATTCCTCTTGTTCCTGATCATCAGTAATAGTATGTTTGTTTGTTTTTTGAGAAGAGTCATACTGAAACATGTGTATGGGCATTGCAATGGTTGTGCTTGCTCATTATTCCATTTATTCCATATTTCATATTCATACAGTGTGTAAACTTAATGCTTAGTGACACACCCTCCGCCAAAACCTTAGTGGATTACATGGACTAGATAATTGCGCCAAATGCTATTAATCATTTAACTTAAAGGTTTCATGCACCATTCATGACAAGGTTCTTTGAGTTATGTATTCCTGATAGTAAAGCGGTGTTTATTACCTGAGTTTTGAAGTGGAAATAATGAACAAGGGTCAGAAGTGTTTTGTTATCTGTCTCAGTTTGTCCCCGCACTGTTAAGTCACTCTTTAATCAACTATGTCCAATGGCTGATTTAAAGGGCCGGGTTATGTTTTAAGTTCAAAGATTTACTTGGCAGCCAGGTTGCACAATCACTTTTTCTATTGTTTACTCATCAGTGCTTATCTGCCCTATAGGTGCAAACTAAAAATATGACCTCTGTGTGAGGGTGTGAGAGATAGGTCACATAGTTTTATAGTGGTTTGTTTCATTCATGGATTTTGGTTTTTGCCTTCTGGGTAGTGTCAACCAAGATTGAACACTCTTGAGTCTTTACATTAAAAACCTATAGGTGTGGTTATTTAACAATATATTAAGTGGGGTCTGAAGAGAAGAAATACCAGTTTCTCTACAGTGCCCAGACAATTTGTTATTTTTTTCTCTTACTGTGAGAATAAAAGAAATTCCTTGGAGATTTGGTTGGTGAGTGTTGCCACTTTTCAGTGGACACTGCACACTGCACCAGTTGTACTCATACAGACTTCAATTGTCATGACAAGCCAGCACAGCCAGGCTATGTCTGCAGGTCAAATAAACGTCCTGGTGTGGACACAGTTGTACGGTTCAGATGAACTGAAGTGGATGGGTCTGCAGCTGCAGGATTTGTAGAGACAGAGGGAGATGTCAGTTTGATGGTGACTCATGTGAGACTGCAGTTGTACATGTAGTGTAATGTAAAATATGGTAGAAAGAGAGCAAGTGAAATTAAAAATGCTGTTTCTGAAGACTGAACATGCTTGTAGGGACATGAGGAAGTCAGAGACAGGAAGTATGGAGACAAAAGTACCAAGTAGCAGACTGACAAAGTGGACTTGTTATCACTAGTGTGTGAGATTTTGGTGAGTTTGATGCATGGCCACTGGGTGAACACAAGCAGTTGAGTGGGTGGAGGGCTGTGAGGCTCCAGGGAGAAAGGAAGAGAACTCCCATCCAATAGAGAGTAGAGATACTGACCTCCTCTGATCCCCCTGTCCTCCTACTGTCTGTACCTCTGGAGCAAACATTGGCCTTAAGTCCCCATCCAAACTAAACATACTAGACCACGTCAGCATTCACACAGGCTGTGCAGCCTCTCTGAAGCAGAATCTGAGGAATTAGCAGCACGTCACTTGGGGTCTTACAAATGTACGCATATGCACTTAACAAAGAAACCTACAAGTCAGCAAAGATCTGAGAAAGGAACGTCGTGTTTGAGAGTCGTGACTCGTGACTGAGGGAAACGATGGGGGAGGGCTAGTGAGGAAGAGAGAGGAGGAGGCGGGTTGCGCAGGCAGAGGCAGGATGTGATTGGAGAATGGAGGGGGTGGAGAAAATGAAAGGGGAAATGGGAAGCATCTTTTCATACTGAGGGTATTATGTACCAAAAATAGGGAGCATCTTACCCACAACAGACATTATTCATCTGTTGCTCAAACCTATGGCTTCATGCTACAGAGGACTGGGTTTCCCTTCCATAATTACAGCTTCACAGTTAAATAAATGGCTTATGCATAAAACATGGGTGTTCAAGGACACGCATGATGCACAGATGTTCCAGTGACGATAGATTTGTTTAACACAATATAATCTCTCCACAGTGATGTCCTAAGCTCTACATCAAGAGAACTGAGCTGTGTTGTCTAATTGTGTAGCACTAAGGTTTTGTAATGAAATATATCCTATGATATTGTGCACAACAAAAACTTTTTTTTTTTTTTTTTTTAAGCAAAATGAATGCCTTTTTTCAGCCTCAAGACAATAAGCACTTACTTGTAATCAGATGTTTTTGTTTAAGATGATACATTTGATAGTTCAAGAATTGTCATTTTGTCTTCTTATCTTAATGCCACAGGGGTTATTTTCTTTTGTTCAGACAGAGTAGTAGTACATTTGATGATGTATTGTAACATGGGGTGGCCATGGCTCAGATGTTAGAGTGGGTTGTCCAATAACCAAAGGGTTGGCGGTTCGAATCCCGCTCTGTCCATGTGTTGTTGTGTCCTTGGGCAAGACACTTCACCTTCCTTGCCTCTAGTACTGCTACTCACACTGGTGAATGTCTGGTGGTGGTCGGAGGGGCCATAGGTGCAGATTTGCAGCCAGTCTTCCATCAGTCTGCCCCAGGGCAGCTGTGACTACAAATGTAGTTTACCACAACCACAGTGTGAGAGTGAATGAATAATGGTACGCGCTTTGAGTATGCGTTCATAGAAAAGTGCTATATAAATCTAATCCATTATTATTAATATGTTCTTATCTGATATAAGTTAAAAAATGAACAGGTAGAAGTCAAAATTAACTGATCTCAAACCACTTGTGTGCAGTTTATTGCAGACTATTTAAAGTGGCATAACATCATAATGTTGTACATTTGTGAAAGTATTATTGCTTGATTCTCACTTTTGAAATGTACTGTATCATGTTTCAAGGTTACTTTTAGCAGTCACAAGCTGGTAAATGAATAGGTACTTTTCTATCTTTACAGATATTATTTAAATTTTGTGAGCAGCATCTACAAACAGTCGAGCGGACAAAGAATAATCCCACTTGGACACTAACACATCTGCAACAGACAATAAAAGACAAGCACAGCAACCAAGTGACGGCTAACAGACAGATTAACAGACTGACTATCCCGGGTTTGAGATAAATGGCTGACAAGCAGATCAGGTAAACTACAATGTGACTTTTTCACTCTGTTAATGCCACTGATTCCCATTCCTGCATTTACGAAGTAACCTGTCATGTTTTTATGTGGTGATCACCTTCATCCAGTTTGCCTGCCAAATTGATCAATGGGGGGATCGCTGGCCTAATTGGAGTGACCTGTGTGTTTCCCATTGACTTGGCTAAGACCCGCTTGCAAAACCAGCAAAATGGAAGTCGCCTTTACACCAGCATGTATGAGACATGTACTTTACTTACATTTGAACAGCATCTAAGTAACAGAAACACATTACAGCAGAATTAGCTGTTACCCAGTTTGTCACAGGTTCTTCAACTAACATGTCACAACTGTCATCTTACAGGTCAGATTGCCTTATTAAGACCATCCGGTCAGAGGGGTATTTTGGGATGTACCGAGGTAAGTTTTCAACTCCAGTGATTCTTTTCTTTATCATGTAAGCTTGCTGAGGGTGTGAAGAGCAAAAAGTGACATGAAGCATTGCTTTTGTACTTTGAGCTGCAGACATCAGATGATCAGTGTCTGTCTTGTGCAGTCAGTTATCTGGAAAAACCCTCCTCTGTAGACCACCTCATTCACTGATTTTCTCATTTTTTTCCACTTTGGTCCTCTGCTTTTCTTGTTTCTCTCTGTCCTTTCTACCCTCCCAGGAGCGGCGGTGAACTTAACACTAGTCACGCCAGAGAAAGCCATTAAATTGGCTGCCAACGACTTCTTCAGGCATCACCTCTCCAAAGATGGGTGAGGCATGAAAGTGCTGACAGGCTGACTGACACTCACCCACTCCCCTCATTCACACTGTGATTAACTGCAGTGTTTACTAACATGTAACCTGACACATTAGCCGACTGTATTTCCACCAAGGATCAAGTTAATCTTCCAGCACTCTGTCATCTCCTGTGGGGCCCAAATTTATCACACTGGATTGCTAACTGTTTGGTTCTACCTATTAACACATAAAATATGGTAGTAGGCTTTGTGATATTTCATAACCAGATAATGGTACATATTACAACAGCACATGTCTTTATGTAAAATCAGTTAATAGATAGTTTAGGTGAAGAATCACATAGAATTCTTATTTACTTAACAAATACCCATCGTGTGCTATATTCTCTGTCCTCCATATTTGTTTTTTTTATTGTCTTTGTATGAATTTCCTGCCTGAAACTATGCTGGTGAAACAATCCAAAACATCCAAATGATGATCTGTTTGTTAATAAAATAAACCATAGAGCATATCAGGAAATTATAGACATTTTTCTGTAATGACAGACTATATATTGTCATATTGGGCAGTCATGGATGGTAGCCATCACATGTCAAATATTAGCAATCTACTACAGTGTTTCAGAAGGCTAGCACTCATTGTCCCCTGTGAGTACTGTCTACGTAAATAAATCTGAAGGTTTCTGGGACATCTATCTCCATCTCAATGGTGACAAACATGCAGTCTGATAAATGATTGACTTGTCTGGCTCAGCCACTCACCTTGTGAATTATTAATCTGCCCTTGTGCCTGACATGTTGATATGGAAGACAAAGATTAGCATCACTAGTGCAGGTGGTGACAACTGTTTTTTCAAAGACTGAAGAAATAAAGTTGTCTTGCTTTCACATTGTCAGATCACGTTTTAATCTGATCTTGCTTATCATCTTTCTTTTTTTTCTAGAAAGCTCACTCTGTTTAAAGAGATGCTGGCTGGGTGCGGGGCAGGTACATGCCAGGTGAGTGAGTGAAGTGCTACCCTAATTGCATCCTCCTGTTCTCCATCTGGAAGAGCACCTTTAGCACTGCCAGTGTCTGACTCTGATCATGCACAAACACCTCAGTTGCCGCTTCAGTTCATTCTGCCTGCAGCTAGAATTAGCCATCAGCACATTTAACTCAGAGTTGGGAGTTAAAATATGCTTGCTGTTTGTAGCTCTTTCTTATCTGTGATTTAAATATGACCTGTAGCACATTTTTAATGACTGATGTCTAATCACTGATATAGTCCTGCTAGCAGGCAATACACTGGCCACTAGGTTTGAGTGATCAGATAAGACCCTGGGAGAGTGCTTGGCCATGTGCTCCAAGTGAGTGAGTCAGAGCCTGTTGTCAATGAGGCCAAAGGCTTCAAGCACAAGGGGCATGATTAGATTAAGTGTAGCAGGCCTTGGATTAAGATTTAGGCTGAGAACATGGCTATCTCACCCTTAATCCAGTTAACCAGTTACTACTGTGTGGATTAGAGAAGAAAACAAGAGCTGACGTTTAGCTAATAGATACACGTTTACCTTATACACTCTGAACTATAACCTCCGATGTACTAATCAGTCTTAAACCCTGACTCCACTGTTGCCAGTACATGCAGTATTGTCAAACTGACTAAAAGATTTAGTCTCACTGACCACTTTTATTATCCTTCCTTGTAGGTTATTGTCACAACTCCTATGGAGATGTTGAAAATCCAGCTCCAAGATGCTGGACGAATCGGTAAGATCAAATACCATGGTGGTTTAGCAAAGCATGAACTGTAGCAGAAAAAAATAGAGAAACAGTGGCCTCATGTGGTCATGTGCTAAAATACAGAAGCTTTTTCATTGTTTCTTCTTACTGTTGCATATTCAAAATGTCTGCCCATACATGTGATACACATCATGCAACCCTTGACATACTGTTAGTTTATAGTTGTACATTCACTGTCAGTAATGTTTTGTTTCCTGTGGTTTATAGCGGCTCAGAGGAAACTGATGCCAGAGACGGTAGCAGCAGGCAGTGTGGAAACTAAGTCCCCAACTGCCATGCAGCTGACCAGACAGCTGCTAAGGGAAAAGGGTATTGCTGGGCTATATAAAGGCCTTGGTGCCACATTGCTCAGGTAAAACAGATCTGGAAGCCTGATGGAAATTATAGCAACCACGTTACTGGTTAAACAACATTTACTCGTAGTCTGTCTTTTTCTTTTTTGTAGGGATGTTCCCTTCTCTATTATCTATTTCCCCCTTTTTGCCAACCTGAATAATTTCGGCAAAAGAGGCATCGAAGGACCAGCTCCATTCTACGTGTCATTTATATCTGGCTGCCTTGCAGGGAGCACAGCTGCTGTTGCTGTCAACCCTGTTGATGGTGAGCACTGTGAACATTTTTAAAGTAACATGCGCAGAGATAACTGATGTTATATTCACTTGAGCTCTGTGTTTTGCAGTGATAAAGACTAGACTGCAGTCTCTGAATCGAGGGAGTACAGAAGACACGTACAGTGGGGTGACTGACTGTATCAGGTGACCTCATTATGTCCTTACAGCTACAGCATGTGTGATAGTGTATACGGTGCTGCATATCTGTTGGCACATTACTGATACTGCCTGTGTATTTCAGGTTATATAACAGGCTTTTATTCTCCTTACAGCAAAATTATGCGTAATGAGGGTCCAGCAGCCTTCCTGAAGGGCGCCTACTGTCGAGCCTTGGTGATTGCACCTCTTTTTGGCATTGCCCAGGTGGTCTACTTCCTGGGTGTGGGTGAATTTCTCCTCAGCTTCTTGCCTAAAAAAGACAACTAAGAAGCAACTCCTTTCTGCCTTCCCCTTCCATAATGCATTACATCAATTGCGTGAGGATTCATCTCATTCTCAAAGAAGTTTTTTGATCATATTTGGGTCAAAGCACGACCAATCAGTACATTTTTGTTTTAATTTGTTGTGTTGAATGTTGAAGTAGTCTAAGAGGGAGCCTTTGTTTGCCAAGCTGCCTGTGGTGGCACACAAAATTCCAGTTGGCAGGCACAGCTAGCTGTCTGGAAATTAAGCCACAAATATCAGTTCTAAAGGAATTTTGCTTCATAATTTCGACATGTTATTGCAGTTTTGAGTATGATTGTTAAATGATCACAGAAGATGTACTGCCCTTGGTTGCTGCAGTTCTGCAAGCTATACAGTACCTATTTTTTTCAAAGAGCATTAGCTCCTGAATTATATTACCATGTATTAAATGTACACACTGTAAGTAAAAAGAACATTAGGTTTGGTAGAATATCTACTCAAATCTTATTTAATGGATTTTCCCAACCTTATGTCTTAAACGTTTTAGAAATAGAGGTAAATACATGAATTTGATTGAGGAAAAGAAGCGGGAATGTGTAATGTTATACCAGCACATCCCCCTATGATTTCCTTAGAAGCCACATCCCTTCCTGTAAGTGGTTGTAATGAACCCAGCCATTCAGCGCCAAGCACACTTTGATTGCCTTGGCTTTTTAAGTAGATCAGGTTCCATCTGATATTTAGTGCTACCACAATGGTTCGACTGTTTTGCCTCCCTAAAAGATTAAATCTGTTCTGTCATCAGACTGAAGACACAGTGGACAGCGTTTGGGCATTATGCATTTCCGAACTTTCGTATACACGGCAGATCCATTAAATCACACAGATAAAGTAACACAACACCACGAACAAAATATTTTCCACTTTGTTGCTTACTACAGGTTGACACCGTCAACCATGTACGTTTGGCCACACCCAATCACTGATGTTACACCAGGTTTTTTTTTCTTTGATGGATGATGGAAAACACCTGCTGTGACAGCGCTGATTGAATTGTGGCCAGAGGAAAGTACGCTTGAAAGTCAAAGAGCAATGCACTATCAGTTTTCTTTCTGTGTGATTCACATGAAAGCATCACTTGCCATTTCTAATTACAATTAGAATGCTAGGTTAAGAGTAGATATTTGGTGACTAACAGATGTTGAGATGTCACCTACTGAGGCCTCAAATGTACAGTCATCCATTGTGGAGCCATAGTTCATAGTCCATAGTTTAGTTGTACATTTCCTTTAGAATCCAGGCACAGTTATTATTGTTTACAGTTTATACTCAATTTAGATTCATAAAACTTGTCAGAACTTGAATTCTGTGGCAGGACCCAAAGAGCTAAAGAAAACCTTTTCTTTATCAGAAAATTGAACCAATGTGTTGTGAGTGTTTTATGATTTTACCAAACATCTCGGCGTGTTTGCTTTAGAGGTTTTGTTTGCTTTAAGCTGCTAGGGAAAGCAGTCCTGTCGTATCTTGTTTATGCATCATGACACTGAAGCCCTGCCATTGGTTTATCTCATCGGAGATCAAGGTGACTTTGATGTGTATTATCCAATCACATTCCTTCTTCGCTCCCACTGTTTAAGCAACTCATCAGTTGTACTGTTGCACTGTAGATATGCGATGCAACTTTTTAATGTATAATCATTTGTGGGAGTGAGGTCTATTTATCAATATTCCTTTCAGTATAGGCAGTATAGCACTATATATTTGTATGTGTTTTTCTGTGTCAAAGTGTCCACTTTAAGTATATTGTATATATGCAGATGATATGAACTTTATGTTTTAGGATTTATTGTTTTGTACATGATGGCTTATTTGCACACCTACCTCTCCAGTTCCCCCCTCAATACATATTGTGGTGATTTAATGTTTTAATGATGTGGACATATCAAATGAAGGAACTCGTTTTATCATCATTTGAACTTAAATGCAGCATATTGATGGGTTTTTACTGTATGCAAAGAGGAACACTATGATAGATCTTAGCTGGTTGATTGGTGGTGCCATTTCTCAAGTTAAGGTTAAATCCTTTGGTCAGCCTATTGATGAATTTACGAGGACCAAATAAAACATAATATACTAATGAAGAAATTCTGTTTAGTTTCCCAGTCATGCTGGATATATGAGTGACCACTGGCACTACTCATCCCTGAAAATGAAATGAAATATACCTGGTAAAGCCAATATGGACTGTAAATTTAACATCTGTATTTGAATGGTGCTTCTTTCATGAGGTAGCTGCAATATTGTGACCAAGGCTATACCGACTGAAACATGCTAGCAAATCTCAACACTATGTATGTCTTAACTGAAAGCCATAGGTCAGGGAGGGACAACAAAACCGCTAGACATCAACTGGCACCTCCAGCTGCTATGACTGATGACAACTGAGCCTCCAGAAAATGGCAAAAGTCCCGCCTATTCACGTGGGGTCATCTCTATGAATTAATATTGTAGTTTTGTCAACATTCCAATTGCCTCATCTCATATATGCTGTCGTTGTGATCACAATGCCTATTGTTTGTGTTGTTGAGATTATTGTTATCATTTTTAATCTCCCCTTTCCTAATTATCAGATTTTATTTGTTTCATTTTGGGTGAATCTTGAAAATGTTGTGCAAGTTATTTTGGTTTACTCAGCTGTGAATTTTCACTGACCTTGTTGTATTTGATTTTGTATGTGTGTGTCTGACTGTGTAGTGCTGTAGTTGGTGTGTAGTTGTTAGTGTGGCACAGCTGTATTTTTCTCTTTGATTGTCAGTCCGATGCTCTCTTTTTTCTCTTTCCTTCCATCTGTCACAATCCTCCACTGTCTGTACATCCTAGTTGAGGTACAGGTGAATGCAGAGGATCTCTAAAACACCAAATGACTGACTTAGAGTATATACAATCAAAGAAAGCACAAAGAATTATTAGGCACAAGAGACCACAAGGCCCACTTTGGTTATACTCAGAAGAAGTCCTTGGATATGATGTTCGAGTCAGGTGTTATTTTCATCTTAGATGTTGAGTGAGATGAACTATGAGTCTATCTGTCTGTGAAAACTTGATCCATAGGGCTGAGACAACAGGTCATTGTGTGAGACCCATGTGATGGTGTCCACTATGTTACCCATCTGCAGTAATCCACAAGATGTATATCGCCTACATATTCTAAATGAATAAAATATAAGAATGTAACTTAGATATTATAAGATGTATTATAATTATAGTAAAGAGTTTATTACATTTTAATCTAAAGATCTGTGCTTTACACACTCACTGAAAAATTCATGAACCAGCTCACTGATATGCAATAAGTAGGAGCCACAAGACACACAGGAGAAAAAAAACATATACACAGAATTAAAAAAATTAAAAAAACAAACATTGAACAACACCTGTCAATCACAATTTTACACAATGTATGAATAATGCAACTGGGACCTTGGAGACCTAAGAGGGATTGAGCTCTCTTATGGCCTTTGTTCTCTTCCTCCAAGAGGAATTGTGCATTGTAGCACTTTACAACAAGGGCCCCCACCCTGCTGTCCATCTACAGAGTTTCTCAATGAAGGGTGTTAATAAATATATATGTGGTGAGTGACACAGTTGTCCTAGGCATTCTTTGCAATGCAATGGAAAAATGAAAAAAATATTGTATTCTCTGTCACAGTTTGCTGTTCAATAAACTCACTGTCCTTATGTTGTCTCATGCAGTTTTCTGTCCTGTTACACTTTTTATGCTCAACACTGTTTCTGCTTTCAAGGTCCACTAGCTTCATGTCAGGGTACAAAAGAACTGATGCTGCTGTTTTTGTCTGTAATAGCGCTCTGAAAACCACACAGTACGGTGATGTTTTGAAGAGCAGGGGGATGACATTGTGGCTCCTCCAGACAAAAAAAAAACAAAAAAAAAATCAGCTGAGGCTGAGTGGTGATTTTCAGCTGTACAGAGCCACAAGGTGTCACTGTAGGGTCGCAGGAGAGCTGTAGCCCTTTCAGGGTGGAAGTGGGAAAAGTGTCAGCAGTAACACAGGTGAATTGTATGCTAAGCTTGGGTGGTGTGGCAGTAAATCACGCGCTCTGATCTCAGTGTCTGTCTGCCTATCTTACTTTTTGCAGCTGTAATGCAGTTCATATACTAACACACCTTTTCCTGCCTGTAATCATTGTGATTTCCTGTGACAAATAAGATGTGTCTGTTTATAAGTTGCATGATAAGAATACAGAAATCTATTTTATTCATGGATTTGCATCTAATCTTTAGGGTATATAAACCCTGAATTGTTCCTGAGTGTTTCAGCAGAACTGATATAGTAACATAGCTTTATTCATTATTAATCCCCTGCTGTTTGCTATGAATTCAACATTGCTCTTTATAGCATTAGTTTCCAGGGTGCTGTTTTGCAGCACCTGCAGCATAATTGCATCATACTATTGTATTACCCTAGCCTCACACATATACACAAACAGCTTTCTATATGTCTCTGTATTCAGATCTTATTTCATCCAGAGTCAGATTTCATATTACAGCTTGTGTGTCTTTGAAAGACTCCTTCCATCAGACTATCTACTCCAGTGTTTACACACACAAGAGATTAGCCCGACGGCTCAATTTACCACAATGACAAGACTTTGAAATATAGAAATGAGCACCAGCCACTGTTCTTATGCACTTTCAAATCCCCTTCATGTGCAGTGACTTAAGCTTCCACCACGAACTATTATTAGCCTTTCGTGCTTTCTAGCAAGAGGAGGAGAGAAGGTGGAGGAAAGGTAGTCTAAGTTAAGCTTTAACTGAGAAAATGAAGGAGGAAGGGGAAATCAAGAGGTGGAGACAGTAAAGGGCCATCGATAGAAGAAGCAAAGAGCCGGAGGAAGAGAGGGAGTGGTGGTGATGTGTATATAGGTCACTAAATCAATGGGAATCAGGTTTTTGAAGGGGAGAGAAGGGGGGTATTTATAGATACCAGTGGAGACAGATGCATCAGTGACAGGCACAATGATGCTGGGAGCACAGGAGAGGAAAATCTGGGAATGGACTGTGGTCAAATTAGTCTTCAGAGAATTCTCCTAACAAATGGTAAAAGATTCTCTACATTGAACCAACAGTGCATAGTACAGCGCAAAACAAAATATAATCAAATGGAAATTACTGCAGGGTACTTTGAGCCAACGACCTTCTTGGCTCTATTGATGAAATGCAGGCAAACTGTTAGTTGTGGTTTTGCAAATGCAACACAGCATTTGCATCTACAGTACAGCTCTACAATATCCTATTGAATTGTAATCTGTGATATCAGAGAGGCACATAATTGAAAAGAATATTAGCATTCTAGTTTGCTGGCTTGTAAGGTGAACCTGCATATTTATTGGTAAGGCTCACTGAGAGCCACTGAAAACAACACAAAGCATAATGAAAATATTACAAATTGCAAGGGTGAGTAGTAAAGATTTCCGGTCAGAGGTTACTGATTATAAATGCACACTCATGACAGGCAGCAATACTATTATGTTAAAAACCCCACAAAATAGCCCCGTGTGGTGATCACATCCAGCTTTAGTTTTAATGACTGCCATGAAACATCTTATAGTTTATCCCATTTACTTTATAATGTCCCATTTCTCAGTCTACCAGCTTCTTGGGAGAATAAGAACTTCTAACATAAATTGGAAATTTCTCAGAACAAGAAGAAGAGTATTGAATAAATTGTTTTAAATTGCCTTTCTACTGGATTTCTCTAGGACTAAGTCAAGGTCACGGACAAATTGTTCCTTCTCCTCTTACAGGGCTGCTATGGGTGATGAGCGACAGCCTGAATACTGAGTGGAAAAGTAATCTACATCTAGGTTCTGCTCATAATTTAGCATGTATTTGCATTGCAGCCACATCACCTTGCATCAAAACCTGGTAGAGGATCCACCCAATTACCCCTGGAGAGCTCTTAATCTCTGGCCTAATAATGCCTTATATGTGTTCAATGAACTCACACAGGACATTGTGTTGAATTCACTGTCATTTGTGTAAAGGAGGGATATAGACATGCAGCAGGTGGAGCACAGTTCAAGTGACAGGGCCAGATGGGTTTCAGCCTTCCTCTCCTTACATCAGCATCTACTGACACTGAAGCAGATTTCTCATAAGATTTTACAAATTGACTCATTACAGTAGATCCCTCAGACTACATTAGGTTGCATGATGATTAATTTATCTAAGTGGTCTAAGAGGCTGGAAAGTAGCAGACAAGTGAAGGATATTTACTCAAGTGTCACAAGAGTTTAAGAACAAACTGGGATTTTTAAAAAAATGTTGTAAACCTGCATCTATATAGTTCATTAGATTGTATTTCATAGATTTGTATTTCAGGGCTGCTGGAGACTGATTTCTTTCTCTTTTTTTTTTTTTTTTTTTTAATTTAAGGATCCCCATTAGTCTCTACCAAAATGGAGACTATTCTTCCTGAGGTTCATTATAAATATTAAAGTATGACAGTTTATACATTTATAAAGGTAACAAATATGCATCACATCATTTACTAGGGCCAAAGTTGGCACAACCCAATCGGTTTTAGGAAAATGCAATGAAATGCATCAAAGAAAAGACGTAAATTGAAGTGTTATATCTTGTGCATGATGAGTTATTATACATTTGAGGCATAAATACATATGGAGATTAAAGCCAGGTGAATGCAGCTCAATGATATGCAAAGCAGTATTTAATAAATAAATGATAACGGCATGCATAAATGGGATCAGGGATTGGATGTGGCAACAGTGCAAACAAGCAGTGGGGACTTCTTAAAACAGCTGCAAAAGTCACTTTTCCCCATTTTGTCCTCTGAGCCACTGGTTATTGGGAAGACACACACAGAGAGAGTGAGAGAGAGAGAGAGAGAGAGAGAGAGAGAGAGAGAGAGAGAGAGAGAGAGAGAGGAGGGAATGAGTGAGGGAGGGAGAAGTGAGTCTCAAACTGGTTAGCCTACCTATCCACTAGGAGGAGAGGAGAGGCTGTTGAGGAGCAACAAAACAATAAACAGCTACTACTACAAACCACATCGGCGGAGTTGACGGTCCGCGCCAGAGGAGTAACCAAGAGCAAATACCAGAGACAACGCCATCGCATCTGCCTCGGAGTGAAGTAACAGCCATGTATCTGAACAGGGAAGAGGACAATAGCAAAGGTAAGATCCTGTCAAGAATTGCCACTCTTCCTGACAGTTTCAAGATGTTTCATTGCTGACCCGCTGCTTCTCCGTCTGACACGAAAAGGCGGATGCGCTTCCACACGTCCCCTGTCAACGTGTGTTTATTTGATCATTTTTATTTGATTGTATTTTATTCCAACAGCCTTTATCCCTGCACGGACCTGTGATGATAGTGAAAAGTGTGGGCTGTCATTATGTAATATCAGTGCAGTTAATTGCCTCCTAGGAGGATGCTTATCATCAGTCCAATCCTGCATGGATTTCATTGCACCGTAAAAATGCATGATGAACCTGTTGTAGACACTGACACTTATGCGTTTTTGCAGGTGGGCACTGGAAATGTTTTTGGACATTTACAGTGCTTACTTAAGGGCAACATAACACAAGGTCAAAGCCTGTAGCTACAATGAGATCCAAGTGTATTTACGGTATTTAGGATGCACTGATGCTTCTGCAGAAATACTACCGAACCGTGCTGGAGACTCATGCCCCAACCGTGCAGCACAGACAGGGGTAGAGGGGGGGTACAAAGGAGGCATATTTGAGTAATCTCTCCCACGTGTTTTTGAGGCGTGATTTCTTCTCTCATCGGGCGCCCAGGAACACACTCGACCTGTGTCCCCTGCTGTAGCCATGAAACATGAATAACTCTCTGGGGCTGAGAGGTGATGATAATTACCTCCTAAATCTTCAGGTTATACGAGAATAACACCTGCTGCTACCGAGGACCAGGGAAGGTAGGAGGAGGAGGAGGAGGAGGAAGGCGAGGGGCGGAGGGGGGTGTGAAAGAGCAAAAGGCAGAGTGGGAGGAGCCATTTTTGTTCATTTCCCTGTGATGTGAGATAATGTGATCTCACCACACACGGACAACAACATGATACTGTACGATGGTGTTTGCAAGCAGCATCAGCATCAGCACCAGCAGCCAGGACGGTGGTTTATAATGGAAAACAAATCCATTCAAGTGAATGACAGCACAATACCACAGAAAAACTGAAGCCTGCAAATTGATTTTATTCTATTAAAAACCACTGTAATGTCCCTTCATACTTAACGTTGACCTCCACTGAAGCGTGCAAACACACTGGCATACTTTGTGTTTTTTATTCTATTCTGTTAAAAAAAAAAAAAAAAACCCACAGTGAATTATAGCCTATTTATATTTGTGCTATTAAAGATGCATGGGTAGCTTTTAACTTTGGTACAGACATGCATGTTCTGTAAATGTTTGTAATCTGCAGAGTTTGCCATCATCAGGTTCTATTTCTAATCCTCAGTTGTACTTTGTATTTGGTTCCAGTCCCAACACAACCTTAAACCTTTTGTGAGTGTCATTATTAACTGTTTTTGTATACATGCAGTATTTCCCTTTTTCTGCCTGTGCAAGAAAGACAGTGTTCCTGCCAAAGGGCATTGACCTCTGCTCCAAAATGAAGTCGATTGCACAAGTATCTTAAAGATGTAACTCTTCTGATGGCCCCTAGGTCAACTTGAAAAAGCCCTGGTTCCTGTAAACTTACACTGAACTTCTCTGTAGAAGTACCAAGCTAATGTTTATTCTTTTCAAAGACTCATTTTGTTCTCATCCATCACATTTGGTTCCTTTAATAAGTGATTTTGGTGGCCCATCTGTATAATTTTACTCTTTTATTAAGATTTCGGATCAAATAAAAGTCATTGACTTCTACTATGTCAGGAGTCAGACTTTCAGAGATTCGGTTTGTTTAATAAAATGCATTTTCCTCTGACAGACAATTTTTGCTATTCATAGGTTCAACTATCAAGACTGAAAATTACTTAGTTATGCAATGCTTGATGAAGTTTAGCATTTTGCAAGGTTAGTAAGCCTCCACTTAGAATAAGCTCACTTCTGATGCCTCGCCAGTTCTGCCCCTTTTGTCCAAATATGATCACTTATAGCTCCAAAAAGCCAAAGGATGATAGCCAAATCACAAATTACAGGCTTCAAAAGGGGAGTTCAGAAATGAGTATCATATCACAGTTCCTCCATCCACTGATTATGTACAGTCTATGATTCCAGTAATATTTACACTAATGCACAGCTATTTATTCATCAATAAATGAAAAATACCTCAGTGGAATAGTAGAATGGCTGGAGGAGTGCCATTTTGTGGCAATTTCTTTCCTGGAATCCAAGTACGATTTCTGACTGGCAGTGGACTTGATTGACATTGATTATAGCTTCTTTTGTTACTTCTCCCACCTTCTTGAAAAGGTAGTGGTGCAGTATTTGTATGTATTCAAAAACCTGTTGATAACAAAGTCTTTCATAATGTTTATAAGAAAGCTGTTTCTTCCTTTGGCCAGAAATATGAGATTTTCTTATGGGCATGCATCTCTACCCTATCCCTGCAAGTTTGGGAAGTTGTTTTGTGTGCCGAGAGGTGACCATAAAGCAGGCTGTGTGTCACAAACTGCTGTAACATCCTTGAGTCTCATGTTCCAAATGAGCCGTATAGATGTATTTCTTTTCAAAGCTGCATACATTTGGGATGTCCTGGAAGATGTTTTGTTTGAATGTTGTTGCTTTTCATATGACCCTTATCAGAACTGTAATATGAGTGTGTATGTATACTTTGTGATTGTCACTGTGAGCATGTTAGCATAATGACTTTCTTATTGTGCTAAGGTGCAGCATCACAGGCCTGCTAACATGGCTGGTGATTCTTGTTGAAGGTCAAAGGAGGATGCAAATGGAAATTTAATGTTAACAAGTGGGCTAGCAGACATTAGGTCATGTTTGTAATTTGTTCTTGTAATAAATGGTATGAGGTGGAAAAGTGAATGTTCCTCAAAGTCATTTTTCCACTTGGATGTTCTGCAGTCCAGGTTGAGAAAAATGCTGTTACTGAGGACAAAGAGAGAAATGGACTTCAAGTATAGCGGTAAAATTATGAGTAGACTGATTGTTGATTTATTGGTGGTACTCTGTTAAATACGGGACTCAATACTTGATCAACACGCCTTTAATTGATTTAGTAAGAGGGTGTTCCTTTCCAGTGGGTGTTTCCCTTGCTGCACTGCTGTGGCCTTTAAATTCACTCCGCGTCTCAAGGTGGAGTGGCAGGGAGAGAGAGAAAGGTCTACCAGGGACATATTGATTATGGCCTCAGAGGATTAAAGGGGCTGAGGACAAACAGTTTGGTCATATGTGAGCCTGACTATCACAGGCACTGCTGGCCACTGTCAAAGGAACATCTGAAATATGACTGCTGGATTTAATCAATACTCAACTTAAGGGTAAATGCTGGGGATAATTTAGCACCCAATTATTGTCTCTTCAGAATGATGGCTAAATGGTTCATTATTTATACCCACTTGAAAACATTCAGCTATTTAGACTGTTTACATATGTTTAATATGCAGCAGAGTGAGCTCCAGCAGGATTCAACAGACAATTTATAGGTGCTCCAACCCTGTAGTTCAGCTACACTTTGGTAAAATTATAATAATAAACAGTTCATTTGATGATGATGACTCTTTCTTAGCTATAGATGACAGGTTGAAGTTTTGGGTATGTCTCTAGGGGTAAGGATTCTATAGAATGATTGACACTGTGATGCCTCTTCCTCCCGCTCTAGAAAAGCAAAACCAAAATATTGCAGTTAGAGCTTGTATGATACTCCTGTGACACATTTCAGCAAGTAGATACTGCCCTAGACCTGTCTATTATATGATGCACCCTCAAAATGGGAAAATATCTACATTTGTAGGGTTATGAAGAGGGGTTTCGTGGGCATGTCGTACTGTAGAGGGTATAACATGTATGGTTGTGCAGTCTGTGAGGTTACATTGGAGCCCTTCTTCATTTTAGAGCCATAGTCTGTGCAGTAACAGTAGAGACATGGGGACATTACATTCACCCACAGGCCAACCACCTGATTTGTGTCATTCCTGCTCAACTAATGAAGTCTTGGCAGCGACTGGTCATTATGGCTATATCATCGAATAACTCATTTTAACTTTGGCCATAAGCCCATTGACTAGAATTAAAGGGGTGGAGTTTATGACCTATACTGCAGCCAACCACCAAGGTGTGATCAAGATGTTTTGGCTTCGTTGTCATATACACCCATCTGGCTTTTTACGTGTACTATACCACTGAAGATGCTAAAGAAGTGATTTGTGTAACAGAAGAGCTTGCACTAATGGCTCCTTAAACAACAGTAAGAAACACTTTACATCTAATGGGCTGTAATGTTGCAGAGTTAAGGTTTGATTTATGTCTTGTACACTGTGGATTAGTTAAAATGATGAGTGCTCCACCCCAGTTCCTCCTGTATCTTAATTACTGATTATTGTTGATTGGATTTTTAGCACATTGTGTTTCTTTTTTTTTTTTTGCCATCACCAGCAAGTGTGAAAAATCTGTCAGGCAGGCGGCATCATCACCCCATGCACAAGAAGCAGCCCATCTTTACTAGAGAAATGTCTGTGCTGTTCAGAATTTGGACATTCATCTCTGTTCAGGCGTTGCAGCTGATGCCAGACACTGGAGGGTTTCTTTCCAGCCAAAATGCAATATAATTTTCAGCTTCTCAAACAGCAGGGGACCACTTAATGAAGAGCTTTCCAGCTTCTTCTATTGACAACTGTTTTGATAAACTGACTGTAAGACATTTGTTGGCTGAGGTTGATGCTTTTATTGATTGATTATTACACTGACACAGGATGTTTCAGGTACAGGTTAGGAGTTGGAGACATGTTCAGACAGGGAACCTGTGGTCGACTGACCTCATGTGTTATTCATGTAATCACCCTGATCTGTATAACTGACAACAAGAGGTGGGTCAGTGATACAACTTCATGGCATTTCTAAGTCGAGCACTGTGAGCCCAGGACATTTACCCATATTGCACAGTTCAGTCCAGTTCAGAATGATCAAAAGTGTTAAACGTGTACGTCCTCACATAATGAAGGAAGCAGAGCGGAGATTTACTTGTTTGCGTATGTGTATAAATAATTTTTCCTCTGTGTATTTCTTGACATTACGTTATCTTCCTACTTTGTCTGGTCCTGGTGGAGTCTGGAGACAGAGTTTGTGCATCAGGGACAAATTACCCTAAATTTATTTGATGTGTGGTCTTGTTCGCCACATGGCACACAACGCTATCTACAGCTTGAATATGATATATAGTAATAACACCAGGTTCACTGTTGATTTAGGACGGCACTGGCCTCGGACTTGGGCTTGAGTCCAAAGCGCTACCAATCTAAATGACTTAAGTCTGGCATTGGGAACCCATACTAATAGAGCTTCTAAGGTACGATTTCTGCTTTTGCCTTGAGGAAGATAGATGCGCAACTTAAAAAGCATATGCATCCTGTAACTGGTATACATTATTAAAGGAGGAGGAGGAAGGTGATTATAGAAGAAAATTAACTTTGTGCAGGTTTTTCTGTGCCCTCTGAGTGTCCAGCTCTCATTTTTGGCTTTTACAAAAATAATTGCTCCTTCATTGTTTTTTCCCATTGTTGTTGGCACTTTAATATGTAACAGTCAAATACATGCAATACATGCAAATTTCTACTGTGGTGATTAGAGTCTCAATAATCAGACTGAAGATAAAGATGTAATTCAATTTCGTCTGGATGAAAAGACTTTCATTACGTGCCAGGTTTTGACAGCTCTTGGTACTCTACCTGGGTGGCAGATGACCATTCTTGGTACGCATCAAAGGGTTTTAACTGCTAAGGAAATGAAATGGGAAATGGAGGGAATTTGCGGATGGTTTTTAACATGGTGTGAAGTGTAGTGTCAGCATAAGACTGTGAGTTCTTAACCTCTTTGTTATTATTGCCCTGTAGAAATTGATGATGTCCCTCTACTTCATGGCTGTTTTACTAATGTGGGATGAGAAATTATTTGGGGGAATTGCTGTGTCAGTATTGTAATGTCCATGCCTCTTAGAGCTAGATGAATTGAAAGTGCACTGAGAAAAAGGTATTGCTATGGGCTAAGCAGCTGCATTCAACAAGTCTACACTACTCTGATCAAAGTTAAAAGGAACACTACTAGAGATTTTCATTCATGATGTCCTTTAATTTATCTTTTTGTGCTGAATATTGTTTAAAGCACAATGACAGCTGCTTGGTATTCTGTTTTCCTGGGAGCTTGCTGTATTGATATCAGATGCAGAGTACCGTAGATGAAAATGTCATATTTTTACAGCAAAGCCTGAATTAGACATTTGATGCAGTCTGTGAGCATCAGATATGTGAACACAATCACTGCAGAGACCTTTGCATATGTAACATCCGTAAAGTGGCACAGGAATAGCTTAATTGTAGAGAGTGTTTAATCAGCCTGTTTGACATTTAATAGATCACTCAATCATGAGATTAAGTCTATTTAGACTTTCAATGGATAGTCAAACAGTTAACAGCTCCAATATGTTATACAGATGGAGGCTGTAAGCTAAGCCAATGCAAAATGCTCAAGGATCACTGGAGTCAGAGGAACAGGCTACAATGCTGTGAAGGAGGTAATTAGATGCTTTTGTAGGAACACCTGCAAAGAAGTGCAGAATTGGACCTGCTGTTTCACTGTTGCACTGAGGGAGCTCGTCATCTTCCTCAGTGCAACAGGAAGCTCTATCAGCTGATTAGAGAGGTCTAATCACACTTTGAAACGTCAAGTAATCTGCACGATAAAAAAGTATTTGATAAGAAAAGAAATAAAGAAATGATTCTATTTTTATTGATTAACCTTTAGCAAGGATATGGCAAAATGGATAAGAAAAATCATATCCCAGTAAGGTGATTCACAGTGTATGTTTCAGTATGTTTTCTGAAGTGGGTCAAACATTTTAGTTGCTGTCAGTAGGACTGTGCAACTCACACTTCTATTGACAATATTTTTCATCATTTGGATGGTGCTTTGTGCTCTTCCATATGGTTGGAGAAAAAAATTTGCATGAAGGCAACACAAACAATGTGGAGGAGAGCGAAAGTGACACAAAACAAAGAAATTCAGATCATGAATTGTTTGCATAGATGTGCCAAAAATGAAGAGAATGATCAAATGTGGGTATTTTAAACTTTTTCTTAACTAAATATACCATTGTATACTATATATACCATTACCCTCAAAGGAAATTATGTATACTGTGTTTGAAGATTTGCATATTTCCCACCTTTTGTTGTCAAATTATAATTAATGTGTACTTAAGAGGAAGGATGACACCAAAATTTGTAGAATTTTTACTAGATAGTGCAGTTTTGTTTTTTTTTTTACATTGCACATAGAACAAGTTGTGACACAGTGACTATATGAGATAGACTGTCCACCTCTACATGCAGCCTGCATGAAAGATCCTGTTTATGTAACATGAAATTAGATTCTGTGCTGGATATCAGAGGATTTGTAAACAAGCATAATTACTTTTTTGATGTATTGCATTAATTTGGTCTTTTTTATTGGATAAGAAGATTGTTTGTGTGCAATACAGCACATAAAACAGTATTTACAACATACTTGTTGAGTCTATGTAGTGCTGAAGTTATTGTATTCTCCCTCAGGTGACTGGATTGCAAAGGAAGGGGAGGTCTTTCCCTTCCTCTTTCTCTGCCATCTTCTGTCTCTTTTTCCTCTGTGTCTTGGGAAGAGAAAAAGGACTGTGCCGGTTAACATCAGCCAGCCAGGCAAGAGTGATAGAAAGCAAGAGGTAGAAAGGCAGACGATAGAGTGGAGGCGAGCGTGAAAAGATGGAGAGAGCAGGAGAGACAGAGGGAGAGGCAGAAGCAAAGAACAGGCCCTGGAGTGCTAGCCAGTCAAGGTCATACAGAGGAGAGGAGGCCCAGCTTGTATATGTCTATGTGTGTGTGTAGAGAGAGGAAACAGTGGGGATGGGAGGCCTACATAGTAGATGTAGAATAGAACGAGGGGCTGGTGACAGCGGATTGGTTTAGTCTGGGATGGCGGATTTTATGGGGAGGGATAAAGAAAAGAAGCAGAGCAGGGGAAGACAGAAAGCCAGAGATGAAAAGAGCTTGTAATATGGCTTCACTACACTGTCTTAATACTTGATATACTCTTCAGTCCTGTTTTCCTGACAGAAATGGAGCTTAATGAATGTGCAACTTTGAACATGCTTGACTGAAACGCAGATGTAGTGGCAGTACATTTATGATGTTATACACAGAATCATGGTATATATATATATATATATATATACCAGTATATATATTTATATATATATATATATATATATATATATATATATATATATATATATATATATATATATATATATATACATGAACATTTCAGTGTATTTTGTTGCATAACCGTCCAGTACCATCATGTTCATCTGTGTTCTCTCTGCAGTGTGCACTTAATGTGTTATTCCTCCTCACCACTCAGTGACCTCTGCTGTCTTGTTGCAGCTCTTACTGTCAATAGGTGCTGATGCATTTGAAAATTAAATGCGGAAACTTTGCAGGTGTGTCCTACCACCTTCTCCCCCTGTTCTGAAAGCAAAGAGACACCCTGAAAGAGACGCTAATCTCAGCCAAAGACCTTGCTCTAGTTTTGATTAGTAATAGAGAAAGAGAGAGTATTGCATAATGGATAGCCTGGTGCTTGTCATCTTAGGATCAAGTGTTTTGAAAGCGGGATTGTGGTTTGCTGAGAACATTCTTTATTCAGTTATCCCAGCTAGATGCAAGGAGTCACTTGGAAATGTGATCACTGCTGTCTCTTCAAACATATTAGCCCTGTTTGCATCTCACACCCTGGAGAGATTACATGTGTGGTTGTGAGTGTGGTTGTGCAGTTGCCATAGTGTCTGTATTCGAAGCACTAAGGTGCTGATGTGAAAGATCTGAGGAGGCTCCTGCACTTGCCGACATTATCTCTCCGGACCAAAGGTGTGTGGAGTGGTGATAAGGTATGATGACTTTTTGTTAGAAGGAGGTCAAGAGTTCACCTGTGGGGACCCTGAGGTCACTCCCAGCTCTTACTATTACACTATTAGACACAGGCTTAATGCATTCTTGTTCGATCTGCAGTGTGTCAATTGATGTAATTTTAATTTGAAGAAAAATGGCCTTTTACCAATTTGTCATTCTAAAACGCAATCAGCACCACTAATCCTCACATTAAACCTCTAGTGGTCATACAGTCATATTCAGTTTAAGACTCCCAGCAAATTCTTGGCAAATTATCCTGTTGACAGACATCATTACCAATTCAAAGCATAATTAATCTTTCCACACGATGATTTTACACAGATGAAGAGTAATAGCTTCCATAATAATGGCTTCTAAGCATTTTGCCAGCTGTAAATTGTAATTTTAAACAAGCCCTGTGGATCTGACCTGCATTATGTGCCACTGTACTTTTACATTTATCTGACAGCTGATGCAAACAGACAGGAAATGAGGGGAAAGAGAAGGGAATGTAACGAAGGTCTCTGATTGAAATTGCACAGGGATTCAATTTAGAACTGTGTGATTTGTCCAGAATCTCCTTATACTGGCCATTTTGTGGCAATGCATATCATGATATAGCCCATTTTCTTATTGATTTTTAAATTTTTTTTAAATGAAAAGCATATTGCTTATTAAATTTTGAATTATGTACTCAACAAATAAAAGGTCTCAATGCAAAATAAATGTAGGCTTAGAATGCCATTATGGTGAAAAGATATCAAAACAAAATCTGTAATATTCTCGTACAACAGAGCTGTTTGTGTTGTAGCAGCAAACAAAAATTAGTCTGTTATATTCCAATTTTTCAACAAAAAGAACACCCAGTTTAGGCACAAGCTCTTTTTTTTGTCTTGGCTGTTTGGGTGCAATGCATGCCCTGTGAAAGAACATAAATTGTTGTCCAAATGGTGCAAAGTTTTGCAATAAAAAGTGTGATTTCCAAAAAAAAGTTAATAAATGATAGAGTATAATGAGCCATTAGATGTTCTTCTTTCTTTAATATAGAATAGAATAGAATAGAATAGAATAGAATAGAATAGAATAGAATAGACAATACAAGCAAAAACACTTTCACAGTCACAGTCTGTCTGTTATCGTGGTGCAAAAATAAAAGAAAACAAATTGCTATAAAATCAGATGTGTAATGAATCAATTCCTGATTTAAACCTATGAGAAAAGAAAAAAGAATAAGAACAATACAATCAATAAATACATTGACAGTAAAAACACAGTACAACAAAGATAAAATTACTGAGTAATGATATAAAAAGTTCAAATAATTCCACTTAAAGTACCATATGAATGAGGCTCAAGACCTGTTAAACAAAGCTGATACATTATTTAGCAGTGCTATGGAAGCTGGGAGGAAAGACTTAATTTTGTATTTGCCTGCTCTGAAATGTTTCTTTAGTACTTTCTGGTTTCTTCAACTCTCACCCAGGAAAGAAAAATAAGCCTTGAAACAATATAATATTGATTTGACTTTTTTTTTTACAATAATTATTGACATAATTGACAATTGACACAATTAAAATGAATTTTTTTAAATATATATATTATTGATATTTTTACATGTTCTCCCTGTTTCTGTGTGGGTTCTCTCAGGGTACTCCGGCTTCCTCCCACCATCCAAAGACATGCACTGATAGGTTAATGGGTTAATCTAAATTGCCCATAGGTGTGAATGTGAGAGTGATTGATTGTTTTTCTGTATATGTCAGCCCTGCGATGAACTGGTGACATGTCCAGGGTGTACCCCACCTTCACCCATAAGTACCTGGGATAGGCTCCAGCGACCCTAGTGAGGATAAAGAGGGTTCAGATAAAGAATGAATGAATGAATGAATAATAATATTGATATTTGTTGTCAAGAAAAATAATGGTTCCATTTATAAGGCCAGTTTCAGATAAGTCTGAATTCTGATTTCTTGTTTTAAAAAATACAACAATATAGTGAAATAACCAAAACTGGAAAAAAGATGTAGTATGTCATGACTATTAGAAAGTGGCCATGATATACATTTTCTGGAATATCATACACTGACACAGTGCTAGCCTATTTAAAAGATGGTATAGGAAGATGTGTTAAAAAAAAAAAAAAAAAAATTGAAAATGTAGGTGTTGTCTAGAAAAATTAATATTTGAACAGAAGGTGTATCTCGCTTCTTCCCCCAGTACAACGTGTTCCACAACTTGGTGTGTGTGCTGGAGCATTAGTTTGTGTGTTGCTGCACCGTCTCTTGGTATTTAGCAAAAAGCGTGTGATTTTGTGTGAGCCACCCTGTATCTGGCAAGGTAGTCAGACTGACAGATTGGGCTGTGTGAGTGCCATCTCCTCAGCTTGGCTGCCTGTGTGTTTCTCCTTCTCCCTCTGTCTCATCTCCCTATTACCCTGCTTCAGTGGTGACCAGCAGGGCAAGGGATATTTTCCTTCATTCGCCTTATCTAACCTGCTCTATAGGTAGGCCCTCTCCTCGGATTAAGTCTAGTCACTGTTCCATAACTGTATGCTACAATACCTGATGGATCAGCCGTCCACGTCTGTCTCCCCTGTACTTAAGCCAAGACGGTAGCTTGAGTCAGTGTGAGGTTAAAATGCCGGGGATGGTTTAAACTCTATGTGTCCTTGCATTACTCTGTTCCATTAGAGCAGTTCTCACTTCGTGGCTGCATCAGGACCAGAAATACACCAATATATAGAGAACATGAAAGAAGACACAGTTGTTCCTGTAGAATTAAACACAGGGTGGATGGGTCAGGAACGGTTCACAAGACTTTTATTCATTCATTCATTCATTTTCTGAACCCGCTTTATCCTCACTAGGGTCACGGGGGTCGCTTGGAGCCTATCTCAGCTACATAGGGGCGAAGGCGGGGTACACCCTGGACAAAGTCGCAAGTTCATCGCAGGGCTGACAAACAATCACTCTCACATTCACACTTATGGGCAATTAAGATTAACCAATTAACCTATTAGTGCATGTCTTTGGATGGTGGGAGGAAGCTGGAGTACCCGAAGAGAACCCACGCAGACACGGGGAGAACATGCAAACTCCACACAGAAAGGTCCCGCCCCCGTCGACTGGTGTTGGAATCGAACCCAGGACCTTCTTGCTGTGAGGCATGAGTGCTAACCACTGCACCACCGTGTCGCCCTCACAAGCGGGTCGGTGCCGGAGCCCCCGTGTATCTGGCGGCTGTGCTGGAATATCTCACCTCTGAGATCCTGGATTTGGCAGGAAACGTTGCCCGCGACAACAAGAAGACCCACATCACAAGACTTTTAATGCTGTTAAAAATGCAATAACTAATGTAAAAAAAAATTATCGATGCATTAGCACATTACACATTACTTAATCAGAGTAAAGCACTCTTTTATCCCACCTCCATATACTGTAATGCAGGTATATTGGTCTATAACTGGACTTTCTATCTGTCATCATTATCTGTCATCTGACACATAAGTGGAAAACCTTTCAATATATTTCCAGTAAACCCGCTTAAGTTGATTGGTTGTGTTTGGAAAGGTTTCTTTTGCTCTTCTATCTGTTGTCTGTCTTGTCCATTTATCATCATTTGTTTTCAGCTGCCATTATATTATATTTTTTCGACATGTTGTTCACAGATTCAGCGTGCCTCTTTATGAAACTATTTGACTGTGACAGATCTAGAAAAGTTGAGATATGATGCCAAGAGGCATTCACTGGGTGGCAATGGAAGTCATTTTCTGGGAATCCCTGTTCTCCTGTACTATATACTGTATGTAAATGGAATCTGGGATGTCACCGATACCAAAAATTCAGGTATCGATACCGATACCACTAAAAGTGCATGATACCAAAGTCGATACCATGGTTAAGAAAAAAAAAAAAAAAAAAATCATAAGAACTAGGGCTGCATGATTAATCGATTTTAAATCGAAATCAGAATTTTTAATTAGGATGATTTTAAAAAAAATGGAAATTGTGAAATTGATTTCATCTCTCTCGTGCCTCCGGGCTACCGTGGGCTCTTCCTCCTATCTGTGAGAGCGGTCTTTCACAGAAGTCTGTGTAATGACCACGGACGTTAAATCTGTTAGTGAGCCCACAGTAGTGATACCAATGTAAGCCATGGCTTAACGCACGGATCCCGTAATTGAAATTTAACTGTATGGGGATCACTCATCTTACGTTGTCCCGGATCCATACAGTACTGTCTTCTTCTGATCCGGGTCCGGGTTTCGGGGTCAGCAGCCTCAGCAGAGGAGCCCAGACAGCCCTCTGCCCCACACACATCCACCAGCTCTGGGGATAGAATCCCTCCAGCGTGTCCTGGGTCGGTCTCTTCCATGCACAGGTCTCCCAATTTAAATAGAACCGCATGGGGATCACTCATATTCCATGCCATATTGGTCCACACACACACGACTGATGCCGGTCTCTGTCTTACATTGGTATCGCTTCTGGGCCCAGATACCCCAAAAAGGGAAAAAAAAAACAAAACTTTTTTTTTTAAATAATAAATTTAGTTCTCTTACTTGCTAAATTTTTCATTCACAAATGTAAGTTCTGTAACACAAAACCAAATATTGTTTATTTTTTGAAAGATGTGAACTTCATTTAAAGCTGTTAGATAAATCTGGAAGCAAAAAGGCTATAAAAACCATCAGTATTTGCTCTGATTTGGACATTGTATTGTAGTGTATTCCCCCTGGCAAACTTGCTGTTATTTTCTTGTTGTATACATTGTTTGTATACTCTACTTCATTCAATAAAGATTTATTGAAGAAAAAACAAAAACTTCTGTAGGTTCATCATGTGATACCATCACAGATTTGAGGTAGGGAGCAGTGGCTTGCATTATGGGCTGCTCACGAAAACGACATACTGACTTCTGTTGTCTTTTGTAGTTTTACGCAAAAATCGAAATCAAAAATCGAGTTTTTAGAGGAAAAAAAAATCAGTATTTAATTTTTTGCCAAAATTGTGCAGCTCTAATAAGAACCCATAAACTTAAATAAGAAATACTTCAAGTATTTGCATATAAATTAATATTTCTATTGCCTCTAACTGTCTCATCTGTCTGCATTGTCAGTCACAGTTTCCTGCTTTGAATGCACAGACATGATTGGCTGAGTGGTATCACATGGGATGGTTCTACAAGCATGCAATTGGTCTGTGTGTTCCCTCATCTACTCTACTGTAAGCTGCGCTGGAAGTGGAATAGAAGTGCTCCACCACTGGCTGTAGGTCCCACTATTTGTGACTACTGGTATAGTTTCTTGTTGTCAACATTTTATATCGCTGGTGGTCCGAACGGGCCGGGCTGTAAAAACTGCATCGGGCCATCGGACCAGTGCCAATGTTGAGCCCTGATGGTATCTCATGTCAAATTTTTGATGCTGAATAAACAGAACTCAACTTGAATTCTTTAAACAGATCTGGGTGCCTGTCTCGAAGGTGCTTTGCTAGTTTCGTGGTATCCCCACCCCTCTTCATTTGAATTCCACGGTGGCGGTCTTTACACAGTGGCTTATATGTGTCAGTAACCTCGTCGTGGTCGTCAACCTGAAATACTGCCACACGACTTTTGGCCCCTTTTTTGTCCATTAGACCAGGCAGAGTTTTAACTGTGGCTGTTGCCATTCTTTCATGAGTTGGTGTACCTGTTGCATGTGTACTGCCCCCATCAATTCCGAAAGAGTAGTAGCCTACTGATGGTATTGATTCTTAAAAAAAATGAGTATCGACTTTTTTTTTTTCATCATAGTATCGAATGGTATCCTTGTATCAGTTCTCATGACATCCCTAATGGATTCAACCAGACATGACTGAAACTATTACTTTTTACAACATATGCTGCATAAACGCACAACCCTCTCATATTACCTTACTTAGTCTGTTTGTAGAAGCTGTGTTTTAAGAACTCAAAAGCAAAGGGGCGAACTATGCTTTCAATATGCTAAGTCAATAAAACTAAGCTGACATTGATATTAAGTTCTACCGTGGGATATGTCATCTGACTTTATGGCTCCTGTTGAAAGTGCTGGACAACAAACTGGATTGACTAGTGCTCTGGTTTTAATTTCCCCTATGTTACATCATTTATGAAGTCAAGCAAACCTTACACACTGTTACCCATAAAGTTGGAATAATTTTGTTTTCAGACACATTCCTCTTTTTAGTCTTATTTATACACATCAGTAACCTTTGACTTTTCACCTCTGACCACGTGTAATGATTATATACAGAGTCTCAAGAATAAATCACATTATCAGTCATTTCATGAGAATAGATTTAAAAAAAATATTTCAGCTTCATCTGTAACTGTGTAGTAATCAAAACCTTAATTAAAAATGATCAAATTAAAATGTTTTTATATAATATGTATTCCTGATAGTAGAATAAGACCTACACCTACAGTATATAAAAGCAAAGTTATGCAAACAAACAAAATGAAACAGTGATACTTTGAACTAATAAACTTGGCTCTAAAGCTAACAGTTACTGAAACCATATATTGTATTTTAACCAGTACTTTACAGCATGTTATTTCACTCAAAATGTTGTTAGATTTCCAGTTCTGAAAGGTGTTCCTCTCAGATTTCATGACTGTCTTGCATTCTAGCATTTTACTGAAAACAATATATTCAGATGTAACCACAGTTTGATTCTTTAATTGAATTTTGTATTTTTTTTTCCCTCAGTAACTTGTAAAGAACTACAGTTACATTTATTTTGTCACTGGTCATGGATAAGATTCAACAGAATGATTGTGTGTGTCTGCATCTGTGGAGACTGAACACAAACTATTTGCACACACATGCTGTATAGACAGTAATACAAATGTAGATCTTCCGCTGTATCAGTATGCTCTAATTTTGCTCTATTCACGATCCTAATCAGTTTTTTTTTTTTTTTTTTTGTGGCAAATTGAGAAAGATAACATTTCAGTGGAAGCATTTACACAGTCATTACAGTTCACATCTGCTTTAGGTGTATGCAGCCATTTGGGTAAATAATGCATTTTAAATTGGGCACTTCTCATGCCTGCTATGCCCCACCAGAGTTGTATATGGAGAATGGGATGGAGGGAGCACAGGGGAGAGGAGGAGGAGCAGGAGGAGGAGCAGCCAGAACAGGGAGAGTAATGAGCCTAGGCAAGGGGGGACATATAACGTGGGAAAATATGACAAACACAAAAGAAACGCATAGTCCCACATCTTTAAACCCAAATATGGATTCACATAACGAGATGATTGAAAACCTGGAGGGTGACTGATCCCATGGAATAAGAGGGATAGGTTCATCAGATGAATATTTGGCTGACAAATTACCTGATAGGAGCACAAAACCTGTCCAGAATTAACATAGATCAGATTAGTGATATCAACAGCTGGGAGACTCGTGTTATTGTTCCATTTCCCTCCCGCTCCATCCCCAGAAATGCTTTGGATTACTGTTTTCGGTGCTCCTCTTGATTCCCCACCAGTCATCTAAGTTTTGCAGTCGCACGCTTATCATCCTGTGTTTGTCTTGGCAGCAGCGTGAATTGGTGCAGCTGGAAGAGCACAATGAATTGGATGCAAGTAATTGTGCATGCATGGGAGTGAGCTGAGAGAGCTCAGCCTTGGACTCAGTAGAGCTGAGACACACCAGATTGGGCTGGCTCGTCCAAGCAGTACATTTCTGATTGGTCTGGGCTACAAAGCTAAAATGTGCCTTTTGTGCCACTGGTCCATGCTGAAATCTTTCTCTCTTTCTCTTTTTTTCTCTTCACTCTCACACTAATGAACAGCAGTGCTTTTCTACATTACAGATCATATTTCATGAACGCAACATTCATTGATTAATGCCAACCGCCTTGAGACCCTTCTTAGTGATTATGGCTCTCAGGACTGGGAGGGGCCGTTGATACTCTTAATGAGTCATAAAAAGCGAGGAATTATACACTTGAATAGTCCTGATGTTGGGTGATATTTCAATATTTGGTCACTCACTCTTGGAGTCTATTTGCCCACAGAGTTGGCATATTCTCAAATGCCCTCAGACATGCATTTGCACATGTAAACAGAGAATTCTTGACTTTCCAGTCCCGTGGTGTGTTCATGCACTCAGGATATTTGGGTACAGGCAGGATCCAGCTGCACAGCCGCGAAAAACAAACACACAGGTCAAACAGAGAGCTCCCACAATGCACTGTGATTCAGCTCAGCTCACTCAACCACCAAAATAACCATGTTGATTACATAATCAAAACAAGAAGCTCGAATGCCAAAAACCACTATATGATAATTGTCATGCTATCATCCAGTGTGCATCCTGCCTGTGGTGATATTCCTTCCTGGGTGGTAATATTTGTGAGCTGCTATATAAGGCTGATTATGCTAAATTATGTTGTCTTATATATGATTACCCACTAGATAACAACAGTGACGGTCAGCACCCTCTTAACAAGATGATGGAAGTCTTGTTAATTGAGCTATCATAGAGAGATAATACATGCATAAGGCGTCATAGTATCATCCTCTCATACCATCTTTCCCTGGGGTATATCTGTTCCTCCCTGGTCTCTGAGTCCATTGCCCTCTAAAACACACTGCTTAATTACAGAGTAACAGGGGGAGGAGGTGAGGACAAAGTGGGAGAAAAGAGCAAAAGCCAGAAATAGGGAAGAGGCTTTAAGCGAGTAGCTAGAGGAAGTAAAATGAACAGCTGTGAGAGACTAATTCCAGATTGGGATAATGTTCATAATTAGGATTGTTTTAGAAGTAGCATTGCTTAAAATTACGGTTAATATTTGATGATCGCTGCACTCCCAAGATCCCCTACTGAACAGGCTCTGACTCTGAGGCAAACGCACAATGACTGCACATCAGACATGGCTGAGGGTTGACAGGCATGTGGCTCCCAGCCTCTTCTCACAATTTTCCTCCTTCTTAAAGCGCCTGACAAACCTCATTAAAGACTGTTCACGCAGCCTCTATTGACATGAGACATACCGAGAAAAGGCCATGTATAAAACATGAATCCCCCCAAGGTTACTGTATATGACGGAGCCTGTACGGGGATCTATAGTACTTCGTGCTGCATAAGCTTCCGCCTATAGTGTAAACCTAGTGGCATATATGATAAATGTATGGCATTTACTGTCAGTCCCTGTTGTACGGATGGAAGTGTCTGAGGTGTAAAAAATGACAGGCAGAGTTTTAATAACAGTGGAAATATTTTCATTCTGTGCTGACAGGTTTTGCACACGCCACTGTTTCAGTCAAATCCCATGCAGAGCCACATTCACCCCCTCTCCTTTACTCCTCTGAAATATTAATATAATGTAATAGGCTATTTGTATTAAATATTTAATTCTGTCCCATATTTGCATCTCATAAACGCTTGGTCAGTATTACTTTAGATCACCTTTGAAACTTGTAGGACTGGGGAAAAATTTGAATAGCAGAGCAGCAGCAGCAGAGAATGGTCGTCTGCACTGAAAGGCTTGGGGATGTTTAGGAAAAAAGCTTCCCGTGTCCTTTCGACTGTTCCATTTTCTTCTTCCTCTACTTCTAAACACAGCACACTTCCATCTGTCTCTCTCTGTTTATTACCCAATGTTTGCAGCAGCACTTTGTGTAATGTACTCCAGACAGGTTTGACAGCCTGGACATAGACCATAAAATACCTCCTGTTAGAGTATCATCTACCGAGAGATCACAAGCACAGGTACTTCGACTCTGGTAGGTTTAGGAGTAGAAAGAACAGAAAAAAAATGACTAGAAGATGCAAGGGCTGCAGGGAGTGAGTGGCAGGTGAAACCACTGAGAGATGGAAATGAGAGCTGAAGGATGAGTTATTTTAAAATGATTACTTCTCGAGGATGCACCACATGGCAAAGCTGTGGATAATTCCTCATAAAAAGTCGTTTAGTCTACATTTCTGAGATTATTCTTTCATGTAAGTTATACTGAGATTTTTATAGAACATTTACACCACTGAAAGGGTGTAAAGTTGAATATAAAAACCATGCAGTGAATGTTCTGTTTTTTCTGAGTTTCCTTTCCTCAGTTTCTATGGTGAAGTTTATTAGTGGGTATATGGGGCCACATGACCTTTGTGGGGCTGACCTGAGATTGTTAATGTGCAGTGGCAGTGAAGGAGAGCAACATAAGTGGTTGCATATTGTATTGTTGGTTCAGTGGTTTGAAACATGTGAGCAAGGTTGGTGGCTGTGATTTTGTAGCATTAGAATGAAGTATTCTCGTCCAGGTGGCCACAAAGGTCTGCAAGCGTCCTTGAGATGTAAATTTCATCATCTGTCTGTTCTCTGTGGTTTATACTAACTGTCCAGCTGCTGCCCAAAACTTCTGTCAGTGTAGACTCTTTTTGGTCAAAGAAACAAGGCAACGAATGTGACATGTTGTCATATGCAGGCACCCAGTGTAGTGGAAACGTGCATTTCTTAACGATGCCTTTAGAATTCAATGCACTACTTCAGTGCTACTTTGAAATGCATGCAGCTGAAGCCACTTTGTCATTCAAAGAAAGGAATCAACTATGTTTTAGTGACAGAACAGTTATCTAAGTTGCATTTGAGTCTAGTGGGAATTCATTTTAACTGTAAACAAAATGCCTTTACATATCAGGGATGTGACAAATAAATATCATGAAAATACAAAGGACTTTGCCAGCAAATATTTTGCATCAGAACTATTTTATTGGTTTGGATGCAAATTGATGACAATTGTAACACTTTTTCACTATAAACTCTGAATAGATTTGTATCTTCAAAAACAGGTAGATTCATTACATTGTCTGTGGCTCTAATGTCTTATAATACTTACACTTGTCTGTATGCAGCACCCTGGTAAAAAACGACACTGTGGCTCCTCTATTATGGACTTATGATATAATGTTCAAATTACACAAGCCACTCACCACCCTGATAGCCCAGTTATTTGGTGATGCTACTCCACATGTTGCCCTTCAGTTTATTTCCTGACAACAAAATGCATCTTGGATGATCGCACCACAAGTACGCAGATCTTAATTCAGGTGTAATTGCATCCAAATAGCTTTGAGGATCTCGTGGGATGCAGTTGCTCTTGGTGCATTCAGAGTTAGTCAGTGATGCATGTGAGTACATACTCAATGCAGTGTGAAACAAGTGGCTCCTTGACTACATGCCAAGGGCTGTGGGGTCAGCTTCAACACCGCAGAAGCATATAGCATGACAAGTTGTTTGTTTATGGCAGGCAACTAGCACAATGTTTTGAAGTAATTTCATGATGGGAGGTACCAAAGAGTTCTGTGGCTGAGCACAAATGGAGTTTAATGTTGAGCAGTGGTTTTGAAAAGACAAAACCTAATGTGAGCCAGGAAGAAATGTAGTCACTTTAGACACTTTCTGATGCCAAGTGTGATTTGCAGTAGGAACTCATAGCAGTGTAGACACATTCTGGATACAGTGGGTCTGAAAAGGGCATAAAACACATCTGACAGGAATATTGGCCACCAGCCACAACAATAAGGCCAAGTATGGTTGGGTAGAATCATTGCCAGCTGAAAAAGGTTATTATAATATGCAACATAAAACACTGTTTGTTCTAATCAACCCACTTGGCAATCATCACTGTCAGTAACGATGTGCAAAAAGATTCACAGTTGTTTTGAGGGAGGAAAATTAGTGATATGAGTAATGAGTAATCCGTGTCTAGTCCTTTTTGGCTTTGCAGAGGAAAGCAGGCTAATGAAAAGCCTTGAGCATCTGTAGGCCTGCATACCCATGCTCACTCACTGCCTTCCTCCAGCCAGGCTGCACATCCACAGCCAGCCACACTTGTGGTCTCCTTTTCCCCCTCCCCAGCCTTCAGCCTGCCAGCACCCAACTAGCACAGCCTGGAGGTAGGGCATACTGGCAGTCCTCTCTGTTAGATTTTTTTTACTTGGTCTGGACTAATCCTATTTTGGGTGCTGCTTTTTGAGCAAAGGTTTGCACAGTCTCTCAAGCCCAGATGCGGGAATGGAGTGACACTTCAGACCCCTCCCCCACACATTATTACATCATCTGTTTATGACCACTCAACCATCCAACCATACATCACCCAGAAACGCTGTGGAAGTGGCACTTGTCATTTCACCAGTCACTGGAGACAAGGGTACGAGGGTCTAGAAAGGAAGCACAATTGCACGTTGCTGTGTGCCACGCTCCCCCATGTTTCTCCTTAGTTTTTTCCCTTGTCTTGGGTTCCATTTTCCACAACTGTCAGCCTACACAGAAATCCTCCAGAACAACCTGGTGAATCACCCTGCATCCCTGTCTTAACACAGCACACATTATAACAAATACACAAATAAGCATGAACACACAGACATACACATACTTTCCCATAAAACATACATTTCTATGCATCATTTGTGTTATGTATGGTGTTGTGCTTACTTTGTTATATGTTATGAGCATTAGTTAACTCTAAGAGATTATGCCAGAGTCTTCCACTGGCTTGTGAATGGCTGCTCATTTTAAAATAGATGCGGTGTGTTTAGTCACAAAATGTCCCTAAAGCGCTTAAGGGTTTCATACTGTAATATTTATATCTCTTTTCTGTCTTAATTTCATTATTTCGCTCTGTGCACAGTACCATGGATGTGAAGGTTTGGACAAATCTATGATCCAAGCTATTCACTCATCTGTGCCCAGTCCAAATGAGGCTAAATAGAATTTAACCACATGCATAAACAGAGATATTTGTGGAATAATATGTTGAGGACAGCATTTCATTAACACAGCTAAATCCTCTAAATCGGTTACTGATCTTACAGGATAGTTGGAGACAGTTCCTGGATAGCTTTGTGTTCTCAAGAGCTTCACAATTGGCTTAAAGGTCAGGTTGCATACAAATCACACAACCGCCCTGTTTGTCCTTTTAGTCATTTAACAGATCTGGTTGAGACGCGGGGCTGAGAAGCTGCCTCAACAGCGTTCGTTATTCTTCGCCTACCCCATCTGGCCCATTACACATGACGAGAGTTATGCCTCTTTTGAGGAGAGTTAATAAATCAAGCTACGATCGGGTTAGTTCTGCTGTTTTGTTTTCCATTACAATCATAATAAATAATGCCTGTAATGCCAGTGAGAGTGTTCTTGGCACAGTAGTTTGGATGTGCACAGGTCAGTAATGTAAGCTCTCGAGAGGGCACAGAGCAAAATGAGAAAATGATGGAAAACAACACATTTAATCACATGTTTGTACTTTGGAGACTTTGATGCTCATTATTTCCCTGACAAAGAGGCGTGAGAACAGATTCCTAGTAATAATTTAAATCTCTTCTCTTTTAACTCACTTCCTCTATTATTTCCCCCCTCAACTACTCCTGAAATAGTTAGCCAAATAACAAGCTTGTTATGATGGTAGGGTGATAATGTCAAGTAGGTGTGAGAGCTCCGTGTGTGTCACTCTGCTTAATGGCAGCAACCAAACCATTTATTCAGCACTGCCGCCAGCCAGATGGAAAACTTTACTGCATTGGTTGCCGGGACAAACACTGACATCCTGCATGATATCGCAGGTACTTTAACCATTACTGCTCTGAGATAATATTGACAGCAGCAATGACCCTGCTGTGTGTGTGCTGTGTGTACATCGAAAACAGTTACTATTAGTATGTGTGTTCATAAGAAGTAAGACATGCTATTAGAGTATGAAGCTAAGCTAAAATGTCCTCAGGTGCTGTGTAATTGAGTTAATGCAGGAGGAAAATTACAGACTGCTCCCTGCAGAAGCGTAGGCCACAAGGACCTGTAGCTGTGGAAAACTATATTTCCCATGAGCCCTTGACTGTTTCCTGCTGTGAATGAGCAGCTGCATGGTGTCGTCAATAAGTCTCAGTCTGCTGGGTACTACCCAGCTGTAAATTGTTGACAGTTATACAAGCAAACACATGAATGAGCAGAGGAGTAACAGACAGAGGTGGCCGGCAAAGATGACCCTGTGCTCAGGAAGAACAACTTGTGTTGATATAAAACTGCCTGTCTGCAAAATGAAAACATCACTAAAGAAAGTATGCCACACATTAAATTCCATCATTAATTATTAAATGTACTTTTTGGAAGAAATCCACTTTTGATCCAGAAGTATGATATACACTAAGATGTACAGTAGATGTTATAGGATGCTTTTCATTACTTTAATTTACCCTTGCTTTGACATTGGCTGATTCTAATGAGAGTTATTTTCTGTGGTGTCTGTCCAGCTGGAGTCTAAAAGCAGAGGGGTATTTAAATCTTCTCCTGACATAGAGCCAATGCAGTGGTGTCCCTGGGGCCTCCACTCAGTCCACTGCACTCAACAGGACAGATCACTCCACCGTGTGCAGCTTTGCCGTTAATGCACAGATGCTGACAAAAAAGGTCACCTGGGGAAAAAGGTGGCCACAAGAGAGATGCGTTTCTTTTCCGTCCAATGAAATAGTAACCACTGAACAAATATAATGCACCCACTGCCTGCAGTCTATTCTCCTTCTGCAGTGCTATGATAATATAAATTACAGATCGGCAGCCTGTTGCACAAAAACAACACCAGTCACATTATCTCCTTTTAAGTAACCTTTCACTGTCCCTCGTTTACCTGTCACAGCTGTACTTCCTCCGCTTGTCAGTTCTCCTGACACTGCTTCTGAGAACATTGTGGTCACATGTGAGGGAGACAGAGCAGTCAGCTGATGTTAGAGCCCTGCGCAAAACTGTTTTCTTCATCCTGTTTCTGCCCTGCTGGATTTTTGACCATTACCAGCCCCTTCCACAATGTGTGTATCCACTTCCACCTACAGAGTCAGTCTTGCATTCAACAGGGAAAACTTGTTTTACTGTGTAGCAATAAAATGATGCAAACCTGTCAGTAACAAAATTACTTTCCAGTGTAGATGCCTTCATCACACACCTATGAATTACAGTGTCTCTAGTGGATTATGTACCCCTTTTTGAGATGAAAATTATTTAAGATTTTTTTTTAGATTTTGTTTTAGAACTTGTATTGGTGGTTATTTTGCTGTTGCACTTCCTTGTATTTTTTAAACAGTCAATATGTGTAATTATACATGTTTATGTAGAGGTCGATCGATAGTTTGGTGCTAGGACTGGGTGATATTGCTAAAAAAATAACCTTGATTATCATTTCAGTTACTTCCATGATTCATGATTTTAACTGATTTTTTTCTGTTCATATGAACTTGAGACAAAACGTGACATGACACATATAACTGGAGCAACTTATTCATTATATATGTGTCATAGCAAGCAAACAAGTTGCATTTTGCATTCGTGATGAGCAAGAAATGTCTGTAGAGGAAGAGTATTGATTCTGCGATTTAAGATGTTATTCAGAGTTTTCAGAAAGTAAAAACAAAACTAATTTGATATAATGCCCAGCCAAGACAAAAGCTGACTGCCAATTATTCAGCCAATATTATCTCTGCCCAAAAATGTTGACAATGAAAATGCATTATGCATATCTTAGATTAATTATCTTTACCTTATTTGAAACTGGATTGAAATTAACTTGAAATCAAAGTAAACACCTAAATATATAAATCTAAATCACTGAACCAGTCACAAACATGAAGAACATGAAGCTTACCAAAACAAATCTATAGGTTAACCCATTTTATTCTTTTTTCTAAAAGTAAGTGTTTCTTTTCTATTGCGATTGCTCCTCTGCATTTTGATTTTGGCTGTCAAAAATATTGTACCATTATGCATAACTGAAAACTTTATCAGTTCTTTTGCAGCACAGTTTCCAACTCCATCTGTCAAATATAGGGAAAGTTCGAATGAGTCACCACTTAAGGAGCTGCAGCCTATGTGGATTTTTGTGGTGCCAGAGTGTGTTGCAGTGTCTCGGCTTGGCAAATTGACACAAATATTAGGGCTATGCCATACTTTCAGGATCACAAAGTATATATATAGCATAAATCCTGGGATCCACAGTTTATTTTTAGACCACCTGCTCTCACCTGCAGCAAGGTTAAAACCACCTGCTCCTGTGAGATTTGTGTCCCCAATCCTATTGTAGCCAATGGTATGAGTTATTCTGAAGAAAGAGAGTACCACTTAGGCACAGACATCTATAGGCAGACATACAGACTAAAGGAAAGACAGACAGGTGGCATCAGGTTATGTGAGGTTTGTCTTGTAGTGGCTTTTTATGTAGTCTAAAGGGAGATTACTCGGGCTGGGTTGTGGCCGAGTCAATACTCACACCTCTCGCTGGAGGCTATGGTTTGCTGTGTTCTGGGTTTTTACTGCCTGGTGTGTCCAGACAGGTAATAAAACGCTTTTTACAAGCAGTCCTTAATTGAATGAAAAAGGCAAAGGTAGGGGCCTCCAGGTAGCCATGAATCTAAATTAATTCATTTATGACAAACTGGAGTCTGGATGACATTTTCACATGAACTCAGTGTGTGTGTGTGTGTGTGTGTGTGCGTGTGCGTGTGTGTGTGTGTGTGTGTGTGTGTGTGCGCACGCGTGTGTGTGTTCTGGTTGTAAATAATCACGTAAACGTCTTAAACTAAGCTCATTGTGCAGTTGCATGGTGTTTGATGAGATTTTATAAAAACCGTAGCGGAGATGCTGAGACTAGGCTGCTTCACTGTCATTTGACTGTCATTTAGCTGTCATTCAATTAAAGTTGCACTTGTCCTGCCAATACTTTAATTACACCCTCAATAATTGTTTTCCCTTTTTTATGCTGTGAGAATATTTAAGCTAATATCTCATTTGAAGGGGCACAGAATGGGCCAAGATTCAAAAGAAGTAAGCACAGACACACACTTATAAACACTCACATATAAACACACATACAATAAATGCATGCAACTCTGCCCTGTATCCTTAGGCAAATACAATTGACTTTGACTTGGATTAGATTTTATAATGCCACCCACATAATACATCTAGAGCATCAGAGACCTCTTTGTCTTGGTTGATGTCACCAGCAGTGAGCTGATGATGTGGGCAGATGGGGACTGTAGGCCTGTATGCATATGCACAAGCTTCACAAATTGCTCCTCAATAGCATTACAGTTGAGTCCCTCTTCCCTCACTCCCACTCTGCTTTTTCCTGCACTTTCTTGGTTTCCTAACATCCCTAAAGCGCATGTGTTCCCACTCATGTCACTGCGCTTAAGCTGTGTCAAGTGGAAGAATATATGTGTATTAGTGAATGTGTTGGCATTTTTGAGGTTTTTTGTGCATGCACTCTTTAAAACACAACTTTCAACACAGATGCTAAAGGGGATGCAGTGATAAAGTACAAGTTACTGAGGAGCAGAAAAGCCACTGAGAGTGAACATTGAGAGGGTGTATGAAGAGAAAAAGAGATGTGTCAAATAGAGTGATGTGCACAATATACAGAACATGACAATTACCATTCTGAGCATTGATGCCTATTGGAAAAACACTGAAAGTAGAAAATATGACCTTTGCAGCATTCACTAATTGGAGTACTAATGGACATGATGATTTGGCGGTAAAGCAGGAGAAATGAGGGAAGATGGGCAGTAAAAAAATTCAATGAAATGTTGTTTTATTGCAACTGTACGCCTGTTTTTAACAGATAAATTAGGCTATATATAGGCAATTTAATGCCACTGAACCTGGAATAATGTTAGTCAAGGTTGACTTAGTTTACGGCTCGCAAGCTCATTACAGAGATGGACAGTAGTCTACATCCAGAGTATCAACAGTCACCATGTGGACTTAAGTCAATAAAGTCAAGGACATCAGCGGGACCAGTGAGTAATAGGTTGTCTGTAACCGACTGAAGCAGCTATCACCTCTTAAAGCTGTGGGGCCACAAAGGAGATGATCAGTCAGCTTGATCGGGTTTCCGGCATATATAACGGTCATTTGTCTCGCACTGGTAGGTTTGTTGCAAAGTGGAAGAAGAAAGGTTAAAGGGGAAGGTTGTTCTGCTATGACGATTATGGGTCCTCTATAACAAGTGATATACTGACCATAAATCTGAAGGGTTTTTTTAAACCCAAGCTTGTCATTTTCCATACGTCGCAGTCAAAGTTCGAGGTTGCTTACAAACAGCGGTAGCCGCTGAAATGACATCCAAGCTGGCAGATGATGAGCCACCTTTTAAAGTACAGCGTTAAAGCCATTCTCTGATGTATGACTGTAATCAGTTATTACTGTAGGTTTGACGTGAGGGAGGGGTGCTTACAGATTGGAAAACAAGTTGGGTGGTTTGAAGGTTAGGAAGGTAAATAGCTGTGGTAAATGCGTAGAGTCCTTCTCGTGGCTTTAATATGAAAGACATCCATTTCAATCAGGCCAGTTAATTCAGACGTTCTGAGGCAGAGCTGAAGGAGCGAATTATAGAAACTGTGATAGATTATGTGATAGATCATTCATACTGTGTAAAATCCTTATCAGCAGGAGAACAAGGAACCAAAATGTTATCTTTATCACTCATTCAATCAGAATTAAAATGAGATTATTTTCATTGACCTCCTACTGAGAATATTACAGTCTGATGTGTTGATTTCAGTCTCTGAAAGCTTGCATTTCACAATATTTGTAAAATGTACATAGTTTCCAAAAGGGTGTTATTACGGCTCATACTTGTCACATAAATATGTCTAAAGTGAAAGGTGCCCTGGTTCTTTTCTTTAAATGGAAAGCCAAAAGAAATGTTTATATTCTGTGAAATTACAACATATTAAAATTTATAGAAAATTAATATTGCATTTTAAGATATTCAGTATCAGTGATCAGATTAGTCAATTTCAGAGATGATCCATCCATATGCTTCTTTTGGGAGAAGAAACATGTAAATTTTGATGTGTTTTAGAAAATGAATACCCTGTCTATTCACATAGAATGAGGAAATGTTTTCTGCTTGAATTTACTGACATTATTCCATGGTTCTGATGTCAAAACTCACCACTAACAGATATCTGTTGAAAGATACCATGTTGTGAAAGAAAAAAATGTTTCTTACTGTTGCTGTCATGTCATCTGTCTCATGATCTTTTCAGATGTCACTTTTTTGAAGGATTTATGTTTGCTGTTTCAGTGACTATCCATGCTCTATTGCAACATGAGCTTTCTAAATTTGCAACCAAAACAATTTCTGTCATTTCTTTTGTTTAGACATTACAGATTATACTTGATTTGCATGGGCTTAAGGTCACAGACGAGCTGTGGTTTTACAAATTAACAGACGTTCACAGGTAATGGACCCATGCAAATAGGGCCTAATATGGATATTTTTCTTAACAGGCATTTTCCCCTTACAGTATTTTCACAGCAGAAATATAATTAACTGCTCTTCCTTTTGAACAGTGTAACTGGGAGAGAAAAGACTGCACTAACAGGTGACAGGCTTTAGTCTGTTATGAAGCTGTAGCCTTGACATGTTAAGTGACAAAAAGTTACTGCAGGTAATCGGGACATGTTCATACATACAAAGCAACAACAATCATATGCAAACTGGGGTGTGATACCATCGATTTCCATTTATACATAGATACACACAGTCAGCCACCTTTTTAATATACAGTTTGGAAATTATTCCCTGATATACTGTATAACTAATTGATTATTAATGTAAATTAATCACATCTTATAAATCTTCACTTTGGAAGGCATTTAAAACACATTGACATTAACATATGTAGGAAAAGCCCAAAGAATATCAAATATGTGTATTAGTGGAGATAAGGCATAAGTTGAAATCATTAAGAGAGGAAATTTAACTTCGATATTTTGTTAATATCTATAAAAAAATAGTAATGAAAATTTTTTATTAACAAATGTTCTTTTATCAGTATGCTTCTGTCTGTCCACTGATGTAACAATTTATACACGAAGCACATGAGCATTTCTTAATAATACACACACAAAAAAAAACATGGACTAAAAATATCATGCCCCTCACATGAGCAATATTTTTGCGGTTATCTCTCTTTTCTGTTTTTCTCTTGGAAGAAAAATAAAAATAAATAAATTAAAAAATCACCAGGGTGTAAGAATGCTGTAATTCCATGTGGAAAAGACATAATGTAATTTAATGGGGAAGCTTAGCAGCATTGTGCTGTACATTGCCATAAAACTCAGATTAGTACTCATTATGGACAAGCTTTTACGGCACTTTTGAATAAGAGCAGAGTAAGCATAAGCTTGTCAGACGCTATGTTGAGCCAAAATAACAGCATGGGCTGGATGTGTCCTCCTGGTCTACAGGTCACAGACAGACATAAGACATCATTCAGACAGAGCTGATTTTGTAGACACATCATGTAACACTCTGCAAGTATGACAAATAAATAAAATATTCAGTAATCACAATATGCAGCCAAAAGCTACTGAGTCTTTTTACTGGGATGAGGCTGCTGGTAGTTCTTTCATAGAATTACTATTATTGGATTGATAAGAAAACAGTGCTTCACACATTGATTTGCTTTTCACATCATTTGTGTTGATGCTGTAGTTAATGGTACTTAAATAATATCATTTTCTGCATCCATATGTATTATTAATATATCGGTGATATATTTCGAGGTACTGTGCTATAAAAATTCATGGCTATTGCACTGTGCACCATTGCTTAGCAAAAGTGTTGAAAAAAATCACCCTTCAGTGCAGTTTTTTTCTCTCCCAGACATATTGTTCAAAAGGAAGAACGGTTTATTTATTTATTGGAGCGTGACCTTTTTCCCCTTAATTACTCCCTTACATAGGAGAGGAAAGCTTATTTATTGAAACTGAGACTTACCAACTCCATTTAAGAAAGGTAGCATTCACACAACCAAAAACAACCTTCTGTTTTGCTTCTTTAAGGATCATTGTAACTGATCACATTAACTGTGCAATAATGTACTGTGGAACTGTGATATTTTCTGAGATGGTTATCCTACTGCGAAAATCTCACACTGCTGCAACACTAATTAAGGGCTCATGAATATACATACATTGTTTATTTACCCAAAAATCAGAACAAAGAAATCTCAAACTAGTATTTAAAATATTCTCATAGCCACAGTTCACTTGCTCTCCAAGTGTCCAGATCTTGTAAGTTTTATGGATGATTCACCCATGCACTGTCAGAGGTGCTAATAAGAAGATAGGTGCTATGCCATGATAGGTGACACCAGGCGAGTGTCATATGACATCTTACTGGTCCGACTCAAGCCTGTCACTGGGCTGAGATGGATTTTATCCCTCATCCAAGAGCAGACAGGACGTGGGTGGCAGTCCTCTTACTCTCCCTGTGAAACGGCCTCTGTGACAGCACAGCAGTGCAGCAGCTGAGCCACAGGGAGCACATAGGGACAGAACAGGCAAAGCTCTCTGTAGCCTACAGGGGATGCAATAGACACTCAGTCTCACCACAGGTGCTCTCCACCTGTCAAAATCTCACCAGTTGCTCTTCACATCCCTGTGAGTTGCAGCACATGGGGTCGTACGGTCCACTGTGGGGCAGGATTCACATGTGGTTAAAGGACCATATCACTGTTTTTTTCATTGTGCATCTACTTAACAGTGCCAATATTTTTAAGCTGACACATTGACTTTAAAAACCATTACATATTTTAATGGAACATTATTTGCAATCTAAATTAGGAACTCTCTTCTTTTTAGTGTTAATGGTTTGGTGGTAACAATTACCATATTTTGTATGCACACGATATACAGGCTGGAATCCATGGATTCCCTCTTTTTTCAGTATTAGGCTTAGGCTTTTGATGTGTTGAAGTGTTGGTGGTTAGCACTGACATATAAGATGTGAAAGTTCTTGGAGTACAAAGTATCAAAAATAAAGCATAAGCACGCCTCAGTGAATCTTCCCCCTGAGAGCTGATTAAGTCCAACCACATTTAGACCATTTTGAAGATAGGAAGCTTTTAGATAATGAGCTGACCATGACTTGACATGCCCCTGAGCTTTAAAACACCCAAATTGTATGAGCCACTATATAAACCAGGTATTAGAGATCTAAAATAAGAACTATTCTGCAGCTGTAAATCAATTTATCAAGGGATTAATGACAATGATATAATAGTATTCTGCAACATTTTAGGAACATACACACAGCAGTAGTATCTTTGTCCAAATAGCTTTGCTTACATTGATTTCTGAATGAAATAGAAATCTGTCAAGCATCATTTATATTTTTAATAACACATCTGTCTCAAGCAAAAGTCCATTTAGCCTTGCAAAGTGGGTGGTTTTACACCACAGCTAAAAGGCTAAAATGTGTCGAAACACCTTTTAGTATTTTGTAAATGCTGGAGCCACCTCTGGAGCCCACTTTCACCGAAATGTCACCTCATCAGTTTATATCACAATGATATTATTCACTTGGAAGCATTGTTATTTACTGCATCCATAATCTGCCTCTTGAATCAATTTTACAGTTGTCCCACACAAATTACTTTCTGCGCCTGAACAAAGTCAGAATATTTAGCTCCAAAGACTCTCAATGTATATGCTGTTTACCTCCTTCCTTTCTTTTGTCTTGAGAAATACCTAGAAAACAAAAGCAATAAACTGCGGTGTTGAATTGAGCCATGAAGGTAGATAGAAGCAATTTAAAGCCTCTGTGTCACACTATCTCACAAAAAGTAAATAACATATTTCTGTGTCACACAGATTCTGCCACTGAGGGACAGACAGTAAAGACATCTGAGTGACATCTGAGGATTAGCCTAACAGCAGCTGTAGCCATAAAGAAGGCAGAACTGGGGCTTCATGACAAGGAGGGGCCACTTTGAAGTGGCGATTAGGCTGTGAGCTTTGCACCCAGAGCTTTTGAGGCACTGCCCTCTCCACCTCACTCTGAGCATAAAGATGTGGTGTGGCAGCTTTGCTGACTGGACACTGCTCCAGTTCCGCCTGTCCAATTAGCAATTTCTTCTACCCCTGAGGACTGGTCCCTTTCTGCTTGGCTTAACTCACTGCATGTGGGCCAGATCACCTACATGCACTGTACCACAATGTGCAGGAGGCTAATGCATGTTGTACTCAATGCTGCTATGCACTCAGAGGGCTCTGAACTTTGCTATCTGATGTTTACTGCAACTTCTGTCTGCTTTTCCTTTTAATGTCCACATTTAACCTGCGGCCTGTCTTTTGTAGTCCTCTTCAGTAAAAGTAAGCTCATTTAAACCACCATGGCCACCAGTCAGTACTCCAACACATTGTGCCATTTATTCTGTCTTTTATGTGCATATAAAACTGATAGCCACTGAAATCAAAAACAAACAAATGACTTTCAAGTTCAAGAGTGCTCCAACTTCTAACGGCTGCTGATCAAAGGGTTCAATGGCTTGTTTTGCTCGCTTGTCAGTTTTACAGAGTGGGACCATTTTAGATGTGCCTCATCAACCCTCAATTTTAAATGCTTTTCAATCTCTAACTAGTTAAAATAATGTTGGTATTGCAATATGCTCATGGCAGCATTAAGTGTATCTGTTTCCTATTCACCACAAATACTGTTTTATCTTTCACCTTCACAACATGTCACCTGTGAGACAAATCAGGTAAAACACTGTTTTCTTGACATGGAAAAATAGATTGAATTTCTCCACTGCTGTGATAGTTGTATGCGGACCAGGCTTCTCTTACTCTAATGATGCTTCTGTTTCTCCACAGCTGTCCTGCATTAGATTTGCATATCTCCCTAATACCTAAACACATTGCATATGCCCCTTTTATATCTTCGTTCTGCTGGCATATTGAATCTCTGAAGCTTCCAAAAAAGTTATATTCCATTAAATGTGAAACAGAATTCTGCTGCCCATTACCTAGTGCACATAGTGACCTCTTTGGATGCTGCATTTTATTTGGGAGGATTTTTCCTCCCTCAGCTCTCATGATTGACACAGATCATAAACCATACCACCCTCCACACCACCCCTGACCTTCAGAAAGAACACAGGAAGTAGAAGTCCTGCATCAGCCTCTGGCTTTCACAGATTCACTAGACTCTCCAAGCCCTTCAAAATCACATCATCCATCAGTGTGCCTCTTAGCACTATACAGCTACAGTCATGGATGCCCTTATCTGGAAACCATTTCAGCTGTCCATGCTTTAAAATCCATAGCTACCACTGCTGTTATTGTGGAATCTAATGGACTCAACTTTATTGACCTCTATATAAATATACAGCAGCAGAGTGTATGCCGTGTCTCTATTTCTAGACGTCTATGAATAGAGATATTCATCATTCAGGGGCTAGCTGTATTTCACTGACCCTCTCATGGCCAGGAGGGCTGTGGATGGCCTCTTGCAGTTACCAGTTTCTTTGACTGTTGATAAATAAATGTAGGACACTTGTAACAACTATTGTGCTTATTATATCTTACCCATCATGATCAGTCAGGTCGGATTGAGTCGTTTCCAGTTTAGGCACCTGCTGATATCAAGATATAAAATCATTGTGTGAGATGGTTAAGGTGTTGAGGATACTAATCCCTAAAGTCATGGGTGCAAGGGCAAGTATCTGATAGTCAACAGGAGAGTGGAGAGTTTAATTCAGTTGTGTCCTTACCACAAGTGACTTCTACCTGTTGGTGTAATTGGGTCTATATAACAGACAGAATGAGGTTTAGAAAACCTTATGTCAAACTGAGCAAAGCTGAGTTTCAGAAAGAGGCTGGGGTTATATCAGGGGATCTGATGCTTCAGGTAAGCTGGGGACTAGAGCAGGACAGACAGTGGAGATTGAAGACTGAATCAGGTAAGTAGGGAACCAGAAGAGGGGAGGGCTGCTCATAGTGAAGGACCGGAGTTTGTTCTGAAAAAGTCAGCTGAGTTGTAGCTGATCTGGCAATCAGAGGGCCGGATAAGGCAGAACAAGACTGAACAAAACTAGAAGATGTAGCCTGAAGGTTGGTCAAGCAGGTGGGCAGCTGATGCACAGTTCAGAAAAGTAACAAATTAAACACAATAGGCATGAGACTGGCAGATGGCTAGTCGAGCAGGCAGGATGCTGGTCCAGAGGCAAGTGTTGTGGAGCGCATATGGCAGGTTAGCAGCAATTGGTGCACATGTAACATGTGATAATGGATGAACAAAGCGGTTTTTGAACAGACAGGGGGATGGTCATTACAGAGGTAGGAATGGGAATCAAGAATTACTCACACAAATTGTGGAACTGTATCCTTGTAAGAATCTCCAACACGTTTTATTGCTTTCAGCGTGTTTTTTTCTGACTAAAGCTTGGTAACTCTGTACATTGCACACAGATTATGCAATGGCCCTGCCTCCTCCTTGTGTCAAAGCAGGTGTCAATGTTTATAACTTCGACAAGAGGATGAAGTAGACCACTGCTCCTGGTCATGAGAACAGAAAAAAGTGAGAGTGAATTACGGCAACAATAATCAGGTAAACTTGTGGTCTCTCCTCTCAACTGGATGTCAGCAGATAACAGTAACATTAGGGTGATGTGCTGCCTGCAGTACATTTCTGTCTAATCAGTCTGTTTGCTAACAGTTTGGCAAGACCTATCTGACTTTGTGCCCGATTAGAGACTAAAATACAGCTTATTTATTTTGTTTAATAAAGGTCACAACATTTCGGAATTTGTATGCATTTGTGCAAAATGAAATTTATGTCAACTTGCTCAAATTCATCATCAGCTTGCATAAAATCAATCACTTTAAAGCATATAGTGCCAATCGTACCTTTCATTATTATGTTTACATTGCATTCCCAAAGCTAACTGGATGGTATTGGGAGGATTGGGCCAATTACCAGGCTAGTAATGAATACTTAAACTATTGAGACCCAGAGAGAAAGAAATACTATGGCATTGATGCTGCCTTCATATACTCTTTCACACAAGTATCTGATTGGGAATTACTAAAGTGATCAATGAAGAGTCAACTGATAAGCAAAGTCAATAACAGCATTGGTACCAATAGGGTCTTATTGATTTTCATCGTTATACACAAGTGAGATGCTCACTGGAACAAAGTGGTGAGAAGTGGACAAGAAGTAGGTCAGAATAAAAGCAGGTCAGCAGCTCAGAAGGACATTCAGGATCCATCATACCAGGTGAGGATCAGGTTAAGAGAAGTTTGAGTGTTGGTTTGGTGCTAAGAGAACCACCCGGACCAGAACGAGAGGAGGCAACAGACAGGGGACATAGGTGAAAGGTCAGCAGGCAGAATACAGACAGACAAACCAGGTCAGGAGCAGACAGAAGACAGGTCGGGATACAGCAACTGGTCGCTGATCAGACTGACAACAGGCAACAGTCCGAGGGCAAGAGTTCAGCGATGGGAAAATACTGGCAGAGAATAATCAGGTTGGAGTTTGACACACTGGCATAAAACGACCTGGCAAAGGTGAGAGGCTGGTTTAGATGTTGATGACTGATGAGATGCAGGTGAGAGAAACAGGTGGAGCTGGTTTCTGGAAAGAGAACTGCAGACCGAGGGGAGTGGTTAGGGGGTGGGCATTCCCAATCTCTGGACTCACAGACTTTGAGGAGTGTGTTCCTGCTGTGCATGAGGACTTAGGGCTGTCCCACTCTCAAAATGTCAAGTGCATGAGGACACTTATGCAGCCTTTTACAAAGTCCACACAATTTCAGACGTTCCTGAGGGACTTACCCATAGGTCACCTTTGTATGAATGTGCTTTTCCTACTCCAAACCGAGCATGAATGGCGAACAGAAATGAAAAAGGATGTGTACCTGTAAGTGACGTAGCATTGAACTACTCACTATTGTGGTCATTTGTTGCATGTTTATAGAGACGTTGGGGCAATTTATCAACTTGAGTCACTGGATTCTGACAACAGCCTAAATCATAAAACTGACACTATGGTTTGTTTCGTGCTTAACAAAAGTTCCAAATGCAGCCTGCATCCCAGTGCACTTTGACACAGACCCAGGATTTCTTTCTTGACAAAAACATTCACAATCAAGCTAAGTGGTACCATAACAGTGGTCATCAAGTCATTGTGTAAATCTAGGGTTTCTGACAACATTTATGACCGTGGATATGTCTAGATGAGCGGCACATTTCTCACAAGAACCAGCTTTCATTTTAAATATACATAAGGACTTTAATAATACAAACAATACAGTTGCTGCAGCCAAAACAAGGAAGAATAGAGACAACAAACTGCCCAGAGTGTGAATGTAAGTGAGTATTCCTCTCAGCATCACATCTTTTAGGCATGAGTGGATCTGACTGTAATAAATGTGTGTATTCCATTAAATTAATGAGGTGCTCAGGTGCATTTTTATGGCATGTAAGACAGTTTAAGCCTTATTCTGTAAAGAGTCCAAGAGTGAGTGTAGATTAAATACCAAAAGTGATTTCCTACCTCTAGGTTTACGTCTAATCCCCTGAGGTCAATGAGTCCAAGACGTTTGTGCTTTAAGTGCCTGTCAGTCTCTGTTATTATTATTATTATTATTATTATTATTATTATTATTATTATTATTATTATTATTATAATATACACTGAGTTTTTGTTGTTTTTTTTTACACATGGGATCTTGTAAGAGAAATGGTTGACAAGAAGCAGTAGGCAGTGCCTGCATACATTATAATTTGTTATCTACTATCCTTAACAATGTGATGTTCAAGATAACATAACAAGTGGAGAAGCAATCAACTATCAATAATCAACGATTTTTGAATAATGTTTTTGACTGATTAGAAGTGTTAATCATTCATAACCCTGAAAAAAAAAATATCAAGCTTTAATTTTTTGAGCAGCCCCAGTTGTTTGTATTATCACTCACCGCACATTTGGATACAACGCTGTGTTCATGGCTTTCTTAACTAACTAAAATGTATAAGCAGTGACTTTCAAACACATACATAAAAATTTGAACAGCGGTCAACGGCAAGAGGCAAATAATTTTTTCATGCAGTTTGAATTGTGTTACTGTTTACACATATGATGTTTTTCTATTTAATATGTAACTTTACAAATCAAGAAAGGCGCACTTCATGGAAAGATAGCAAAGTAACATCTGCCATTATGTGAAACAGCTCAGTGGACTGCATTTATGGCCACATGTGACATAGATCACCAACACCAAAAGTGCATCGTGTGTAAATATTGACATAATTCAATGGGGTCAAACACTTTTTTTTTTTTTTCCAATGGAGTCCAATGGAGTACAACAGGAAGGGGTGGGACTTTGCCTTTTTCTTGAAGATGTATCTTTCTTTTCCTTTTTCTATTTAAATCTTGATGTGTTGTGTCCAGGCAGTATGTACTGTTCCGATTGTTCCTCCTCTCAGCCTTTTCAGCCTCTCAAGAAGTCAAACACTTCAGTATTATCACTTCATATGGGTGACGTCAATTCTGCGAGGGTTTAGTGATTATTAGACCCTAGGGTGGAGTCAGCAGGTAACACAGGGAACAGAGATTAATCATGACAGTTGCTTTAGTACCTCAATGGGAAGAAAGGCTGTAGGAATTATACTTAAATCTCTCTGTGCCTCTTAGCTCATGTACAAACCTCTGCAGACTCATCTTGAAGATAAAACCAAACACACTTTAGAAATGTAAAAAAGGTTTTTAATAGGAAATTACATTGTTATCCATAACACAACTAACTGCAGATGTTTGTGCTTATCTAACCTAATCACAAAATGCCTACACAACCCATATGCTTATATATAAGTTCACCATTGCAGGGATTGAGACTCAGCACATTTCAAAGTTTACTCACCTCCATCTCCGTGTGAAGTCTCCATCGATGCCTTGGCTTTCATTTTCAGAACATGTGCACAGTTTAATTCTTTTTTGGCACAGTCACACACCAGTATCTGTGATCTCATTGGATTTTTAAGGATTGCTGAGCAGCCAAATTTCTAATAATAAAAAATATGCGTCATCATATTTTTGCCAATAGAGTGTGCTCTTATATACGTGCTTGCTCTTTTCTGACTGCCAGTGGCCTCAGGTGGTACATTGACTTCAAAACAGCAGTGGAAGCTGAGGAAAGTCTGTGGAATACAATGCTGTCCCTATTCTGATTTTTTTTCTTATGAAGCAAGTTTGCTCACCGCTGTTCCTTCTTCTCGAGCTAGGCTCTTCCCAGAGGACATGGTGAGGTGGAGAATAAAGCAAAGACATGATGGAGGAGTGAGATGAAAAGGCCAGTTGTGACAAGTAAAGGAAGGGAAAGAGACAGCAATTGGGGAGAAGACAAACCCAGTTGTTGAAAAGAAAGCATGGGTGTTTGTCAGTCTTTGTCACTCAGCGGTGTGAAAATGCATTCTGACACCCGTTTATCGCTGTATATTTAGGAATCAGAATTGTTCGAAGGAAATCATGAATTTGAATACATTAGCATCTTTCCCACTGTGCAAATATCAAAGCTCAATGAGGCTTTATATCCTTGTCCTCAAAGTGAAGGCCATTGAATTGTGCAAATGTGGAGAACTTGTGATCTAAAACAGAGTGCTGTATCTACTAGGCTAGGACTAGATCTACTTATTTAGCATCATACTCAGCATGTGCACAGACGAGGACTCACAGGTGCATATGTGAAATTTCTCCACCTTTCTCATACACAAACACAAGCAGCAATAGATGATGTTTTTTTATGACTCTCTTCCAGAACCACCTCTCTCACTGGGCATCTACTGATACCCATTAATCATGAGCTCTCTTGTATTGTCAGCTCAGCCTCCCCGCCCCCCCACCCTCCCCCCTCTTCCCTTCACTTTCAGCCTGTCAGTTAACAAGCTGTGACACCATGACAGTGATGTGTGTGCAGCTGAGTGATGCCTGGCTGCAGCTCTTATTGGAAAGGTATTGAAATGCTCCGGCACGAAGAGGGTAGTGATGAGATTGTATTTCTCAGCTTCTTATGACAGAATGTAAAAATGGCAGCTCAGGCTGGCTATTCAATTAAAGGGACCTGTTTTGTTTGGGCTTACCCCTTTTGACAATGTGATTTACTGTGGCATGTATTCTGTACAATCACCGCCATAGCAAAAATCATGTTTTTTTGTTTTTTTTTACACATCATATATAAAATAAATTCATGCATGCAAAAAAAACAACCATCACTCACACTGTATTTTTTCTCTTTCTGCTTCCCTGTATATGTGTGTGTTTGTGTGCACAGGCTCAGTGTCCCTCAGTGTGTTCCTGGTCTCCTTAGCAGTGACAGTGTGTGCTGTTTGGCTGGTGGCTCTTTGTGGCGTCTGTGGTTGGTGTCAACGCAAGCTGGTGAGTTTACACACACACACTAACACACACATTAACAGATATACTGTAGCTTCCAGTCACATTTGTCACCATCATAACATGCTTTATTAATCTGAGAGCCTTAATAATTACTATCTGCTGTGAGTTTACTAGAAAAAGACACAACAATCCATGCAAATATTGTGAAAATTTGCGCAAATATTATCAGGATTCTTGCTGAACTGAGAATTTCTGTTACAAGACGCATTACTGTAGAGAAAGTGAGGCCACTGTGAAATCAGTGACCACAGTCCAGACTAATTCATCTCCCAGACAGAAGCAGTACAACATGAATAAATTGTGCTGATACAGCATCAGTAGAAGTCCACTCTTTGAGGAGAAACAGAACACAGATCAAGCACACTGACCTCTGATAGAGGGCATGTCATTGTGATTATGGGGTATGAAATGTGATTGATTAAAGGGAGGGAACCACTCATTAGGCAGACAGAGCTCTACAGCTGAGGGCTACTTCACTTGACTGATTTTTTTTAGATTTGCATGCCTTTAAAGTAATTGATTTCTGATTCATCCTGTACTTGTACAACCAAGGAACACCAGTCACCTGTTTCAAGTTTAATGTTGTGGCACAAACTCGGACTTATTGTAAGTCGCCGCTGCACTGCTGTGGAATAGCCGCTGCGCTGCTGTGAAATGTCCTGGATGGCAGGGTTTGGCGTTAGAGTAGAATGTGTTCACCACGTGCCTTTCAACACAGGGCCATTTACTAGACACACTGGTAAGGTGACTACGTAGATTACTCAGTGATATCATTACAATGTATATGAACCGGGGGTAAATGGTCTGTGCTGAAATGGGACTGTGGTACAACATGGTCCCTCCATTGTTTGCTTCACTGGAACATCCTGTTATATTTGATATTCCACTTTAAAGTAAATGGAGCAGTGAATGACTGCGAGTTTCCTGCTGTGGATGTAGGTAGTTCTGCTGCCAGCACCTTGGGAAGTCCCTGAGGTCCTCTCTGGAATAGTGCTGTAAATGGATCTTATTTCCATCCTGTGACAGAGCTTCGCTGCAGCCACAGAGCTGGGATGACTTGGGATACGGTGGCAATCTATTGGCCTTATGACGCTGCTGAGACCAAAGTCAGTCATATCCTCATAGATATGTTGATCTGCTGTTTTTGCCTTATTTTCCCGTCACGGCTCACTCATCTCTGTGGGGTTGGGAGTGTCACAGAGTGTCATTAAGATGTTAATTAGGGCTTATGTAGTTTTAGACCACTTACTTTGGGGAAAATGTCAGTTACCCACTGGTGTGAAGCCACATTAAACACTGCTGCTTAATGTACAAAATAATAAAGTGTGACTGAGATAAGTGGCAGCCATTCCTGCGATAATGAATGTGTTAATAGTGCTTTGGCTCAGGTTGGAGCCAAACTTTTGCTTAAATCCAGTGACAAGAAAAAGTATGTGAACCCTTTCAAATATTCATTGGCCAAGCTGATGCAGTTCTGTGAGGAAGAGGGGTCTGAAATGTCCCTGGACATTGTGCAGATCTGATCAACAGCTACCAAATATGCTTTTTTAAGGTTATTGCTGCCAAACGAGGTTCAAACAGTTGTTAAATTCAAGGGTTCACTTACTTTTTCTGGCAGTACTGTGAGTGTAAAATAGGTGTGCACCATAAAGACTTGAAATATCATTGCTATCATTTCTAATTTATTCTTATTATTTGTCTGGCGGGCGACACGGTGGTGCAGTGGATAGCACTGTCGCCTCACAGCAAGAAGGTCCTGGGTTCGATTTCAACCAGGGACCTTTCTGTGTGGAGTTTGCATGTTCTCCCCCTGTTTGCGTGGGTTCTCTTCGGGTACTTCCTCCCACCATCCAAACACATGCACTGGTAGGGGGTGTGTATTGGCAAGAATCTGGCGATACGATACAAATCACAATACTAGGATCACAATACGATATGTCATGATATATCAAGATATATCATGATACCGTTAAAAAGGCAACTTTCTATTCGTTTTGTTTCTTTTTTAAAAGATTATTTCCTGGAAGAATGGAATTACACAAGAAATATGCACAAATACTAAACATGTTTTTATTTGATCACAACAGGATCTAATGCTATATCACAAAATGTTCCTGCGTTAAAACTTAAATGATGTTTTACAGACATTACAGTTTAAGATCCTGTTCAAATGTTCATATTCTGTTAGTTCAGAACTAACATCAGAACATTATTTTTGTGCAGTCCCAACAAAGGAACTAAAATTATTTAATAATAGTGTTAAATAATAATAAATAAAATACCAACAAAAAAGAAAAACAAAAAAACAAAAATGAACCTCCACAATATCTGCATTTGAATAAATACCTAAAAATATTGATACAGTACTTTTTAATGTCGGTACAGTATTGTGAAATGAAATATCACGATACATTGCAGAACAGATATTTTCTTACACCCCTATGCACTGGTAGGTTAAATTGTCTATAGGTGTGAATGTGAGAGTGACAGGTTGTTCATCTCTATATGTCGGTGACTCGTCCAGGGTGTACCCCGCCTTCACTCATAGGTGGCTGGGATGGGCTCCAGCACCCACCACAACCTTAGTGAGGATAAAGCAGGTTTAGAGGATGAATGAATGAATGATTGTGGGGTAATAAGTCACGCACATTCTCTTTGTCTATACTGGTGACATAGGCTGCGTTCAGACAGCAGGTCTTAATGCACAATTTGGATTTTTTGGTGAAATACTATTTTTTTGTGTGCTCATTCATATTACACACTAAATGCGACTTCTATCAGTTTTGAATATAAACTGAATGCGACCGTGAAGTGACCCGCATGCGCAAAAGAGGTCCTGACATAATATGTGACTATGCAGGCATGCACTGTGCTTACGTAACTAACACTCCTGGGATGCAGAATTATGTCGTTTGTCCCATTTCACTGATGTAAAGGTCAGATAAATGCGACCTGGCTGTTCAGACTGAAGTTGCACTGCAAAATATCAGATTCATATTGGATTTAGGACCACATATAAAAGTGGCCTGGGTTGGATTAAAAAAATTGGATTTGTGCTGTTGAAACTTTCTCTAACAGCTCGGATACAGGTCACATATGGGCAAAAAAATCGGATTTGGGCCACATTTGCCTGCAGTCTGAATGTAGCCTTAAATGCAGAATAGACCGATTTTTGACCAATTTATGCAGAAAACTGGGAAATGTCAAAGGGTTCACATACTTTTTCTTGCCATTACTGTGTATTGAAAATGTCTCGTCATTTGATTTCAGATTTCAGTACCTAAGGAGTGCTTCTCCTCAGCAGTAGTGCCTTCAGCATGTATGCATGATTTTTATAAACCTTTGTTAAGGATATTGTGTTAACAAACAACTTACATTTGTGGAAACCAGGTTTAGTTTTGTAAAACTGATTTGTGTGAAAAGGATTGACCCACTGTGTTCATAACATGCTGTGGTAAATACAGTAGGATACTTCGAGGTAAATAGATGCTTTTATTATATAAAATGCGAAAGAGCTGAAAAAATTATTTATACTTTTATTTTTGTTAAACTGAGAAGTTTTATTTTGCACAACATTGTTCAGAAGACAAAGGCAGCAATCAGTATTGGCACCGATCTTATTAGTAATAATAATTTCGTCACATTTTGTCATCATCTTCAATGGTGTACTAATTTCTATACTGTATGTGACTAATAATGACTGAAGCTCCTCAGCTATACAATCTAAAAAAGTCATGTTATAGAAAGTGTTTCTCCTCAGTTCCCTTGATGTGTTTATTTGAGTTGTTTTTCATGGTAGCATTTTATTCCCTGAACACTTGATTAAAATATACATAAAGTGTAATTTGCATAAACAAGGTTACTTTCAACTCATACATGAAGGTTCTCATTATAGATGCATGATATACTGTATATTCAAGCATGCAGGGTTTCTCAACACAAAAAAAACCCTTTTCATTAAGTAAAATATATGCAGTAAATGCTCTTTTTTAAGCAGAGTTACCACAGGGAAGTCCATGTCTAAAACTTTCATTTTTGATATTTCCGAGTGTAGTCTTTGACAGTGTCAGCTTTCATAAGAACAAATGTTTGCCTGAAGCTTCACGTGTCAGTTGCGAGTGGGCCCATGCCAGTTTTGGTTATGATTCATAGGTTAATAGACAAGACATTTGGGTGAGTGTTGCTTTCGGTGTTTTAGCTTTGGCAACCAGTGCAATGGATTTTATTTTAAAAGTCCTCATGTGCAGTCATCCTGAAGCCTTCCTCCTGCTTGGCTTTCTGTTATCTGAGCCCCCTGGAAATACTGCGTACTGAATGCTATCAACTCTTTCTGCTGTCTGCTAAGTATGTTTGCTTACTGCTGTTTATAGATGTGTCAGCATGAAATTTCAGAATATGTGATGAACCAATAAAAATGAATTCACACTTTCACTGACAGGTTTTTACAGCAGATGATCTGCTATGTTTCAACTGTGATTTTGTACAGATTTGTTTCTTTTTTACTGTCTATTATAATAATGCTTTCTGCAGTGAATAATTCTAAACATAGGTGGTAACAATAACAACAATAAAACCAGCCAAAATATGATAAGTCACATGGTTATTTAGCTCTTGGGACTGAGGACTTTCAGCAGGTTGGCATGTTCGGGTTGGGTGGGATTTTCAGATACCGTATTAGAGGTGGTGCTGCTAACATCTGTTTGAGCAGCAGTTGCTGTTTGGCATTCAGAATCCCTCTGCCTGTTCCTGTGAGCCCTGTGCTGTTTGATCCGTGACATAGTTGTGAGTAGAGCTGAGATTGGACCTGACCAGATTCACAGCCTGATTCAGTCCCTGTTGGACTTTTATCAACAACTGTCAGCATTTTGGTTGCATTAACTGCGAATTAGGAGTTTGAACTCAGAGAATGACAGTAATTACGCCAATCAGAGGAGGGAAAAGATGTGGAAGTCAATAATTAAAGAAATTCAGAGAAAGTTGTCACCGTTATGAGTACTATTATAAAGGAATGTAAAAACTGGATATGATGTTGCTTTAGCACCATGACCTGTCACGTTTAAGTGACAAACAGATTTGTCATTATGTCTTGTTGTTATTTATGTACATTTAAACATCTGTATGCTTCTTGATGTTGTTGAAAACTACAGAAAAACACAGGTGAAAAAATTGTTTTGACATGCTAAAAACTAATGATTACTTGATAATTTAGCAGCGGACAACCGTTTTAATAGTGCACTCCTCTCTAATTATGGTGTGATGTGGGTAATATTGAGCGAGCATGTAGGCTCTTGCTGCCTGCTAATTCACAGCAAACAAACACAGCTGGGTGTTGGAAGGCAGTGCACTGCCAACTGAGACAGAGAGAGTGGTAGTTTCACTCTGTCTCCTCATGTCTGGATTCTTCAAGAAAACCCTGAGCATCACCCAAGGCAGCTTTTTCTCACTCATCTCCTCCACCAGTCTACAGTTATGTCATTTTGAACATGCTCAGCTGGGGGTTTGACTGAAAAAGTGCTGGCGGATCGTTATTTATTATTTATTTTTTTTAATTTCTTTGTCCAAGTCGCGGCTTGCTGCAGTTTGAGTATGTCTCATAATTGGTTCATCATATTGGCGGGACACGAGGCTCAGAGCCAGACACTGCTGAATACTGTAATTGTGTGAAACCCTTTGTTGTGTGACGGCTGGTTATATTAGACTTAAGTATTTTCAAGGGTATTTGAGTGGGGGTTGAGAGGGAAATTGCTGGCTCTTTTTATTAGTTCGTTTTAACCGTCCTTTGGGGTATTTAGCTGATTTTCTTTATTGTCTCTAGCCTGATGCCCTGTTGAGCATTGGCATATCCATCACCATGGATCCCTGCAGCCCCTGCACCTATGAACAAAAAAGTGTTTGTTATCCACTCTTGTGAATGAGCTGAAGGAGAGGTGATGGATCTGAAGAAGTGTACATCTTTGTGTGTGGGAGTGTGTCTTTTGTGCACACAGTCACACATAGAAATGAGGACTGCAGGGCTCGATGTCCATTGAGGAGTCCTTCCTTGTTTTCACATCCAATCCAGTTGGGACCTACTGTCACTCATTGTTTTTCTCAGTTCACTATTCACACCTGTCCTTCCCAACCCCCCATCTCCTTGTCTCACCAGACATCCTGCACTGTCCTTGTTTTCTCTCCTTCTACTTGCCTATGTTTTTTTTTTTTTTTTTTTTAATTTAAATTTGATTTCTATTTTCAGCTCTCATCCCTGTTTCTGTGTTGGACTCTTGCTCGTCCTCTATGTCTTCCCACCTTCCTGAAAATTTTACGAAATCATTGAATGATACATGAGTTTCCTTTGATTGTTTGTCTGACAGAAATTCAGACAGTTTACTCTCCCAGAAATTGCCATGCAAGAGAACAGTGTTTTATGTTGTTTGTGTGCTAATGTTCCTTTTCTGAGGAAAAATAATCTACTGCTGAGCATGTTTTGAATATGATAGGTCATACTGTGTATTCATCAAGTATGTCGTGCAATGATAACAGCATTGTACAAAGAAATGCCTTAAGCAAACAATGAAATATCAAGAATGATGTCTAAGCTGAGAACATATTGTCAGTAAACAGACGTCCATGTTTTAAAAGAGACTTTACCTGGAAGTCAGAATATAAATCAGCAACACACATCCCTTAAGCTGTTGTTTAACTAGACATTTCTGTCAAATCTGTGTTTATTCATTTCCTGATCTTTCTATCTCAGGTGAATGCTGATTATACAATAGATCAGCAGCTTTGGTTCTTTGTGTGTGATAGATATCACTTTTGCTGGGTATTATTATTGTGGGCTTTATCATTTTAGCTCAGCAGTGTTATTGTCAACTCTGGTTTGTAACAGGTCCAACAATGTCCAAAGCCACAAAATCAAACATGTGGTCTACAGTTTGAAATGATATCTCTATTGTTTAGGCTATGTGGAGTCTCTGTTTGCCTGAAGCTCAGCACTGTGGCATAATTTGCATTTCTATAAGCTCCTGCTATTTATAACACTTGCACAATAATATAGATCTGAGTCAGTTGAGAGTCTGTCAGAAATTCAGAAATATCCTCTGGCTGAGTCTCCTTATTTTCATCTTAGAGCTTTGCTTATCTTTGTATTAACAAGGCCAGATTTTAATATTAGTTGTTTTATAAGCAAGCCATATGCTGCTCAGCTCAGGTTTCTGCTTACATCAGACAAGTGATTAAACAGGTTTTTTACAGGCACTTCTGAAAAAAAATTGTAGTGCTCATACCCATAAGGTTTTGATCCAGCTGCTACTAATAAATGTCAGGTGTTACGTACTGACTGTTCATTGGGCTCATTAATCTAGTTCTTGACTGGCCTTAAATGGTGAACTGAGGCCAGTCCACGTACCCACATAGATTAACTTCTGATCTTATCAGGCTTCAATTAAAAATGGGGAGGGGTTGGTGTTCTCCTATAGTTGGCTGTCTAAAGATGGTTGACAAATTAAAGGAAAAGTCAGTGGGAGTGTTCTCTTACAGGATGACATTTTCCCCAACTATAGGGCACGAGGGGCCACTGAATGGTAATGAAAATTATGTGACTCATAGGCTGTGGCCGTCATAGTCACCAAATTTTAACCTAGGGGAATACCTATGGGAGATATTGGACCATCATCATCAAAACACTGCATGAGGTGTTCCTCCCTCTAGTAGAGTGTACACACTAAAGCTGTTCTGGAGGCATGGACCAACATCTTACTGAGACTCACTGGGCTGAATCCACAACAAGCTGACTGTACCTGCTAATTATGTACTATTTGTGTCTGCAATCTGCTTTATTTTAAAGACCTATTCACAAAACATTTTGCACAAATGATTGATGTTGATAATGATTTACTGGAGTAAACATGCCCATATACTTTGCACCTCAGTGCCATTTGCCATATTTTTGTAGTTAAATTTCAGATGTTACAGATGTGTCACTGCATTTCAGCACATGGGTTAGCACATAGGGAAAACTGCAGAAACTGCAAAAACTCTCAAATTGTGCTTTGTAATGAGTTAAAACATGCACACACAGATCTCTCCACAATCACAAACTGCTGCTATGATATTTTGCATCTATAATACATTCTACTGAAATGTCCATACACTCCAACTATTAATGTAATTCAGTCTGAAACAAGTTTGATTAATATCTTACTCCTGATTTTTTTTTTTTTTTTTTTCTCAGTCAATGATTGGATCTTAGCAGAAACATTAGTGTGTGTCATGGCATTTCCATACTCAGACATTTACACATGGTGCAGCAGCTGTAACCACATTAACGCCACATCAGTCAGGATCTGACAGTTATTAATGTTGTGTGTTCTGCAACTGTTACGCCGTGGGATTGTAGGATAATGAGGTTATATGTATATGCACTAACACTGTGATCATCTGTGCTTTTATTATGCATGTCCATCCAATATCTAACTTAAGATTTCACACTTGACATCATTAAACATTCATTCAGTATCATTCATGGTTTACACATCTGGCAGCAGAGTCTGCAGAGAATTCCACCCATTGTCTGTCCTTTGTAAATTACATGCTATATTTTTGTTGTATTTGCACAATTATTGCTTTTCCACAATGTCTTTTTCCACCTACATACAAACAAGCCAATGTGAGATTTGTTTCCTGAACTTAGTTTTCTATGTTCTCAATTTGTTACAATAGGATAAACACAAAAATGCTGTTTTGAATATTATTTGTTGTGTGCTATTAATCTCTTTTATATGTTGTATTTAATGAGCTAATTTGTATTACTATAGTTGTTCTTCGTGATAATAGGGGAAGAAACAGAGAAGAAACTTTTTTATAAAATACATTTGAAAATTAGCAAAACCAAACCCAATGTGAGCCAAAAACTTTGAATATCTAGATATGATATGATTTGTCACTTTCAGGTCAGGAAGTAGAACTCCGGTTGTATCTGAAAAGACATGATATGAAGGCTTCTGACATGAGTGAAGTAGAAACATGGATGCTGCTTAGCCCCATGCATAATCAGAGTCCAACCTGGGATCTCCAATTTGTAGATCCATGCTCAGCCCCCCACAAACAAGCCTGCGACAGGATCTTGCGCTACAGCCAAGCTGAGATCCAATTTTACAGGCCAAGCCATGGTGGCAGCTCAGTGTGTTTTCCTCCTACTCGTTTTCTGCAATGGAGAATCCTACCCTGTCCTCGATGTATCAGAGCATCACTTTCAGGGAAGAATGCATGTTTTTTTTGGGCAAAGGGCAGCTTTAAACTGATCCTCCTCTGTCCCACTTGTAGCGAAGTGTCAATAGAGATTACCTGCATTGTGACACATGTGAAACACCTTTAACTGTAATGAGCTTTTCCAGTAGAATGCGCCCAGCAGACCTCACTTTTCCAAGCCTTTAAATTGCTATTATTTCCATGGTTACAGCAGGTCATGCTCTAGCTATTTAAAATCAGGCTGGTGCAGGACTTTCTAGAGGCTTCTCTCCAGTACCCAGCGGATTACCTTAAAGAGGCAATTGCCATGTAAATTTCAGGGTGGTGCGAATGATAATCATAGGCAGAAATGGCTCTCCAGAGCAGATTTGATTTGACTTTGATGAGTGTAATCAGGAGACCATCAGGTAAAGACTGATGGCACAGTGTTCCTGAGATAATATGAGAGGCATTTACACTTGAAATTAGTATAGCAAAAACAGCTTCAAAGGACAAGTCTAAGCTAACCTTTTGTTGCTCTGCTTTCTCTGCTGTCGCCTCTCTCTGCTTGGCTAAAGGGGAAGAGGAATAAGCCAGGAGTGGAAACAGCAGACACTCCAGACTCGGCACGTGGGCGAGGGGAGAAGAAAGCCATCAAGTAAGTGCCTGGTAACTAGTTGGGGTAGAATAATCTGGTAATAAAGACTCAGATTTGAGTCCTTTGGAAACATACGCCATAAAAACAAGGCAGAAAATGTAGCCTGTTGTTTATCTTGAAGAGTACACGTTCTGCAAGACAATGTTCTCCCAGACAATAAATGAAAGGTTAGTGATTTAATCAGGATATGATTAAATCTGCATTATCTTACCTGTAAATCTTTTGGCTGGAGAAGTGTCCTCCACCTATCTTACGGGTTGTGAGATAGGTCTCCCTAAGTGCTGGCCTTTAGCCACTCCTCTGTACTTAAAACAGTCCGGTCTTACATAAAGAAAGAGGGACTTGTGCTCTATTTAGAAAGCGATTTTGTAGTGAAATTATCGGAGGGTAAATGTTTGGCAGGATTGTGATCTAACATTTCTTACAGGGATCAAACTAAGATTAAGGTATTTTCTGCTCTTGATGAAACAAGACTATAGGTCAGCATCAGAAAATGTCAGCTTTGTAATGCTAAGCATAATATGTTATTCCACAAAATGCCTCTGTTAACCTACTCATTTTTTCTTCTATAGCCTGCTGTTGTCTCAGCTATTTTGGCAATGCCCATGTTTACTTTTGTTTTGTGTACTGACAATATAAGCACTACAGATTTGTGAATGTATTCTGACATGGGTCCCGCAGTCTGTTAATTTTTGCATTTTCTTTCTCACTGGCCACAGCAGCATCGGTGTGCTCTGTTTATCATTTCAGCTTCCAACTCCTCTCTGTGCATTGCTTTTCTCTCCTGCTCTGTCCCTGTGCTACAGCTACGACCACTGCGTGTGACTTGTATGACATTAGTGATTCTGCTCACCTTTTCCTCCTCTTCTTTGACTGTGTGCGATTTATCTCTCTGCCTTGTGTCTTATGCACTCATGTGTTTTTCACTGCTCACGCCAAGGATGGAGGCCAGACTTCTTAATGTTTACTCAAATGTGTTTGATCAGTGGTGCTGTGCTAGATGATCAGAATGTAATCTCATGCTGTTTGTATTCATCAGATTATGATTATTCCTCTTTTCTTGCTGCCTCTCTATCTATCTGTGTCTTTGCTACAGCACATGGCTTTATAACAAGTTTTTGTGAATGCCTTTTTCCCCCAGGCTGGCCCTTTTTTTTTATTTTATTTCTAAATCAAACCTATGGTGTTTATTAGAAAAATAAAAGACATTAATCTGGGCCTGTTTTGGCTCCAACTCTCATTAATACAGCCTCTTCCTCAATCCAAGCCCTGGCATCATCACTGGTTGGTTGGTGCCGAGGCTATCCATAGTTGTGTTGCTCTGACCTGTCTCTCTCTTTGGCCACAGTGATCTAGACAGAGACTTTTGGAATAACAATGACAGCAGCACAGTGCAGCAGAGGTGGAGCTCCTATCCTCCCAAGGAGTTCGTACTAAACATTTCTCCCTATGCCCCATATGGAGATCCTCGCCTCACACTCAAGTGAGTCTTGGTCTAAGGCTGGTAAGAGACTTCCCACCGAGCAGGGCTGTAATGAGGCAGGGGCACCCCCACTTCCCTTCCCTTCCCTTCCCTTCCCTTCTCTTCCCTTCCCTTCCCTTCCCTTCCCTTCCCTTCCCTTCCCTTCCCTTCCCTTCCCTTCCCTTCCCTTCCCTTCCCTTCCCTTCCCTTCCCTTCCCTTCCCTTCCCTTCCCTTCCCCCTTCCTTTTCTTTCCTTTTTGTCTTTTCCCTCTTATCCCCACCATCCGTTTCCTTGCTGCACACTCACCAAATTGGACATTTGGACATGGATGTTATAATGGCTGACAGCTAATTAAATCCACCTAGTTTCATAATCTTGAGCATTATTTACTCCTCGGGACAAAATTTTCTCATGAGTTAGTTTAGATACTTAGCCAAAGGCTTTCTGAAAAATCCATTCCACAAATGCCATAGTGATGGAATATATATACACGGAGTGCACATTTCTGCACTTATTATTGTTGTATAATGCGATTTTCATCAACAATACTAATAACGACAACAACAATAACAACCCACCCAATGTTAGCACACCGGAGGGCACAAATGGTTACTAATGATTACTCATAATCTGCTTGGGAAATGTGAGTGTAGGAAATGTCACACACGCACATTACCGCATCCCCACGACAGTCATTGGACTATTAATGCAGCGGCAAAACAGCAGAGCCATGTATGTCCCTCAGGCTAATTTCTGCTGTTACTGTTCACGTCCTGTCACCTTTTAATGAATACACAGGCACATGTTCAACTCAGTTGCCCCCCTACTCCCTACAGCCCTGCTGGTCCCACTAACTTCTGACCTCTAACCTCTCACCTCTCTCCCATGGGCTGTAACCATGGAGACGGACAACCCTCGTAGCTCTCCTCTCCAAAAGATATACTTTAACCCTCATTCTCTGTTATCTGTTTTCCTCCCCGTCCTTTCAACTTGCTGTTGTTCTTGTTCTCGTGGAGGGTTGACCGTTAAACCAGGTTGCAGTGTGGTGCCAGTGTTCACCTGTGGTTTACATCCATCTGTGGCTTCTCTTTGACCCCCATCAGACTAATAACTAATGTGCCCTGTACTAACACTGTAGCACTTGAACTGTGTCATCATTTTGAGAGATAAGGTGTTTTACTTGATGCATTAAAAGTCATTTTTTCACTCACTTGGTACTTGAATCCAATAAAGCACTAGCAAGGTCAAACCCATCTCCCTCTGGGCACTGAGGGGGCTAAAAGCTTAGACATTCTGCTACCAGGCATCTGTCTGATAAACTGTCTAATAACTGGTCATCTTTAATAGACCTAGCTGTTGAGGACTGTGAGTTAAATTGCCTGGAGAAAGGAGGCAGCAGCGTGCTTATGAACGCAGTGGATATATGGATTACTGTCTGAAAACTCTGCCTCAAGATGATGGCTGCTGATCTCGAGAAAAAGGCTTTAGACCTGAGTGCTTCTGTCTTGAGAAGTTCATTTTTCACAAAACCCTTTCGATTGTAATTTATTGTCTATAAACCTGTTTTTTTTTCAGTAGGTCCTTTCTTCACATTTTTCTGTCCAGCAGTAGGAAATAGATTTCCCTCCGGTAAACAACTTATATTATCAGTTATGTTAGAACTTGTAAAGAAAAGCCTTAAAATAAAACACATTTTAACTAGAAGACATGGGGCTTGACCTCCTGATCAGTACCATATCATTAAGGCCAACAGACAGCTGGGGAATCACTTTTTGTTTGAGACGCTCTTGAGATCAGCAGCTTTCAATTTCTCAAATGACACCGGGCCTCATTTATCAAACAGGTTACCTACCCTGTACAATCAATCTCCACGTTTAAGGATTTATTGGATTTGAGATTCAACACTATAATTTTTCAGTGTTAACTCAATGTCAACAACAGTCTTGACAAATTCCTTGGAAAAATGGTTATAGTGTTTGACAGGCTATTTTCCAAATTAAACTATGGTGGATTAAATATAGTGCATGTTACACTTTATTTTATTTATCTAATGACCCAGATATGAAAAAGTAAAGGTATATTTCTTTATAAATCACTTTTGACTCGAAATCCTGCTAGAGTCAGATACCTCTTGTAAATGTTCTGGGGAATTTATGGCCCCTTTAATTTACGTGCTCCTACCTTTAATAAAGCGTAGAGACATTCACCTTGTGCTCAGCTCGATAAATGAGGCCTGTGTATCCTGTGCTGACCGTTGCTCCGGCAGTGTCATCCATGCTGTTGTTGTGATTGATGACTTATCTGAATGCACCACCAGGTCAATTGGTCAGAGTTAGATGTGAAAGGTGACCTTCAAGGGACGTGATGACAGTGTAGCATTCCCAAAATCTGCACTTACACACCAGACTACCATGTCTCCTGTGCCTTGTGTTTTGATTCTCCTGAAGCAAGAGCACTATGCATATTAATGAAATGTACTCATGTCACCAGAGGGCACTACTGTGCTTTATTTTTGATCATCACTGCTTTCAGACTACACATGACATTTCAAACCCAAAAGCAGTTTTTAAGTGGAAATTCTGACCACAGCTCCTAAGTTTCAGCACTAATTAATTTCTGTACTTTTATCTTTTATTAAAGCCAGCATGATTAGACTTCGTTTTTGATTTTTCGGTCCAGGTATTTTACTACCTCCTGTAATTATTTTTACTGTTATTGACTTTAAATGGTTATCAAATGAGAATCTTAAAGTATTATGTCTAAAAATAGAAAGTAATCAGTGTTTTGCAGGAAAAGATGCATTTATATTTAACCCAATGTCACTTTGGATGACTTTCGAAACGAATCGATTATTTTCTCATGAGGCACTCCAGTTCCCATTGCTTTAAGTTGCTATTGAATTGCAAATCTAAAGTCCCAAATGCCTAAATGAATGAGACAATGAACGCTAAATGACCAGTATCAACACAATGTTGCTACTAGTGAATGCTGGCAGCTGTAGAATCCACCCCCCCAGGCCCTCAGGAGTGACTTCTTGCTGGTTTTCCACCCTCCACAGGCTCCTCTTCCTCCCTGCTTTCCTCTCCCCACTCCTCTTTTTTCTCCCCACACTGGACTCCAGATCTTTTCATCTACATGCTTCTCAGTTGGCCTGGAAAACTAAACCTCCCCCTATGCACACTCTACTGATCTGTCTCACCTCTTTAGCCATGTGGTTGCTCAGTCTGTTTTCCTGTGTGTGTGTTGTGTCTGTTCTTCTCACACTCTTTGGTCTTTTTCTCCTCTGCCTGTTGTTATTCTCTTTCTCTACACCCTCTATCTACCGTGGGATCTGCACACACTGTCTCTTTCTCTTAGTGGGGCAGTGTCAGGGGGTCAGAAGGGGGCAGCAACTGGGCATGGGGATGAAGGGGGGGGTCCTTATCGCAGTGACAGCGTGAAGAGCATGGTGACAGAGGGAGTGAAGGCCGGGAGGTGGCAGACCGTCCAGGGCCACATGCAGTCCGGAGGATTGAGACCCAACAAGTGAGTTCAGATCCTGGCATCAAAAAGCAAACATTTAAGTCACAATTAGGCCTGTCACAATCATTACATAATTGCAAACAACAATATCACATAACAATAATTGTTTCCATCCAACAGAGAAGTTGAGTGAAATTTGCAAAAAGGCTTTATTGCAACTTCATGTTTGTTACCGCTGTTTGTTCTCTTTTAAAGACATCTTGCTGTACTTTCTTTTACTACGACTCAAGGGCACCTGAGTGGAGAATTATTGGTAGTATTAATCTATGTTCCAGTGTTCAGTGCAAATAAACCACTTGTTCTTTTGTATTGTGTGGTCGCTTGTGTCTTGTATTATACTGTATGGGTAAGTTTAATAATACACATTGTATTATTAATCTTGTAATACACATAGTATTATTAAACTTACCCATACAATATAATACTGGCTTAAAATTAACAAGAAAAAAAGATTGTTAATTCAAAACACTGTTATTTATATAACGGTTTATTGATAAAATCACTTTGTGCTGACCAATAAAATTTGTTTTCATTTACATCACAATAAGACCATGCACTGTAAATAACACAAAACACTGACTGAATCATAATGAATAACAAAAATCATTATATTTCCACATGCCATGCTTTTACACTCAGATAACTGAGTCATCTAACCTCAGAATAATTACCATTAGTTTGGTGGCAACTGCAAGTTTAGTTTATTTATTGCACATTATATTGCCACTGCAATATTGAACAATGTTATCGCACACTGCAGAGTTTCCTCATATTGTGTCGGCAGACCATCACTGTTTTTAGTGTCAAAATGTGTGTAAGTTTTTATTTCCGCAGCAGCTATGATTAGATGAATGAATCAGTTCTGAATAGAAACACAGAGGAAGGTCGGGCACAGCTTGGTGAAAACTTGAGCTAAAGTGTCAAGGTGAGCGTGTGGGCACATACTGAGGTGTGACGAAATGTGAACTCTTGCTGTGAGTTTATAACAATAGTTTCCCAAGCTGTATCACACTGACTCAAACCTTGAGCTGACACGGCCAGCCCAGCTGCACAGTATAGCAGACTGTTGGAATCTGCAGGAAAGTATGATTTATTTATGGGAGCAACTGGACTGCCTGCGAGTGTACTTTCAAAAATGTAACACCGAAATAGTCTCATTTTCTCACACTGACTGAAAGAATGCGTCATACCCTGCCAACCTTCTTCCTGATTACAATTTAGGCGAAAACTATGTTGGGCACTAACTACATGTATCCCACAGCCATGACGTATGCCATGATTTAGGGTCTATATTCAGCCTGTTGTAAACAAGGTAGTTAATTTTCAACTCCGCGATTTCTTGCACCTTCCTTTAGCACCTCATGCCTGTGATTTCTTCCTCCACAACACATTTACGTTCATCACTACCTCACTGCTCATTCCCTCCTTCTCTCCTCTCCTCTCCTCTTCTCATCTTTCTTTTTGCCCCCTGTCTATAATTGGAATCTATTTTCAGGCCGCTATAAGTGTCTGTGTCTCTTGTGTTTGTGTCTCGCACCCCATTTTCTGTCTCTCCTCCATCATCACCCTCTGCTCTTATCATTTCCATCTCACTATCTCCATCTTTGTGTCGCTGTATAAAGCCACACCTCTTATTCTCCTTTTCTTATGTATTTGCCCACAATCTGTCTCATTTCTACAAACCTTCCATTACCTTTTTGATCCTTTTCTGTGACAGCTAAACATGAAAGATATCATGCTAAAAGCATTATGTAAAATTGTGTTAGGTGAAGTGATGCAAAGCGGCGTAAGCTGCACTTAACTGATGTGAATAGCTCTCTCATGACCCAGTTCTGGAAGTCTGGGTTACACAGCGTTCCATGAGAGCGAAGGATATATTTAGTGAGAGGCAAAAATAAGAAAAAAATCATCACATGGAATACTGTAAACCCTCAAACAGTTTATGATGAATGCAAAAGCGATGACATTATAGTGGCATTGTGGAATGTGTCAAATGGTACATTTTTAAGAAATGTACTAGTTACACATCATTTATGAAGGGGAGGAGTGGAAAATGAGAGGGTGACAGAGGGAGGGAGTCATGCTGTAGGACTTGGTTGGCTGTTGGGATGTCTCTAGAGGGGCAGCATGTATTTAAAAGACGAAAAAGACTTAGAGTGAAACGAGGAGAGGCTGTCAGACATGGAAAAAGTTAACTGACGAAATGAGGATCTCTCATCAGACCAAAAAACCCTCACCAGGAAGGCCCGGAAGCTGCAAAACCGTGACCCCCACGCCTCGGCTCGGTCATGTGGCACATAGCCGCTCTACGCCTGTGCGGACAGTGCACATCCGACCTCTGCCCACACGAAACACACCCTCACGCAAACCACAAACTCAGACCGCACAGACACGCAAACTGCCTCCACATTTGACGCAGACGCACAGGGCGAGCTCACTGTGGGCATACTGCTGCTCCACACAGCCTTATGAGCACTACACTGCACACAGCGACCACTCAGGCTGCACCTTCTACTGCTATTTTTGCTATTGCTGTTACTGCTGCTGCCTCACGTTGATCTCTTTCTCTCTCCTCCTCCTCCTGTCTCCACCTCCCAACACTCCTCCCTCTACCTCTTTGCCGTCAAATACCACCCTTTCCACTTCCTCTCCCACCTCGCAATCATCTACTTCCTGTGTGGATGAACGTCATTGTATCAACCTGACTTCTGCTGCTGTGTCTCCCTCCTGCCCTGTGCCACCTTGTCTCATCTCTGATGATACTTCCCCTCTCTTCTATCCTGAAATCTCCACTTCTCAACAACTCACCTCTTCTTGCCACGGCTCCTCTCCCATATCTACTGTGTCTTCTCCTCCTTCCTCTTCTGCAACCACTGACTCCTTCCTCTCTCACCATCACCCTATTCTCTGCCGGCCGTGGCCTTCCTCACGTTCTCTTACCTCCCTACTCCTCTGCCCTCCCAGCTTTGGGGATCCAGTCTTATCCTATGCATCCACTTTGGAGCACATCCCCTCTCGGCCGCGGACGCTGCTTCGCCAGCAGAGTCTTCAGCAGCCTCTCATCCACCCTTCAGGTCCGGGTCTGGGCCATCCCCCCACCACATCTCAGAGTTTGGGACAGTTACACACTGCACCTGGCCAGCCTGTGGCAGGTGGGGGTGCTGGGAGAGGAGAGGGAGGTGGCAACAGTGGTGAGGGTGGGGGTACACGAGGCGGCCCCCAGGGTGTACGGGGCAGCCCAGCGGGAGCAGGTGCCTCTCGTTATAGGGGAGGAGGAACAGGAGGGCGCTCACGTGCCAATCCTGGCAGCTGGGATTACATGATGGACCAGATGAAGAGCCGTGGCCTGGACGTCAAGTCCTTCCTGTGAGTCTCCAACACTCCTTCGTACCTTTTTTCATCGTAGTCTTTTGTAATGCTTGCTTAGATTTTTGTAAAGTGTGTATCTGTGAAGTGTAGTATCCGCTCTATTTGTCTTTTATCTCTTGTTTTAATGTGTACTGATGTTTATTCAATAACCTTTATTTAACCAGGTAGGTCAATTGAGAACCAGTTCTCATCTACAATGATGACCTGTCTTAGAATCAAACTGTTTATGATATGTAAAGGTTTAAGTAATAACTAATGAATGATAACTAATCTGCTTTACCTTTGCTTATGTGAAATACCTCTTCCTTGGCTGTTTTTTGCTTTTACATCTGATATCCAGGGAAGGATATTAGTTTGATCAATAAGTAAGCACACAGTGTGGATGGTTTTTGTGTATGAGTGTTTCCAAAGCATGTTCTGGGTTTTTTGCACAATATTTAGTTATTACTTGTGTAGTAACATGTAGTAAATCCTGCTGTTTACAAGGTTAGACTGAAACTAGATGATGGGTAGATTATGACAGCTTAAAAATCTAATAAAAATGTTAATTAGGATGTGGTTATAAATGTATATAACCTGTCTTATAGTAGACAGTATGGGAGATGGATCAGCATTTTAGGCACTGATATTAAATAAGATCAATTTTTTTATTAGCTGTCTGATATGTTTATGTTCCTTTAAAATCTCAATTAATGCTGAATTAATGAGCACACAGTTAACATTACCATATGTGATCCATAGTACTCTTTCCATGATGAGTTTCTAGTTTTCAAACCTCATTGTTTAGTAGCCTGTTTAAAATGTGCTATTTCCTAGTCTCAAAGTGAAGGACATCATGCACATGAAATATGGCAAGGAAGTTAGGACATATTGTGGGCTATTTCTATCGCATTCTGTGATAAATTGTTCAATGTTTACGCTGAATGCTCTGCTAAACAGTAACATCTGTTTGGATGGCATTCAGCCTGTCTGCTGCAATTGTCTTTACAGGACAAAGCTAGTTGTGCTAGCTTATAATATTCATGAGATGGTGTCATGAAATGTCACAAGATATTTTATATTCACACCGCCCCACTCAATTACATGTTGTTATTTCTGAGCCATCCTTATAAATGATTGTTAAATATAAAACTTAGGAGACACACCAGTAGGCATAATCCATATTTCATGAGTATTTGGAACTAAAGTGACACCTTCTTTTTCTGGTATCACTGTAACTTTTATGCTAATAGCGAGGCTGTGTCTGCTGCTTGTGGTGCTAGGTTGCTGACATGTGTGTCAGCATGTGTTCATCACACAATCCACGTGTCAGTGTGCATCAGTATAAGAGCGAGGGTTAAGCAGCTGTGTGTAGATTTGTGTTAACCCTGAAGCATTGATCTTGTGTCACCAGTGCCATTACTTCCACAACATATTGTTACTTCAGGCCAGAAGACGATGGAGGTAGATGAGGGAAAGGACAGTGCCAAGGTACAACATGTGTTAAATGTCCCTTCACACGGAATTGCTTTAAAGGACCCGGGAACCATCACTTCTACTTTTTTATGTTCGTTAAAGCTTATCAGAGCATTTGACTATGACACGGCTAATGATTAAATGCCGCTGGCTAACAGTGATAGCGATGTAACATGTACAACCATCAAGGTCATGGAGAATCCTGCTCATAATTGTCAGCTATAGCACTCATCACTATAAATGTGATATTGAGGTCAGCGTTGTTGTATTTCGCTCTTTGCAACAGCAACACCTCATATGATTGATGACGGAGTGGTAACATAATAGACCTGACCCACTCTTCAAGCCAGTTAATTTCAATTTTGGCCAGATTCCCTGTCAGGGTGAATCATTGCTCACTGAATGTGTTGATGTCACTGACACAGATACGTAACCTTTTGAGCCATTTGATCAAATGGATCACTTCGAAGATTGGACTATATGCTTTTTGGCTGAAAATCAATACTTTATCCCTGTGTCATTAATGTCTGATCCCACTTTTGCTACAGGTTCTTTAACGTCCAGCTCATTGATTGAAGTGTTTTACCAGTATTCTTGTGTGTAAATGCCCATACTAAAGGGTGATGGGAGGAGAGTGATCCAATAAAAGCTGTACTTAACAGTATCGCTATGAGCTCCATACCATCATATTCTGTAACAGGGAGGTTATTTAACACAGCTTTATGGTGCGGCAAGAAAAGCTTTCATGAGCTTGTAAGGAAGATGAAATTGTGCAGTTTGGGGTGCTATCTTTTCACAGCTTGGCACCATATTTTCTTAGCAGAGGTAGGTGGCACAGTCAGACGCTTAAGCTATAGGAAAATAGGTGTGGGTGACAGGAAGGAGGGCATGATGAGGAGCTGAGCATTAAGAGTAGAGGATAGGGATGGAGAGGGGGAAAGGGGGAGGATTTGGAGAGCAGAATAGAGGAGATGAAATGAAGAGAGTGCAACAGAGAGTGAGGGAGCAGTGACCCAGAAAGCAGCGACACACACTGAGCACCTCAAGATACTGTGTCACTCAAATAGAAACAATTAGTCCAGATCTCCTTAATGAGGCTTAATTAAATCTTAACTCTGGAGAAAGATGGCAGGGTTGTTGGATGGGAAAGGTGAGTCTGGAGGGAAAGCAGAAGGCAGGTTGAATAAGTAGATAAATTGCCGTGTGTGTGCGTGCATGCAGATCTGTACATACCTTCTACATGTGTGGATGTGGAAGCCGGTGAATATCACATCCATTAACAATCACTGACTAATCACCTTAATTATTTGTTGTCTGTACAATTGTGAACACAGCCTGCACCTGTTGTCAGCACCACTTCATTAAAACATTACATTATTATTAATTCGGCCTTTCACTTAAAGCTTTCTCTTGAATATCCTTCCCTGGACAAAGTGTTTACTGCTGGGATGTCATGTATTCTTTATGACTCTCCTTATGACTGTTTTCTCTGTAACTGCCTCATATGTTTACTCTCTGACCGCCACCGCCGCCTCAACGCTCATGTCCTCGCTCTCACCTTAAATGACCTCTCTTTTCTTCTCTTCCCCCCTGCACCACACCTTCTTTATGTTCGATTCCCCTATCTCTCGCATCTTTTCTCGCCTCTCTCTCGAATCTCTGTTTCTGTCATATTTTGTTTGTTGGGGGAGCCAGTGAAGGGAAGCTGGTGGTCCTGGCTTTGGCCATTGGTGTGGCCGAGCAAGATGACTTTGCCAATATCCCTGACCTGCAGGAAACAGCGCAGGCAGCACCACCAGCCAATCAGGAACCCCCTCCTGAGAAGAGGTACCAGATGAAGTGTGAGAGCGCTTGTTGTGCGTGCGAGAGAGAATCGGGTCGCAAATGAAAGAATGCGAGGGATATGAATTCGAAGAAAAACAAGATGATGATTTCAGAATCCGGGCAGAGGAGAGTAGTTTTGTTTTGGAGTGTTTTCGTTGAGTCACAGCTCTTAAGAGCACTGAGCCGCAGACACGTTACCTGAAATAGCAGCATAGCTCTGTTTCTGAAATAAAAACGAGACTTGACTGTGGCACCAGATGTAGAAAAAAACGCTTGTAATGAGTAAAGAGATAAAGCACTTTGGATGTTAGCTGTAAAGCGGTAATGAGCTCATAAATCACGTTGGCGATATGCTCGCCTCCATCCACTCTAGTCCTTTTATTCTGCTTTTAGGGGTAAAACTTTGGCCAATCAAATAAAACAGTAGTTTCTCATGCCAGTGGTCTTTTCTTTTAACCATGATAATTATCTCCCCTATCACAATGTCATTCTTCTCCAGCATTTTCATCTCTATTTGTTTGTCTTTTCACTTCTGCCTTACAGAGACCTCCCATTGGTAATTGTTGTATTTTCTTTGTCTTTCCATGCTTTTATTATCCCACTTCTTTCTGCTCCTGTGTTCTTTTTTTTCTCCTGCTCATTAGCTTCCTTCAATCACCCTCTGCTGCTCTGAGAGTCCCGTCTCTGTAGCTCCACTGAGGGCCCAGAGAGCCTCCTCATTATTCCACAACATGTTAGTCACTTACATAAACATGCTGCTAAAAATAAACCTTTTCCTTGCCAGCCACCTTACACACTATAAGCCAAAATATTTCCACTGATCTATAAGGATGCACCACTCTCACTCGTATCTCCCTATCTCCCAAAATAATTGGTTTTGCATTCTGTTTTGAAACTGGAGGGATTTTTTCCTCCCATCGTACAGTTTAAGACTAACAAATGAGCACTGTGGCTTTGTCGTGTAAAACAAACAGCCTCCCTGAGCTTGAGTTGTTCATTTCAGCCACGGACGACGGATTGGATTTGTTTCCACAAACATGTAAGACCACAGAGCCAGAGTTACACCCTCCATTTGGTCCAGCCCTAGGCAGATACGACACACTTGATTTCCTCTGCAGTCCAATTAGGCCGTTTTAACCTCACTTTGATTCTGTGACAAATTGGAGACAATTTAGAGATACATAATGTGACACACACCTTAAAACAAAATGGCAGGGGAGGGTGAACAAATTGTGATTTACTCGTCACAGCAATTATTTCTCATTCACAAGTGTTTCATCAATTTGACACATGATTTAAAACTAGAGCTCTATTACAATACAGATGGTAACTGTTTTCCTATCGAGCCTGCACAGCTGCAGTTTGAGGCTGCACATGTGGGCAATTGAAAACATTTTAGTCATTTTTGTTGAGAAGTAAGCTTTGAACAAAGAGTCTCCCAAGTAGAACTGTGATGATTAATCAGGTAATCAGTGAGTTGACTGAACAAAATTTCACAACTGTTTTGGTAAATTCTATTCTATCATTATTGTCTACTCATTTTGGCCAATTTCCAACCCAGAAGTCCAAAGTTTGGGAGGCTGGATTTCTTGAAGGTGATGATTTGATGTGTTTCTTTAGCATATCGAATAGAGAATAGGATATCTTTGGATTTTGTATAATTTTAACACATATCCTATGACATGTTTAACTCATAAAGATCCAAACATCCACTGCCAACCAAAAGTATCTACTGATCTAAAATGTTTAATACCTGTTGATCCATTAATCCTATCAATACATGTAAATAATTGGTGTAAAATGCAGTTTGTTGTCTTTTCGTGGTCATCAGATATGACCCGTGTGGACGTTCAGAGGCTCCTGAGTGAACATAGAAACACTGCCATCTTTTGTAATATTGATTCATCAGTAAAATCCATTGAGTTTGATAAATGCCAGTAGATGGAGACACTTGTTTTCATATTCAATTAATATATTTTGTTGTAATGTTAGAATTTACTCTGAGTTCTTATAAACATCAGCATGATTAGTGAATTAAATATAGAAAATTTTCACTGAAAAATGCAAAATACAGAGGATAACATTATAATAAACGGTGACAAATTACTCAAGAATGGTTAAATAGGGAGAAAAACTGATTTGGGAACTGCCACAAAAGTAGCTCTGGGTCTCTATGAGTTAATGTTAGGATGCTAGTTAAATTGCTGTTGCTATAGAATAAATGGCTGATCAGTTAATTGTCAAAATAAATAGATTAAAAATTAGAAAATATTTTTAATACATAGACCATTTAATGCTTGGCTGATCATACAGCTTTAATCTGGGAAAATAAGCACCTCCACCTTTTTTTAATTGACAAAATTAACCTCCACAGCTACACATCAACAGCTAGTATAAGATATTTGTCTGCTGGTTTGTCTGCCTCATTTTAGTCTCTTGCCTCGAAGCATTCTTTGGCCTTTTCCAAAAATCAACATGGCGCCATAAGCATGAAAGTACAAATTTGGCTTTTGTGCACATCAAAAGTATTCATTTTGTCATCATCATTGTTCAGGATTAGTGTGGTGCTTGCAGAGCAACAGGAGATCAATTTGACCTGTAAATTGCTGCACACATTACATCTGGCTTTTCCAGCTTTTGTGTTCTCTTGGATACCTCCTTAAAGGTTTCTGAAATCTGCTAATAAAGGGTAGAACAAGCAGGAACCAAAGGCTGCTCAGTCCAGCACATGGGCAACAGCTGATTAACAGCGATTGAGTGCATTGTGGTATTTTCAAGATTACCATGAGTTTCATTTCATTTCTTTCAGTCAAAACAGCATGACTGGCAGCTTACAGTGTCTGAAAATGGAAACAATAGAGAAGGAAGTCAAGGAAAAAAGGGCTTTGAATGTCTCTTAGTGAGCTTGTGCCGGTCCCTCTCCTGTACCGTAAACTAATTCCACTTGAGCCACTTCTGGTTTTATTTATTTCACGATAAATTACAAAGGTATAAAGAATGATTTAGCCACACTTTAATTAGATGCTAAATATAGAAACTTCATCCACAGTGTATTAGCAATGCAAGGTGTAAGCTTGCTGGGAGTATATCATTCCCTGTGGTGTTAGTGCTGACTTCACAGATGTCTGACCATGATTTAATCAATCACACTCGTGGCATATTCCTCATTCTGAACGGGACTCTTGAGCTTGGCTTTCAGGTCAGAGACAAAGCTGTGCTTTCATCTATCTCCTGCTCTTCACACCCCCATGTTATGGCCTCATCATCACAGTGTGTATATTTACACCAAACACGTCCCTTATGTATTCATCAGTCATCTTCATTCCTGCATCCTTCATTTTAAAAGTCATGAATTTATACACTTGATTGGTCATATGAGCAACATGTCATCGGTGAGTTATTACAGCTAAACACTAAGCCTCTAATTTGGGTGGTTTATGTGACGTTAACATCAAAATGAAATATCAGTACTCATGATGAAAAGCAAAGTGCCCTTCATTAGTGAAATAACACTATACCTGGCTGTACATTTCAGTGATCTAAAGAATCTAGGGAATGTGGGAATGTGTTTAAAAAGTAATAACAGTCTCATTTACCTTATAGTGACTTTAAATGCATCACTGTAGACTGACCATAGTCGAAGGCAGGCCACACAAACACATTGTCATCCCCACTGGCCATGAGAAGGTGTTATAGTGCGTGATATTCATTACGTTCCTTCACTGACCTTGTGTGTGCGATCACTGGATAAAAGCGTGGTCATTTGTTTATGAAGTGAAGCAGGAGCAGGCTGACAGTTTGCTCCAGACTTGTCGGTACTGATGGAGTGATAGAGACTTTTCAAATCAAGGTTACACACTTTATGCGTCCTATTCAGGGGGAGACAGGGAGGGAATGTGGTACGATAGAATAGCAGAAAAACTGGCTCAGATTACAAAATTGTGGGTTGGTTTGATTCTGGGGCCACACATGCTGAGATGTTTATATCCCAAGCATCCATAGGTTGGATGTTAGACAGCTTAATTAGGATGTTTGAATGGCTTCTTAATGCCTCATTGGTTTTCACTGAAACAATTCAGTTGCGATTCAGTGAACCTATACTGTAGGTTCTCCTCGAGTGTTGCTATAAAGGGAAGCCATGATCCCAAGAGCTTTGAATCTAGATCTCTGTCTGAGCAGCAGGCAGATAACCCAATGAGGGTGGAGGTTTAGAGGAGGCGGGATATATAGTATCCCTGTGCCGCATTAACATTCAATCCACTTACTTGCCTGTGGTCTTTCAATTATTCATCCTCGCATGTTACATCATTTTTGTTTGAGCCAGTGGAGTTGTTTCTTGTTTTAGAATACATCTTCCAGATATTAATAGACATGGATGTATATTTCTCTGCCTCAAAGATGTGATGCACTCAGTGAGACACTGTCAGTGAGTGTCTGTTAATTGCCAAGTGGGCTATATAATATTGCTTCATAATTTATGAGCTTATTACATTGCTTAACCTGACATGAGAGGCAAAGACAAACACAGCAGATGGCGGTTATGACCTTTTACGGAAATCAATATAAATGTGTTTTTATTTAACGTCATAACTGTGTGTTTGTGCTTTAACTGCATTAGTCTGAGGAGGAGGAGTTCACAGTATGTGGTTTGAGGTTGGTGTATTCAACTACAATATATCTATAAATATGTGATCACTGTTAGATAATGCTATTTTTTAATCATGTAATTTCTTCAGCTTATAACACGTCATTTTTTAACGTATAAATTTCAGGTTGTATGTTATAGTCATAAAAAGCCTTCCTGTTTATTTCTGTGTGTGACTAATAAAAGTTGAAGAATTTGTTAACTTGAGGTCATGTGCAGACAACTATAAAAAGAGTGGTCAAGTAGGTCATGTAAATAATAGAATACGCTGCTTTTATAAGGTTTTATGATGCTGCAGAGGATATTAGTTGCATGTGTGTTTGTTCATAAACATGTAAATTGATTATGTTATGCTCTGCTAGTCTGACATAGTTCTCCTCTTGTGACAGGGGCTTTACAGGCCCGACTAATCAGCAGTCTTCAGGGGATCTGCTTAAGACCGTCCCTGAGGCTGTGGTTCCCTGTGGCCACCGACATCAGATGCATTCAGTTACATGTTAACACAGAGGGGAAGTAGATAGCACAAAGGCAGAAAAAAGGAATCACAGTAAGAGCAGAAGGGAGTGCTTTATATCCATCCATCCATATGTCAGGGGAGAATGAGAGAAAAAACACATAGTGCAAATCCATCCATCCTTCTAGAAGAGTAGTTATTGTGCTGTGCACATCATGCATTACGTGAGGCTGATGGCAGCACTTTAGCCAGCAGGTACATGCTGGTACACATGCTCATCTCATACATCCCAATAGATGGATGCTGGCTGGGGAGACGAGCTATTAGGAGCATTAACCTGGGATTCCTGTGTCAGAACAGAGCAGGTGGCACATCTGCAGCAGCCTCCACCTCAGAGGCAATCTTTGGATTTAATCAGGGTTCAAAACATTTGGAAGATGTGTGTTTGCAATTTTAATGGACTTTTGGCATGTTTTAATGATTTCAAATTGGTTAAATTCCCTGGAATGATATTGTTATTATTTTAATTGAGCTCTGAGATATGAATTCTAAATTGCAGAGAGGTTTGGGGGGTCATAAAGGGAGGTGGAGTTTTGAACTGCATAGACAATAAGATCTGCTTTGGATGTGGAAGTACAGTAATCATGTAGTTTCTTTACTTACACATATTTTAGGATTTGACTTGATACAGTTGATGAAAGCCCTGATGAAAAGTACCTGCGCGTAGGATGTCGTATTTGTTACATAATCACCTTATTGGAATTATTTGAGCCAGCTGCAATTATTTTGGATAATTGTGATAATTATCTCCGCTCAGCTGTATAAAAGCAACTGGATGAAATAGAGTTGTAATATTTTTTCACTATTTCCACATTATTCTACACCATTTGGTGAGATAGTTTGATTGGCACTCTTAATGAGAATGATCGTCTTCTTGTTGCACCCCCTTCCACATGGGGCTCAAGTTATTATACTGATAATCAACATTAGTTGTAGTTTCTTTATGTATTTCAGTAATATACTTTATATGTTTAATCTGCCCTGTGCAACATTATTTACAAAGATCTGTTGCCCATAAAGTTGGATAACAATATTTTTACCTCTTCTCATGAAATGATTGTGACAATATGATTTATTCTTGATAGATAAAGTGTAACTGGGACTCATTATACTTGGTCAAAGGTGATTACTGTAGTGTATAAGTAGGAATAAAAAGAGGAATGTGTGAAAACAAAATTATTCCAACTTTATGGTCAACAGTATATGGTTTGCTTGGCCTCATAAATGATGTAACATAGGGAAAATTACCAAGTTCATCCAGTACCAGTCCAGCACTATCAACAAGAACCATAAAGTCGGATGACTTATCCCACTGTGGAACTTGATACCGATGTTATCTTAGTTTTATGGACTTAGCATACTGAAAGCAGAGGAGTTCACCCTTTAGCATTTGTGTTCTTAAAAACTACTTCTAAAAACAGAATAATGATTGCACTAGGTCAAAGATAATCACTGATGTGTATAAATAGGAATAAAAATGGGAATGTCTCTGAAAACAACAGTATTCCCACTTTATGGACAACATTGTAATCTAGTGGTATAAAATGAACAAAATAAAAGATAATAAAATTTTTCATTACAATTATTAATATGACAATTCATCAACTTCTAGAATTTCATCATCATGACAGCCCTACCTGTCAATGTTGTCTTATACTTATTTTATGTAGCTTTTAATAGAACAAAAATAGAAATAAAGCAGTACTTAAAACATCATGACCAACGTATGGCAGCCGCTGAATTGCCCTGTTGTTGTTGGGGTTTTTTTCTGTTTCCATTTGGAGTTCAGTGAAACAAGCAGATACACAGAAGGCAACGTTTAGCACCCTCCCTGTTGCCTCTTCCTGAAGTGGGATTTCAGTAAATGATGCTGTTTTGGATTCATTTCCAGTTCCAGCGTACAGGAAGTAACTAGTTAACAACGAAAGCATCCATATTTATGTGCTGCAGCAGAATCTGTGTTTGTAGCCCGAGAAGTGAAGCAGCTGAGATGACTGTAGTGCGACGTACATGTGTTTCATGTGGATGATGAGTTATGTAAGCAGCAGCATGCTTCAGTGTTTCAGTGTATGATGCTGGGAAGTATGTTGTGGCCCCCGAAAAATGATAGATCTAGTGGATGGCTTTGAAATTGAGCATAAACATTGAAATACATCACTTCATGGTCATGGGCGAGCATGTTTGTTTGAGTGTGACATGTTTGCAGTGGGGTGGGGAGTCTGAGTGTCTGAAAAAAGGGTTGGGTTGGGCTTTCTTTCTCGCGTCTCTCTCCAGCCTAGAAGTGGAGTGTCTTTACCCCCCCTTCCCCCTCTTCGAGCTGCTGGCCCTCGGTCAGGTAACAAAACAGGATAGTATCACAGGACGGTGAAACCCAAAGTGGCCCCGCCTGCCTCCATATGTCTGTTCATGTGAATGTGTGTGTCTGCGAGGCTCTCACCCGTACCTGTCATATATCCTAAACCTTATCTTCTTTGTTCTCACTGTGTTTGCCTGTTTGCTGCACCCCTCTAAACACACCCTTCCCTGTGCCCACCCCCCACAACCTCCGGTCACACGTACCCTAAACCCCCACCCCCCCATATGTATGGTCTATGTTTCTAGAGCCGTTGCCATGCCAACAGCCCACTTTCTGTGCCTTAGATGTGGGAGAATCTGAACTCTAGTCCACTCTGCCTCCCACTGGATACTGTAGACAACTGCAGGCTTTAAAGCACCAATTCCCATCTCAACCCTCAAGGGGCCAGACAGAAAAAGCACTGGCACAAAAATCTAGCAGTTGTAGTGTTACCATCTGCCACAATTAATATTGCTTTTTTAGAAATCAAATAAACTGAAACAAAAATGTATTTTGAATTCAGCATGTACTGTATGATCTGGAGGAAATATTTTATTCTGTGCGATAAACCTGCAGCTCCAGCTGCAGTGTAAACAGCCTGGAGGCAGTGCAGAAGCAGAAGACCACCTCAGGTGCTGTAGAGCAGGGCTGGTAGAAAGGCCATTCCCCTGGCTGCGCTAGCTCTTTACCTGAGAATGCACTGAATCCCTGAATGAAGCATGAAGGAGAATGAATAATTGAAGGCGTTAACTCACCCATCGATAGTTGGGAGGTGGAGGAGGAGGGAGGTGCCCTGCTTCAAAACAATAAGTCTCTCTCCTTGCTTTAAACATCTTTTTATCTGATCCTCAGATCTCGGTTTAATGTTTTCCCCAGCCTTTTCCTCTCCTCTCAAACTCACTGCCTGCAGTTTAGAGTCTGTGCAAAACCAAACAGGCCCCTGAAAATGCAATTACCTCCCTTGGAAACTAATATAACTAACACCAATTGATGAATATTCCCTTCCCATTCTTGAAATGGTTAACATCCCTCCTTCCCCCCGTCTCGCTCTGGTTCCTTTGCTGGTTCAAGTGGTTGTCTGTTTGCTTGTCTTGTTTGCTTGCTTTTTCTGTCTGTCTATTTGTCAGTATATTTTATCCCAGTTCTGTCCTTGTCTTCTGCAAAAATGTACACATTATTGCATTCAACACCAATTCTCATCCAAATTTGCAGTTTAGAGTGCCCAGCAAGTACAAAGCGTACAACATACAGGACATTCTCCCAGTGAAAGCACTGAGGAGAATGCTGGCCAGACAGACAGACTTTCTATGGGCTCCTTGTTTCCTGCCTCTCCAAGGCATTGCCTTCACTCTCTGAGTGACACCTACTTGCATATGTCATATATGCACATGTAGCCAATGCCAGTATATGCTTTGGCCCTTGTGTCCCCAATCCACACTTTTAGAGTGTTGCTAAATGGTTGGAAAATCAGATTAGATTGAAACCTTTAAACCTTCTGGAGTTGAAAGATCATTTCTATCAATGCCCTCTTTTGTAACACTCTAAATGTGCACTTCCTATGTTCCTACTATTTGTCTCTTTTTGTGTTTCAAATGATACTCTACTTTTGTATGGTATGTTTCATCTATTATTTATTTGGAGCTCTCCATATAAAGAACAATTGCTCTTGCTCTCTTTCTCTTGGTGATCAACTGTATTTATTGTCTTTTTCTTTTCTTCTCTGTGCTCTTTTTCTCCCTTTAGCATGTTTGCCCCTTTGTCTCTGGTTAGAGATATTGTTTGTGCATAGCTCTTTATTTTTGTCTCTTATTCTTTATTCTTTGATACTTATCAGACTGACCAAACTAAGCCTCTCTTGTGTTTCCAGGCTTTCCTTCCTTCATTCCCTATCTTTTCTTGCAGCTCTGTTTTTCTCTCTAATGTGCTGGTGTTTGTAACAATCTCACTCTCTGTTTGGTTTGGTTTTCGTAACCTCACTGTTCATGCTATTAATACTTGCTATCTCTTCTAATACAGCTAAATAATTTATAGCCTGCTTATCTATTTCTTATTTTCCTTTTGAACCTTCTATCTTATCTAGAGTCTTTATAATTTTTGTTCACTGTTTGTCTGCAACTTCAACATCCTCTCTACATCATTTCTTTTCCGTTTCTCTGTTGTTCTTTTTCTTCGCTGTTTACTGTTTATTTATTGCCTAACATTATTTAAGTGTTCATTCTCTCCATGTGCCTTGAACAGTCATCTATGGAGTGTGTCCAATGTGTTACTGCATCATTTAATGTTGTTACATTGGCTTGGACTGTAGCTCTTTCTCGCTCTTGTTTCTTTCTCATGCTTTCTTCAATGTCATAGTATTTGTTCTCTTTTTAATTTCTTTCTTCTTTTGCTATTTTCGTTTCTTTACATTTTGTGATATTTCTTGTTTTTAAGATGTATGAACATAGAGGTTTTTCTCCCAGACTGTTTATCCCAGTGTTTTTAATGATCCTCATGTGAAGGAACTAAACTTAACACCTATTAACATTTGTACCTACGTACCAGCTCTGCCATGGGAGATCTCTGTTTTTATTTGATTTTTTTTTGCTTTTTGGATTGTTGATGCAGAATCCTAATAACTGAGAGATTTAAACACATAAACAGTTTATGAAACTGTTCAGCACCTGTAACATCAGCTGTCGTCTTAATTGTCTGTTCCTCTTTGTGTTGCTATATATGTCTGTCTTCTGTTTATAGTAATGTCATGTTGCTATACATGTCATTATACATGTGTGTCTTGTTTATGTCTTTCAAAAAGACTAAGGGTTGATCATGAATTATGTTGGGTTTGGAATGAATTATAATTTAGTGCTTCTCTTTTGTGTTCTCTCTGAAAATGTGTTTGTTTTCTGGGTGGAGGTAACTTTCTTGTTAGAAATATGGATGTTTGCCACACTGGACATATGTATAGTCATCTCAGACTCCAAGTTTCATCAAACATAACTCACCACATCAAATGCCTTCAGATGTAGCGGCTGTTAATCTTTCAAATCTTTGGCAGAATGTATTTGGCTTCGTTCATGGTAGTTAGAGAAAGCACAATCCACTTTGAAGTGACATCTATCCAGAGCAAACCTGGACTCAATTATCAGATAGGCAGTTTGTAGAACCAACCAGGCGGATGTTGGACTCCCTCTGTGCTCATACATTCTCTCTTTCTGGAGATGAGTTAGCTTCTCAGCTCATTTCTGCACTGGTTTTCCTCTGGTTCAACCTGTGCTTTTGCTTACAGGGGCAACAAGCCAGCTAACAGCCCCAAAGGTCAGCCCCCCGATGCTGACGGCCACTCCTCTGTTACTGACCTGGCTAATTCCCTCACTGGAGACATGGTGATGGTAAGACAATGTCCCACAACATATCGATCATTGTCACTGCTGCTGCTGAGTCAAAATGCACACCACAGAAATATATGATATGAACATTTCAGTCCACATGCATTTGTTATCTTTGGGCTTTTTTTTTTAAATATTTTGGATGGCTTTGGGCATGAATCAGCAGAACTTTTCTCCAATGCATGCCAGTGTCTTTAACTGGCACTCAACTGAAGTAACGGACACTGAAGGAAAATAATCATTATAAAATGTTCATTTACAGATTTATTCATTATTTACTCCTTATTCAATATCCAATATAGTCAAAGATACCTGATTTCCCACTGCATATTTTTTTCGGGGGGGCGGTATCAGCTGATTAAGCAACTACTCTGAGATGACATTAGTGCTACAGGAGTCACATACATGGATATTATTTTATATGTTACATATTTTACACAACAATCTGCTGAAGGTTTATTGCAAGATGAGAAGGCAACCATTGGACTAGCACAAGAATTATAAACACCATTCCTGTACTACTGCAATAAAATTTTCCACATTATATTCTGGTTTTTTTTTCCTTTATTAGTGCAGTGCAGACAGTGCAGAGAGACAGGAAAGATGGAGAGAGAATGAGGTGAAAGACAAACCCAGATCTCTGCAATAAAGCCTTGGGCTATGTGGGATGCACGCTACCAGATGAGCCACTGGGGTGCCCTAGTGTTTTATATAAATGAACGAAAAGTAGAACATGTTGAAATAGAGGAAAATAATAACATTTAATATCTCAGCAAACTATCATTTGTATGTAATTGTTAAAAACAGCCTGAAAGAAGCGCTGAAGTGTTGTCACATGACAGTACTCTGTGATATATATGAAGTACCCTTTGATTAGTTACAAGGAAAGAGAAGGTGTGTTAGATACATGATTGTATTTAGATGTGTTTGTTGCCTCTAATCCATAGTTCTTACATCATGTCATCTATTTTGACACCTTAGGTTTAGCCATTATGATTCAGTCCAGAGGGCGCATCCTCAATGATTCATGAGTTTGTTTAAGATCATAAGTTAAATACTTGTGAGATATGAATGAATAAACTTTACTTCTATAAACTGAGCCTCAACCTCATCTTCACAAAGAAGCTTTTTTTTTGCTGGTACAGATCCCTGGCTCCTAAATCTAAAGGAAATGAGAAAATCACAATAAAGCCAACAGCATGGGAATAAGTTCAAGTGTCCACATACTTTTGGCCATGTAGCGTAAGGTGTAATTGCTAGTCTTCAGGTACGTCTACTGCTGCTGAGTCATCCTCTATGCAAATGCCAGAGTAATTTGAGGCTGTGCATGGTTATATGAGACCCATAATAGAAAAAAAAAACCCACACTGGCAAGTTCCTACAGTGGCAATCAAGCGAAACAAGCCATCCAAGGTGACTCACACTGTTTGATAAATTAGATTTGGAATATTTCACACTTGCTCTGCCTGTCAGTTTTAAAGCTCTTATTGGCAAATGCTTGAGTGAGCGAATCTTTGCCACTTATGAACGTAGCCCGGGTCAAAAAAATAAAAAATAAATCAACAATTTCAGGTAATCCACAGAGAAAGTGTTTGCATTTTCAAGTGTCAGAAGAATCTTGTGCACAAAGGGGTCTTATGAACTGCTTGTTGTCTTATCTCCTTCAAATTCCTCAAATGCTCCCTTCAAATCTGTGCTATTGTTGCAGAAGGAGGAAAAAATGAATGGCAGAGACAGAAGGTAAAGCCACAGGGAAAAAAGAAAGAAATATAAAGACAGCTGAATGCCAACCTTGAGCTGTGCTGTGCTGTCCATGCCATCTATTTCTCTTTTGCTCTCTCTCTCTGACCACTGCTTTCTATCTGATAGTGGCCTTTTAGTGCACAGCAGTGATAAAGCAGTCAGAGTGGTTGTGAGGGAGACTGGGTGGTCTAAAGCTCCCCTATCTTTAATCTGAGCACCTCCTGGCTCTTAAGAACATTAGTAAGGAAATTAAACTCTCTCAGTCTTCTTAATGTCATACCAATCGCAGCGGCTTGCAAACGGCGTGACAAAAATGCTCAAAGCTCAGAATTCTCCTCCTATAACAGCTTTACTCAGTCAAGGTCTCTGTGCACGTGCTAAAGGCAGAGATGTGTGTGCCCTTGGATTGAACTTTTTTGTGTGACTGGATGTGTTTGTGTTACTTATATTTACATGATTACATTTTTCAATCCCGCAGCTGTCTCCAGGATCGGAGGATGATGATGGTGAAGGGCCCATCAGTGAGAAGCTGGGTCGGATCCAGTTCAGTATAGGCTACAGTTTCCAAAACACGACCCTCACCGTTAAAGTGCTCAGGGGTCAGGACCTCCCGGCCAAGGACTTCTCCGGAACTTCCGACCCCTTTGTCAAAATCTACCTGTTGCCTGACAAAAAGCACAAACTGGAGACCAAGGTCAAGAGGAAGAACCTCAATCCCCACTGGAATGAAACCTTCCTGTTTGAAGGTCTGTTTTCTCATCAGCTGATAACTGCTGTATTTTGTCATGCTGTCCAATCCTTTTAAACAGTCCTCAATACTTTGACATTTTGGTAAATATATTTGCTCTGTTCTTGCCTCAAGGGTAGACAAGATCAATAAGCTCTCCTGGTCAAGTAATAATGGACTACATAATGGCATGTGTAACCTGAAGTTGCCATTTATACATTCAGAATGTAGTACAGACTAAATAAATGAGATATAACTTTGTAACTGGTGTAATTCACAGGTACTGTTCAGCAGATTTTGGCAGATTTTTAGCTTGCCAGACTTGCTGTTTCAGTGTCTGTCTCTGATATTTGTGCAAAGCTTAGCTAACTGACTGCAGGCATTAGCTGCATACTTAATAAACAAGCAGGGAGAAATATTTTCTCATCAAATGTTGTTGCAAAAGACCAATAAGCATTTTCACCAAATGTCAAACTGCTCTTTTAATCAATGATGGTAACAGCAAAGGTATTTCTGCTAAAACGTTGTGAGGAATTGTAACAGCATGTGAGGTTTGAGAACATTTTTTGCATTGATAAAACCTGCAGGTCACACTGCTACAGAAATTACACACAGGCTTTGTTAGAAAATGATATTGTAGTAGTAGTTCAACTGTGGCTGTTCAGTGCCAGCTACACAGAGAGCAGCCAAGTGTCCCTGCCCTGTATGATCGAAATGTGTTCCATTATGATCATTGTGCTCAGATGACAGCACAGTGGTGAAAAAGTCAAAATAAATTTCTAAAAGCTCCAACTCTTGCCAGAATTAGAACAATAGACTTTGCTGTGGAAAACTGAATGACATAGGTCTTTGTGACTAGAACATAATGATCCCTCTCATCTGAGGGAGAGTTGGCTGGTCCTGCAGCTCTGAAATGCACTTTGACCTTTGCCAAATTCATCCCTTTTAGCATGGTACAGATTACACCGCTGCCCTCTCTGCACTGTCAAGAATTTGTTTCTCACTTGTGCAGTGTTTCAGTGTCCTGTAGCTGTCTGTAACTCACCCTGGTGTTATCTGTCCGTCTCCGTTTTAGGCTTCCCTTATGAGAAGGTCAGAGAGCGCACACTTTACCTTCAAGTGTTGGACTACGACCGCTTCAGTAGGAATGACCCCATTGGAGAGGTGTCAATCCCCCTTAATAAGGTGGAACTGGGCCAGATAAAGACCTTCTGGAAGGAGCTCAAACCCTGCAGTGATGGCAGTGTAAGAGAGCAGTATCAACTCTTTCATCGAGCCAAATTATGACAAACCAGTTATTTTTATTCTACAGGTCTTTTGCTGATGCTTTAGCAGCCTTAAAAACCTTAAAATAGCCCTTTACACCTAATGCAACTCACATTTGGACATCACCTGTGTTCAGCCTCTGCACAACCAGGCATTGAGACCACTATGCATTTATAACAATCTGAAAAAGGTCTTGATGTCCTCATTAAATCAAATTAGATTTGTATATATTTCTTGGAATGCATATCACCTATGCATCAATTAGTGAGTGGTGTTGTCAAAACCATCGAAACTGAGGGCAGACTGTATCAAGGCCAAGCCAAGACCAAGACCAGACTAGATACTCTGAAGGCAGTTTACAGAAACCAGGCTTTTCAAACATTACAGATTGATATGGTATAAGGGGCAGTAAGTAGGTAAAATTAAGCAAACTTGTAGCAAGATGTATCAAGAACTGACAAAAATAATTTACACCTGAAATAAAAGTATGAAAGATTATTTTCAAACCACAGTAATAATGTTAGCAATTAGAGCAGAAAATGCACTGGGAATTTAGTCACATCCCTACAGCTGTGGTCTGGGTCAGAGGTCCTAAATGCTTTTCAGCAGTTATGAGTCTTCACTCTGCTGGTATGAGTCGTTGCTCCACAGGTGGGCTTCCAGGAGACTCACACAAAATATCTAAAGCAAATGGCACTCTGCTACCCATTTCACTGGCATTTTAAAAGTCTGAAATGTGCGCTGTAAAATAAATATAACATGCAGAAACCCACTATAAGAAAAATCTTCCTAAAACAAGTTAGATGCATGATTTTAGTATGTGAATCACAACGTTGTCTAGTGAGCTGTAGGCTCACCTAACTTGTGAGTGATGTGAAGTTTGATAAAATCTGATGATTTACACTCCATTGTGTTTCTACGTTCCTCAGGGGAGACGAGGAGACCTGCTGGTGTCTCTCTGCTATAATCCCACAGCCAACACCATCACTGTGAACATCATCAAAGCACGCAATCTCAAAGCCATGGATATTGGGGGCACCTCAGGTAGAGATTCCTCCTTGTTTGTTTAGTCTTTACTTTATCTAACCCTTGCTCACCAGCCTGAAGCCCTTCTAATAACACTGGAAGCCTCGTGGCTCCACGTACAGCTCCGACTCAGTGTTCAAACATTCACTGCCCTGTTCGTGCAGAGGACGGCTGCTGTCTGGCCCCCAAGCTGCTCGCTGCACAGATAGCTGCAACAGCAAGGTGACATTACGTCAAGCCGCCCTCCCTGACCTCTCTCTTTTTTCTTCCTCCTTTTTCTGTATATCTATGAGGATCTACAGCCACCCAGCCAAATGTGTGTCAGCTCAGTCTGGTTCAAGTTGTTAAATTATCAGGTCTCATTGTGAGGCACTTTCTAAGGCATATTTTGTAAACCTACCACTTCTTGTACTTGGAAGAGCTGTGTCTGTTAGTATTACAGAATATGATAATGCTCCAGAACTGGTTGTACAAATCCCAGGCCCTATTTCCATAAATACTTCCTCATCTGTATATTTCCTAGCTCAGGGGATAAGTTGACCTTGAGCTCAAACTAGGTATCTGCTTCCCTGCTGCCTTCCGTGACTTTCACAATTAAGAGGGTAATTGCAAACATGACCCTGAGAATCACCTTTCATGGGGGTCTGCATCCTCCTTCTCCTGTAAACTCCTGCTCTCTTTGTCCACATTGTAGATCCCTATGTGAAGGTGTGGCTGATGCACAAGGACAAACGTGTAGAGAAGAAAAAGACGGTTGTGATGAAGCGCTGTCTGAACCCCATCTTCAACGAGTCCTTCCCTTTTGATGTGCCCGCCCATGTGCTGAGAGAGACCACCATCATCATCACTGTCATGGACAAGGACAGACTCAGCCGCAACGATGTTATTGGCAAGGTAACAGTTGATATTGCAGCAGGTTGCCCTGTTTGGGTTATTGAAGTCCATTTCATTAAAAAAAAATCATGCCATGAGGTCCATGGGATTGTATTTTTGTTTAGCTCTGGTTGAGCTGGTCATAAAATAGGACGTGGATGTGAAGATGTGGGCCTGTAACCCAGTTTGTTACTGTTTGGTAAAGGTGTGAAGTAAGATGTCAGATGTGATTGCCTAAATTTCATCTTGCCAACCTAATTAGATGTGCAGTGATTAACTGATTAACTACAAACTATTAATAATTAATGATAGGCCTGCAAGATTAGAAGAAAGTCTGCAATGTGCAATGACAGCTCAGTTAAAACCAGTTTTATTTATAGAGCAATAAGTCATAATATTAAATTATCTCAAGGCACTTGACAAAGTAAGGTCAAGACCTCACCATATTATACAGAGAAAAACCCAACAATTCCCGCAAGAGCAGCGACTTTATAACAGTGGGAAACAGTGGGAACAGACAGAATCAGGCTGAGGGTGGGCGGCCGCTGACAGTCAGAAACAGAGCAGACTGTGGACAACACAGTCAGACAGCATGCAGGTTGGAGGCCATTAAGTGCACTTCAGGAACATGCACCTCCAGAGCCGGAGATATCTGCAGAAAAACAACTCAGAGAGAGGACAGAGAGGAAAAATTACACAAATTACAGCATTGTTAACACTGCTGTGACAAACGAACCTCACAATAGTCACTAAATCTGACACCAATTACTCTGAGGGTAGTTGATGACGAGTAAGTGAGTATGAGGACATGACGTGTAAATAATATGTTTTATGTTTTTCATTGCGATTCAAACAGTCTTTTGCGATGTGTTCATAATGCATTCACATGTAATAATGATCTATGTCATATCTTTTTGTAACCTGAACACCTTCAAGTTTTGGATTTCTGGCTAACACATAAGCCAATCTAAACATACGACTTAGGTTAAAACAGACAATTTCTGCAATTTTCCTATACTTCTTTGACAAAATCATTTTTTTAAAAAAATGTGCAGGTTGATCAGCGCTGACACTTGAAGCATCTTTGGATTTAATAACCATAGGTGTAACAATTTCTTATGCCAGGTAAGTCCATAAAAAACAGTGACAACAGTTCAGCAGACTCTTCCTAATTGGTAATAATATGAAATATGTTCTCATGAGATATAGGACATATTCCATTTAACAGGAATTATGACTGGAAATGTACTGTAAGTAGTAGTAGTAGTAGAAAGACATTTAATACAGAGGAACGCTCAGAAGACTGGATGTATTACACAGGAAGCATTCAATGGAACGAGTTTGGAGAATGAAATGAGATTGAAGAATCTCGCTCCATTGTACAAACCCTATGCAGTGCAAATTTTTATTACTCAGTCATTGTGTAAGATGGAGGATAGAATGAGTGTAATTCTCCACAATTGTCTGAATAGAGTAAGAGCCTAACCTAAGGAAAACAAAGCAGCTGATGCATGTATGCACTTTGCTAAAGGAGACAGATGCAGGCAAAGGTGCAGTCAGCTGCACATCATGACTTGTGCCTGACCTCAGAAGTAAGAGTTAAGTTAGATTAAGACCTTTAGAAAGAAATATTTTAAATGTTAAACAGTAGGAGTCACAGGAAAGTGTTGCCAAACCAGCCAGTGTAGAGAACTGTCTTTATCTTTTTGTTCCTCTTCTCATTTGTTATAATTTCTCTCCCGTCTCAGATCTACCTATCGTGGAAGAGTGGACCGGCGGAGGTGAAGCACTGGAAAGACATGCTCGCTCGGCCGCGCACTAATGTCGCCCAGTGGCATGCTCTCAAGGCCTGATCGCACCACCCAGCTTCCTCCATGGCCCCTTCCTGTCTCCTTTTTCCCTCGTCCTCCCCCCACTTCTCGCTCCCGTCCTTATGCACAAGACTGACTTGCTGCCAGGCTGCGAAACACGGGTACAATTAGCCATCTGCTCTCTTAAACCTTTAAATTCTTCTCTTTCTTCCTTTCTTTCAAAACCTCGACTCCTCTCTTTTGCTCCCCCTCATACAGCTGTGTCTTAATTTCTTTGTCTCACCTCTTTGCCGATGGTCCCCCTGTTTCTGACTGTCTGTATGTCTGTCTGTCCTTATGCACTTTGCCTGTGGAGGTCTGATTTTTAGTGTCTTTGTTGACCCCTTTGGTTCAGAACTGCAATGCAGCCCTTGACAATTTTAAGGTGCCAGTCCCGTGGGATCACAGAGAAACTAAGTAAGGCGTAACTTATCTCATGTAATCCTATTATATGGCTATTCCAGGTACACAATACTATACATATGTACTGTATGTACATATACATATGAATATATTAGGTATATAGATTGGCAGAATTCCCCTTATACATACGACTAATATATAGTATGTTATTCATGGCCTGTCTGCTGTTTCCCATCTTTACTTAGTTTCTATTTTTTGGCTTGTCCTTGTCATTTGTCTCAAGTGTACTATATCCTCTGACCCATTTCAGTCCATTTCAGTGGTTTAATGTTCAGCTGAAGTTGTCTAAAGCAATCAATACTCAGTTTGTGATGAAACGAGCTGAACTCAGATGAAGTTGTTGATACTGCTGTCTTTTTCCCTCCTCTTTTTTCCTCTCTATACTCTTCTTTCTCTCTTTTTTCCTTATTGTTCCCTCCTTCTCTTCCTCTGGCACAATATTAGTGAATCCCTCCTTTCTGGAACCCTTCTTGTCGTCTGTGTGCTGTGGGTGCTGTGCTGTAGCTCCAACAAAAATAGAGATTATTAAAAAAAAATACGAACTGAACTTTCCGAAGCTGGGAAAGTGGGAACACAGAAACTGTATGAAATGGATCGCTCCTGATTTTTCCAGACAAAAAGCCTTGACGTGGAGAGAGAAAAAAGAAGATGAAAAAAAAAAAAATCCCCCATGATACGATGATGTCATTTTTCACAGCATCACCAACTGAGGAAACCAAATGAAAATCTTCTTCCAACAATTTTGAGATGAAAAAAGAAGCAAGTTTGTGCTGTTGGTGCACTTGCATTTGGTAGCTTGTGCACACCTCTGTGTATTTATTGATGCTTTGAATTCTCGGTGCTGCCCTGTGCTGTTGTTTTGCCCTGTTGTGCTGATGGGGGTCGATCTCTGAGACCTCCCCACCAGCTCTGACTGTATGCTGTTGCAGCGTTATGTGAGTTTGCTGCTGCTGTGCGCGTGCATGTGTGTGTGATCACAGGAGCAACACAATTCAGACTCGGCAGAAATCTTCTCTTTTCTCTTTCTCATCTTGCGCTCTTCTTGCTCTTCTTACTGCCATTGTTTCCCCATCCTCCTTTACTGCCCTGCCTTCTGAACGAGGGCATGGGGAAGTTCTCTCTGCACTTTTTGAAAATGTAATAACAATAATAATGGTGATGACAGTTTTGATGATGATTATAGTACTGAAGAAAATTAAGGGAGGAGTATCTGAAAGGGTGAGCAGCTGTAGGGGAGAAGCTACGTCTGCTCTGTGATGAGGAGAGGACATAGAGGATGGATGTAGGGCTCTCATCCTCCTTTTGTTCCTCTTTTTTTCTCCTTTTCTACCTGTGTATCGATATGTATGTGTCTGAGTATGTGTTGCGTGTGTTTCTATGTAGGCAGCCAGACTCCTGATAGCAAGCTGCTTGTGTCTAAAATGTCAGGATGGAGAGATCACACTCGTCTACTTGTCGCATGCAGGTCAGCCATTACAACAGTGTTATGCACAATGGGCCTCATGTAAGAACATTTTCAAATTTTTATGCAGTGTTATTCTGTCCTTTTTTCCGGTACAAGTGTTCAGAGTCTGAGTCACTCTACTTAATTGTGTAAACTTGTCACAGCTGGGTTAAAGCAGTGCATATCAAAGTACAGACTTTTTGCTGACAGGCAGCAGACAGATCCAGTGAAATGACTTTATTAACGAACAGGCTTTTAGGCAGTGGAAACAAATGGAACAAATGGAAGGAAGAACTTCTCCTGTGAGTTTTTACAAATCTTCTCTTTGAAAGGAATCAAAAAAAATTTAAAACAGTTGTTTCACGTGGTTGAGAAACCACAACATTGAAATAAGCGTTTGTTTCGCTGGGAACAAGGACTCTGCAATATGAAAATATATATCATGTGGCGATGGCAAATCCTATTTGGTATTGTGCATTATGGTTTATAATATTGTGTCACTTATGACAATCTTAATGTCGATGTTTTTCAACTTTTGGATGTCAATTTATGTTATTCCACTCAGATACAGCCAAGAGATTTGCAAGGAGGCCAGTCCCTACAAAACATAACAAGTACTTCTGAACAGGAATTGTTTACGTGTAAGTTACAAATAAAAAGACAGAAATGAAATCCATTGAAGTGTAAAATGCTTATTCTCAACCATTTTCTTAACTGAGTTAGCAAAGTTAAGTTGTCATGATATAACATTACATACGCTGTGATACAGGATTTTGGTCATGTATCCTATTGGAAACTGATTGAAGATAAGAGATGTGGCTGCAACAGTTATAAGACAAGTCTCACAGGTAAAAAAAAATATGATGAAATAACTGACAAAAGATCTAAAATCACATGTTGAAGTCAATTAAACTCCACCTCTCCATGAGGAGAAGTGAGGAGAGATTTGATCCTCAGCATAAAGTTTGTAAGATGGCTTATTCTGCTCCATTTTACACGTATTTTCATTGACAATTAGCCTAAGTTACGGTAGAATAGAAGGAGGTATTTAACACAGCTAAGCTTCAAATTCTGCTGTTAGAAATCAGATGACAGACGGTAATGAGAAGACTATTATAACATTAATGTCAGTCTACAGCTGCCAATGCTGTGCTATGGAGCACTGTAAATTATTGGATGAACTAACAAAAACATAGTGAATGCAACAAATTACTGTAAATTATTCATAGTTTAAGGAGGCATTTGAGAACAAATCCGATCATGTAAATGTTTCTTGCACGAGGCCCAGTGTTTGAATGAACAGCAAGCATGATCAGAGATCTTATTGAGTTTTCTGCTTCTGTAGATGATGGCAAACAATAGGTGGATATCTGAAAACAGTAAGACCTTTAACTTTACACTGACAAAAGGTAAGATATCAAAGCTTTCTCTGAGTGTTTGTGGCTGTTCACAGAAGCTATGAATGGCTGTGTATCACAGACAGTGGGTGTGATGTTAGATGATGGCCTGATCTGCGACTGTGAGATACTGTAAAAGCAGATTAGACATTATCTCTTTCCTGAGTGCTTGAGAGCACCACACAGTGTAGTGGTAGCTGCCCTGCCTGTCAGGAACATTCAGCTCAGCTCAATATTTCTGTAATGTAAATAAAACAGTCATAGAGCAGCATCGTGAATACTGTCAGCCATTAGGAGCTGCTCACACAGACGTCTACTCATTCTTAGTAATCTGCAATTGTCTCTGTGTGTTTTTTACTTTAACAATAGTATGTGAGGCGTTGTCTTGTCAGATTTTACTGCAGAAACTTCAGTTTATTTAAATATGAGATGACATGTCTCAACGTAATCACTTGCTTTTTGGAGGAGGCGTTGCTTCAGTTAACACAGTGTTTGTAGTTCCTACTGACGCTGGCCCCCATTAAAATCTGTGCCTAAACTGCTGTGTCCTGCAGCAGAGTTTATTTTTCTTCATGCAATAATGCGATTGTTTCTCATGCTTTTGTGTTTCTTTTGATTTTTAACACGAGACGGGTGAGGAATTGTGTTATTGCAGCCTAATTTGCACCAGGTTAGTCCTCTGTGGGCCAGTCTGGGCAGTACACTGTGTGCTTTTTGGGCAGTGTGTTTCGTGTGAGACTCGGTGCTGGCTGCTTTGATGCACTGATCCAGTCCAGCACCCTTCAGAACAATTGGCCAGCCGTGGAACAGGGCCCACTGTTTTGACAGCCACTGCCTGCAGTGTCACAGCACATTACACTCCCATTAGGTGGTCAGAAAGGAGCAAGATCTCCTTTCTCAGACCAGGGAAACACAGTCTTTTCAGAACACTTACTAAATGTTATTCAAAACACGGAGTGCTCTCATTAGTAACCGTGAGTATGATGGACAGGGATAAAGGTTCATCTGTCAAAATGAGGAAACTAATCAGATCGCACCGCTGCTGAAGCTGTGATTTCCAGACATGGTTTAAATGCGCAGGTGTGCAGGTGATGAGTCAACACAATACCTCTGCCATTTCCTTTCACTGAGATTACATGTTGCTCAAAGAGATAAATTACGATGCTACAGGGGTTTACAAAGCTTAGTCATCAGTGACCCTGTAAAGCGGATGATATAGCTTTATTTTTAGTAACATGCAGCACTGTGTGTGATGCTGCCCAGTCCTCGAAAGTAGACTGGAGGCGAAAAGGCTGCAGGGTTGGACTTTTAAAACCACTCAGTGCTTTTATTGCAGTTACACTTTTCTTTTAAGTGCAATTTAAATACACCCTACATATTATTTACAAAAAGTGTCATGAAACAATAAATCAGTAATAATTTTCTGATTAAGGACCTGACATTCATATGCAACACTTACTTGAGTTGTTCAGCCTTTAGCGTAAATAATAAAGACTATTCACAGCTAGAAACGTGGAAAAAAGTTTAAATACTGCCTCCACTTAAGTAGGATTTAGTTTGAAGGTCATATTTATCTTAGCAAACATGATGAATCAAGATATGTAATCCATCACAAGAATATCCAGAAACTTTCACACTCCATAAAATGACCACGAGCCCCAAACATTATGTTCTTTCATTGCCAGCAGTCAAACAGCAGTACCATTACAATGGATGGTAAGCTCTGAGCCAAACCATATAAAAGAGAAAGCAATTTCCAAATCCAACTTTTATTACACTGCCACCTGTCTCACACCTCTAAAGTTATTGCATTTTGTTGGCACAAACACTGTCAGCAATGACCTTCACAAGTGCAGTATAATGGTGCTGTAGATGCTCCCAGTCGAGATTTTTTCAGACTAACTCCATTTCGTCAACTTGCTCTGCTCAAGTACAGAGTCTTTCATCAATGCTTTGTTTCCTGACAGAGCCACCTGGTAGGTGCAGGTGTGGATATTTACTGTCTGATTACTAAAGTTTAATTCAAGATGTCAGACACAGCCAACACTGCCTTCAACTCTGCCACAGGATAAAGACTAAAAAAAAAAAAAAAAAAAGTACCCAATTTATTTGATATTCCTTTAATATCTGTTCAGTCTGGAGGCTATGAGAACACTTCTTAGTTTAATTATAATTCATTGGCTTTTCTGCAAGTCTTTAACATTACGTACAGCCAATTTGGGTTTGAGCCCAGTTATTTTAGCGAAATATGTATCAAATGGTTTGTTCCAATATTCATTCTAAATTTCTAATGCATTTAATTCCCAGATGATAAATCCTATTTGTTGAAGCCCCTGCTTTTCCACTGACACCAGGGTTTAGCATTCATGCCTTAGAGTAAAATATGTTAACGTTAAATTTTCATGATATCTAATGTACTATATTCATGTCTCTCAGGTAACATAAAAAATTCATTTTCACACTTCAATTTATCTAACTACCTGCAAAACTAATGACATTCCCATCAGCCAGAGCTGTATTTTGCATTTAGTGCTAATTAGCAAATGTTAATATGCTAACATGCCATATACAGACATTATATAAAAGACTAATATGGATTGAAAATGGAGGATTAAAATGAAGACATTAGAGTACAAGATAATTTATGAAACTTTTATCTTAAATGAGGTATAAGATAAATTATTGTTCCAAGCATGTTAGCATTCTAATATTAGCATTTAGCTCGTAGCAACACTGCCTGAGTATGAACTCCCAAAGCAGCCCAGCATGGTTGTATATTTAGCCTTGATATCAACCAGTATAGCCTACATATATATACTCAAGGAGAAGATCCCCTAATTTATCATCGTCACTGCCGCCTCCTCTTTTATGTTTACTTTGTAAATAACTGAAAGCTTTATTGGCTGAAGAGGTCACATCTATTAGCTAAGGGATTAGCAAGATATTCTTCTGAGTCCAATTATATTGTTTTTGTCCTTGTCATACTCTTAGTCCTTCCTTATTCTTCCACACTGATGGATATGGCTTTCTTAAGAAGAGCTTCAATGACTCACTCTGTTGGAAAGGTGCCTGCTTTGCTGTAATTTGTGCAATATTAAATTAAAGGTTCACTGTGCTTTATGTCATGAAAAACTTGAGGTGTGTGTGTGGATTAAGGTCAGGCTGCAATAATCTCATCCTGGAGGGACTGTAGTGCATGTTTTATTCTGCTGAATCACATTATGATGGCTGAGTCAGCCCAGGAGTCTTCTGGGTCACCTTTGTCATTTGTCCAGTCAGTCCCTGTGTGAGTGTCGCCCTGTGCAGACAGACCTTGCCTCCCCTAACTCACCCTTTCAATTGTTTTAAGCATCTGGTGAAAACCGATGTGACTTCTCCCAATCAGGGTTTAGGTAAGCATTATCTGAATGGTAACAAAATGAACATGAAAAACAATAATGAGTAATATTATCTTTTTCTTATGTTCACATTTGACTGTTGGTCAGTGTGTATGTATGTGTGTGCTTGTGTTCTTGTGTTTGGTTTATTTCTTTACAAAAACGTGATAAGAAAATCCTTCTGTTTTTGAGAACTTTATGTAAATATTGTTGTTGAAAATTAACATTTGTTGTACGCCGAGTTTTCATTTGTCACTTGAAATGATGAAGAAAACAATGATATTCATGATAAAAGTGGTGATGTTGATGATGCTGAAGCTCATTATACCTGCCCTTCTTGAATAAGGGCTTTTGATGTCCGCTGTATTTTTGTTGAAGATGTTGTGAGGTTGGGGCAAGAGAAACAAAGGGAAGGAGTGATACCCAACACACCCCAGGCCCACTGTAGCAACACTGCCACATATCTTTCACCCCACACCTTCAGGAAACAGACTGAGTGATATATTTATGTGGCACAAATTGTGAAGGCATTATTGTAGCCTGCGTTGTTTATGCCATAAATCATTTTTATATTTTTATTGCAAAAGTAACAGAATGTGTGAGAGGAGCGTTCACCTCCTTATGGACCCCGATCGTCCCCAGTCGCTTGGCATTGCTTCTCACCCTGCCTGCTCAAAGGCTTGGGGATTTACTGTAATGCCATTGTGTTAGATGGGATTGGCCCTGTACTGACACTGATGATGGCTTCCTCATTGAATTTGGAGTCATTATTGCTCAGCTGGAGGCTGTACATGTGAAGGGGAATGTATGGGAAGAACTGGATCTCAGCAGAAGGACTACACTGTCCATTTGACTCTGTGAAGATAATTTTCATGCTTTTGATCAAGCCTCTTACTTGGGGTTAGACTCATGATTAAGCACAACTGACTGCTATGAACTCGGCACATAATATACTTCTCTCTTGCTCAGTCAGATATTTGTAAGAACTTGCAAACTGCAGAACACCCGGCACGAAAAACCCAGATTAGCACAGGAGCCAAACTATAAACCACCATATGTCAGACTAAGTGAGAATAAGGGTTTTTAATCAAAAAAAAATGGGTGGAGAATATGGAATATCAATCTTTCCAAATGTCCAAAAAGTGCCCCGTGCCTTCTAAATATTTTCTGCCCAAATCTGCCAAAAATCCACAGGGCTGTAGTCCAGTTATTTTCATATACTTCCCCATTTTTCATATGCTGTAGACTAACATATCTGGCTGGGGCTGAGTACAGTGCAGGGACAGAGCTTATCAGGTTCATTTTACTTTTAGGACTGTCTCCAGCAGACTGGGACATGATATGGGGCAGCAGATACTCCCAGCAGCCGTCTGCAGGAAGGACAGTGGATACAGTCCTGTCTTCATATGTAATACCATCCTTTTTTGGGGAGTCAGAAAATAACCATGCATGCATGCACACAAGCTGTCATTTATTGATGCACTGAAAATAAATTTTGACTCCTTTCTCTGAGCCTGGATCCGTCGGTATATGTGTATTTTTCTTTCCTTGCCGGTTGTAAATAGACTTTGTGATTCAGTTAGAGCATTCTCTAACTCCTGCCATAATGTGGACATTTCTGATCAGGTAGGTAACAAGCAATACGACTAACTGATCTAACGCCATATTCACCGAAATATGACTTATCTAAGATGATGTGATACCTTGCATTTGGGATGTCGAGGGTAACACTCCTGTTTCTTCCTCCTTTTTCAACTTGCCATGACCCACCTCTTCAACAAAGAGTGCTCTAACTTAAAACACACAATTGTGATGTGTACAATCTAATTTATTGTATTTATTTATGTATTTTTGCCAACTTTGTATAGTGTATAAATATCTATAAATATATGAAAAAGACAGTACTGTATAGATTTTAGCTGCCTGGTAAGGTTAATAGTATATACTTGGTAGACTAAAAGAAAAAGCGTAGAGCTGTTCAAAAGCCAGTTATTGAGAAAATGCTTTCTGTAAAATCTGGTGCCACTGGCTTTTTTTTTATATTCTAGGTTTCGTTTCTGGTTTATTTTTTTAATTGGCCAGTGGGATCCAAAGTGTGTGTCGTTCTTCTTTTTGTCTGTTTGTTTGTTAATTGGTTTGTTTGTTGTTTTTTCTTGACCAAGACACAGCGAGGTTCTGGCAGCCAGGAGAGTGCATTGGAACGCAGACTGGGACCCTGTGCAGTAGTGTGTGTTAGGTGTGTGTCCGTCCATGGTAGTGATAGTGCTCTCTGTGCAGTGCCTCCCTCCGCCCTTCCCTCCTCCCTTCCCTCCTCCTCCTCCTCCTCTTTCTGATGTAGTTTGTCATGTGACGACGCAGTACGTGTTAAGGTGCAGGACGACTGTGTTAGCTGAAGCTGGCAGATGCCCGTGCTCTCTCTCTCTCTCTCTCTCCTCATGCCTACTCTGCTTCTTCATTACAAGGCTTCATTTTAATCCTCCACCAAGTATAGATTTCCACTTCCTCTGCTCGATTGTTCATTTACTCTCCCATTCAGCTGGTAATGCCTCACCACCAGAGTCTAATTTCCCTGTAATCCATGCTTTCTCATCTATCGGTGATTCTTTGTCCATTAGCAGCCACCACATTACTTTAGATCACCTTGTTTTCCCTGCGGAGCTCTGTGGACCAGCGAAGGATTTAGCACAAAGGAGAGGGCAGCCATGCACCTCATCCATGGTCATGCCTTCATGTTTGACCTCTGAGATGTTGTGAGCTGTGTTCTCGCCTCATAAACACTGAGTAGACGGGCAGCTGTCATCACGGCGCACAGAAACACAAAGCAGCCATATTCAGAAGATGAGCACAGACCTGTGACTTCCTCTATGTTGTGGTGGCTTCACTGTCACCCTGTTTGTAGCAAGAACAAGAGAATAGCCTTAAAGATTGGACCAACTACAAAAAAAAGTAGTGGGATTTGTGAATTTGTAGTGGACTATTATTACCTTCCCTTTCCCACACCAAATTTATTACTCGGTATTCAGATGTGTTGCTTGGTTGCTCTGTACATATCTGTGTAGTACTTCTGTTGATGTCCCTGTGTTAGGATAGTAACGGGTTCTTACTGGGCTGCCTCCACAGACGTCCTCATCCTCCTGTCCTGTCTCATTTCCTCAAAAAAACTTCAAACATTCCACCTTAACCAAGTAAGAAACATGTCAAATTTGATTCTACATAAACTGGGCGTTATACTGCAGAAGGGCTGAACTACAGACATTTCTGCTGGAGCCATGGTAATAATGAAGACATCTTGTCTGTGTTCACGTCCCTCTGAGACATTACGACCCTCACACAAGTCTCCCTGCTCCTCTGAACCTGCCCTCACACTGACCTCACCTGGCTCTGAGAGGTCATTGGGTCACCGACTGGTTTGAGGAGCCTTTGACCTCTGGGGATGGGGGGGTCAACGGGGGTGTGGTGGATGGTGAGGTGGTAGAGCCCTGGGAGGCAGCAGAGAGGCCTGTCCCTGTGGTCACATCCCGGTTCAGGAGGGAAAGGAGTGAGAACGTCTTTGAGGTCATGCCCAGTAGCACTTTGGTTTTGCGTTCCATGTTTTTTTAGCCTCTCCTGTTTTTTGGCCGAGCAGACTGTGATCTTATTGGTTGATTTTCTCGTTCTCCTCCACCCATCAGTGTTACAGAGTGTGTTGGGTGGGCGGAGCCATGGAGCTGAGCTCTGATTTTGTTCCATATTAAAGAATCATTTTTACTATAGTTGTGTGGAGAGATTTATTTATTATTCTCTTCGTTTTATTATTAAGGTCACTTATGCAACTGGTGATGTATGAAACAGCCAGACATTACACCCATTACTATAGTGTGTTACTGAGGAAAAAACACACATATTCAGAATAGAATAGAATAGAATAGAATAACTGTTGTGAAAGCACAAGATGCAGGAGAAAGGGTCAGACGGAAACTGATGATTTGCTGTGGCAATCCCCTAAAGGGAGCAACCAAAAGTAGTGGTAGAATAGAATTAGAATTGAATAGAGTACTATGTTGTCATTACATGTTATCAGTACAATGAAATTGCTTGTCTCACATAAAAAACTGTTCCATACACATCAACACACACACATTTACACATTCACTATCAATCAGTAGCTTATTATCATACATGTTAGCAATATTTTGGCTGTTTTAGTCATTATAAAGTACTTATTAATGCTTTATGCTGTATGAACATTTCTACAACTGTAAGGTCATTCCTAATTCCTAATTACCGAATATTGATTGTATGGGAAAGTCTTCTGAGATGGTGGTACTGATGGAAGTATATTATCAGAATTCATGAACAACAACTTTCTTCATTAAGCAATATTTAGGAAGTTAAAAAGGGAAAGCTAATGGTTGATGGTATATATGCAACAAACTAGGTCATTTAATTATATTAAGATTTATTTGAATTAAACAAGTATAGAAATGTAGAAATGTTGGGCCAAAAACAGTTAAACTTTATTTTCAGTGAAAATTGGCAGCTACAGTTCCAGTGCATTACAGGGTAGTTTGTTAGGAATGAGGTCAGGTGACTGGGAAGGCCATTCTATGACTGAAAACACTCTTGCTTACAATAATAATAATAATAACAATAATAATAATATTAATAAGTGGTGCCAGGGACAACAAACCTCACCCCTCACACGTATTGTATCTTATTTTGGCATCGATCCAGCTGATGTCATCATGTCTATGTGTGTGGTGATGTCAGTTTATCAATTGGCTCTATATATGTGCCAAGTTTGAAGTAAATTTAAACAAAATTGATGTTTTTATAGATGTGAAATTTTTCCCATTATAAGTAAATGGGAGAAGAAAAAAGATTTTATAAATTCATAAAAAAAATTGAACTTTGACCTACTTTTCCCCAAATGTAATCAAATCTATTCTGGGTCACTGGTGATCTATAATCCCAATTTGGTATAAATTCAACCAATTGTTTTGTTGCCACAGACATGTGACATTTTGGCCATTGTAAATAAATGAGATTGGAAAAAATTCACAAGAAATTTAAACTTTGACCTACTTTTCCCAAAATACAATGACATCTATTCTTGGTCACTGGCAAACTATAAACCAAATTTGTTATGAATTCAACAAATAGTTTTGCTGCTAGAGTGTTAACAACAAACAAACAAACAAACCGAACCAAAAACAATACCCCTTGCCTCTTCTTCGAGGGGCGTCGTAATAATAATACATTTTATTTAAAAGTATCTTTCATGGAACCCAAGGACACTGTACAGCAGGGGTCACCAAACCTGGTCCTCAAGATCTGCTATCCTGCATGTTTCCCTCTTCCAGTACACCTGACGGTTGTTATCAGGCTTCTGCAGAGCTTGATGATATGCTTATCATTTTGAATCAGGTGTGTTGGAAGAGGGATACATCTAAAACATGCAGGATAGTAGATCTCGAGGATCAGGGTTGGTGACCCCTTCTGTACAGCACAGGATAAAAAAACAATAAATAGAAAACAAAGGACAATAAATAAAATACAAGGAAAAAACAAGTGCAAGTAATGTATTATGAGTAAGATGTAAGGGAATTATTATGGTGGGCAATCTTGAACAGGTGAGTCTTGAATCTGGACTTGAAGGTGGAGAGGGAGTCACTATTTCGGATGGATGGTGGCAGAGAGCTGGGGCACAGAACGACTAAGGGCTCTGTTCCCCAATCCTTAAATAGCTGGTTTCAGGTGTATTTTGGTACCTTAAAATAAATTGTTGAAAATAAAGTGACTATTGGGCCACTCCTGATACCTCTTTAAAGCATCATCTCGCTGCCTGAATCCTCTCTAATGGGATTTATTGTTCTTCTTTTCAATCATAATTGAGTAGCCTGACATTGAAAAAGAGGATTTTAATTTGTCCATCATGTTCTAGTGTCATGTTTACGGGGAAAACAGCTAATTGATAAATAGGGTAAATAATCAAGACGTAATGAAAATAAAGTTTTGATGAAGTCCTTTCTTTCTGGTAACATGATTTCCTCAGCTTCAAGACTGTGCACATACTTGACATTATCTTTAGAAAATCTGTGGCTGTGCTTGAATTACACTCACATGCACACACGCTATAATTATACTACAGTATAAATAATTATAATCCATAATGACACCATCCTAATTTTCCATGTGCTGTGGTTTGCTGATAGACACAGTTATTTGCAAAGGTTGTTTTGCCTTTGAGAGCAATTAAAAATGTATGGTGGAAAGCATCTGCTTTGCGAGACACATTAGTCAGAATGAAGGTAAATTAATCACACAGCTACATGCTTCAATATGAAAGAATCATTTGTTCTATTTTCAAGCATGAAGACAGTTTCTCATGTACTTTAATTAGCTCTTGCACAGATACAGTTTGGTCGACTTCTGACATTTTATAGTTAGAATAGCTCAAGAGCTGTGCTTCAGTTTCAATCCATCAGCAGCATAATTCTTAACATTCATAGGCATTATTTGCAACAACAACATGAGTCAAATAGATTGTTTTTGTTTAATCTGCCTCTCACTAGCTACAGAATAGCCTGTCGAGCACATGTCAGGAGATGTACGCCTTTAGACTTTAATGTCTTTATTTTATGCCTGAATCCCCCTCTCCTCATCACAGTCTGCCTCCTTAGCATTACACGCACCAGAGCTGACTGAAACTCAAAATGGGAAAAGATGACAATGCAATTTAGTCCAAACCATCCGTACCAGATTTGCCTATTAAGTACAGAAGTCAAAAAGGAAGAAGGAGAGAGATAAGGCTCAGAACAGTGAGGCGGTGAAGCAGAGAGAGCACCTCTGAGACCTGACACACAAAGAAGGGTCTTAGCGCCTGAGCTGTCTCTTTATGTCTCTAAATATTAATTCCATGGTATTCTATGGCAGACATAGAAACAGGTTATTGAACTGACAGAGAAACCGCCGAGGAGAGTATCAGCTGCAGAGTTAGGCAGGAAGCAGGCACACAGACAAGCATCGAGCAAGCCAAGCTCCTGCAGACAAGGGCCGAGGTTTCATCCCTCCCTGAACTATAACAGACGGCTGCAGGCAAGCAGAGTGCATCATCTCAACGGGAGCCCCTTGCTTGCATCACCTATATCTATTTTTAGAACCACTGCACCCACCTTTTTTTTTTTGTCTTTTTTAGCTCCCTGCACAGTTAAAGTGTGATTTCAAGTGCAAACTGTTGAAGAGAGAGCAGTATTTCTTTATTTTCACTAATTTTTTAAAAGGGTGCTGCATTATAACTGATTCCAGTTATGCTGTATATGAATTATACAGATGCAGAAAGAAACACAGAGATGAACAAATACACATAGAGTCTGCAGGTTTTCATTTCAGACAAACTGGCAGCAGAAGTTCTCACTGATCAGCTCTTCCTTTGTGACTGAAGTTGCTGAAATGAGTGAAATCATCTGGTGTAATCTTTGACTGGAATGAAAATAGGCGATTGGTCTGCTCCTGCTGTATGTGAATTTATAATTAGAAATGCCAATAATGTGCACATTGTGTTTAAGAGAAAAGAAGCAGGAAATGAGAATGTCAGTTTCAATGATGCAGGCGTTTCCCTGTAGTTATTTTTCCGAGAAGATAATGAACAGTCCCAGGCTTGGCACGACAGCATGTCAAGCAAGAAAGGCTGTGGAACTGCAATACAGGCAACAGCTTGGTAAAGATAGGCACCGCCGACTGCCAGCGTTGGACAGATGGAGGAAAGAAGGGGAGCAAAAAGTGATGTGACAGAGGTGAAGATGCAGTGTGAGTCCAAGGAAATGAGATGAAAAGAGAAGGGGTAGGAAGTGAGAATTAAAGGAAAGGTGTGGAAATGATGTGACTATTATGAATTGTCAGTTTTGGTAATGTACTGAACCAAAGGGTGAACAGGCAGATGGAAAAACTCCAGTTGCATTATTCCACCGAGGAGAGTCCTTTTATACAGTAATTCAGGCTCCCACCAGATAATGAAACAGTGAAGAGAAATCATACTGTGTCTTCAGTGTTCATACTATTGAAGCTTTTAGATAAAATCAATCACTTTTAACCCTGTAATTTTATCTAAAAGACCTCTTTTTAGGAAGTTAATTAATATGAAAGTGTTTAAAGTCTGTGAGTAGAGAGGTGACAGTGACATCCACCTGTTTTTCTGGTATCCTAAATACACCATGACATAAATATGCTCAACTAAATATATGTGTACAGATTTATAGATAGTATGGAGGCATTTTACTCCAGCTAAATTCACAGGATGATGACTACCATCCTTGGCTGGACATTTTTATCAAGATGTCATACAAATTTCAAGCCATCCATCATTTTTACATAACCCTACATCTTTTCTGGGCTTGTCTGGAGTCAGAGTCACTGTAGCATCACAGTGCCATCCAGTGGCTACAAAGAGAAACTGTTCAGTCAAAAAAAAAGAAAAAAAAAAAAAGAGGCTGGTTCAATATAATAGCCATGCACTTAAATATATGAGATAGACATTCCATTCCACAAGTAAATTCCACAGTATCATTGATTGAGAAGGATAACAACTAAATATTGGTATTGATTAATGTTGAACAAAGTGCATATTTTATATTCATGTGCTTCTAATAAAGAATATTTGGTGGAATAATTAGACATAATCATAATTGTATGACAAATTACAGTGATTGTCTTTGAACTTGAAATATGTTTTCATGAGCATTAAACTTAATTTATCATTTTCCCAAAGTTTGCTGATGTCTCTGCACTCTCAGAAAATCAGTTAAATGTTGCTTAAAACACAGACACCAAAAGTTAAAATTATAAAGGTTGAAGCACAGACCTGATGTACAGTAGTAACATAAATGAAATACTGTCCTAAAGTGGTGTTAACTAGAACTAAAATATCTCTGAGCAAGTGCAGGCATATTTTTGTCAAATGCATGTCAGTTAAATGCGGGATAAAATGTAGCAGGAAAAGGAAACACACACATAATACAGTGGTGATAATTTAATGATTTGAACTACTGTTAAAAAGACAAAGCACAGGCCTGAGATGCAGTTAAAACATTAACCGGTGTTCAGTGTAAGGCTATTTTTCATTAGAGTCATTGTTCGGCTGTAATGCTCTGCCCTGGTGCTGAATCTCCTAGCAACAGTCACCTGTTTACCAATGAAAACACTGCAAGATGGAGAGAAAGGTGAACAAACAATCTGGAGTTGCAGGTGCATTTGGAGAGTAAGTGAAGCGTCTGCTGTGGGAGCTTTCTCGATTAATTTACATCAACTATAAATAAAAATAGCTATAAATGTAAGGCAGTGTTACTCAGAGCGTTTCTTTCCACTCAAATAGCATTTGATAAAGGGAGCATTCTTTTCGCTTATCTTATTATTTTTTTTTCCCAAAGACTGTAATCACTTTTTCAAAAAGCAATACTGTCACAGCTAAAACAAAAGAGTTACACCTTGTTTGTTGCTTTTATTTGTGGTTACAGCACAGTCCACATGCCCTACGGATTTTGCTATCCATCACTGTTGTCACTGAAGGTTTCCATTACAGCAGTCACAGATGGCTGAGCAGGGGAGGATAGTCATGCCAATTGTTGGAGCAACAGGCAACAGGGGACGACTAACCAGCAACACACTCAAACTCCACAACATTTGTAAGAAGGTTTCCTCTGGTGTGGGTACAAGATAAGAGGGAAAAGTTTGTTTCAAATATAATAACATGTTCATAAATACATTATCTTGATTAGGAGTCACATTCTATTAAGTAATAACAAAAAAACTTTGTTAAACGCAGGCAAGATGAGATTAACTCCTCCACTCCATCCCTCCAAGTCAGGCTTTACGTCAAACCAACGACCTGTTTTAAGTTACCGACCCAGTTTGGACCTCATTGACAACCCTCACTTTGGGTAAGTGGCAATTCAGAAATAGTGGAAGAAATGCTGAGACTATTTGTTAAAGCACAAGTACTGTGAACATAATGCACCACAAGTAAAGATTCTATAGACTATTGAAAAAAAAAGACAATGTAATTGTATCAGCAGTAAAATTTTGAAACATGTGACTCATGACATTATTTAGTAACAGAGTATACATACAGTTTCCACATCTCTATAGACACTGAAGTGCACTTGCTATTGCGGTAAGTAATACAGTGACATTTGATGACATTTTTGGTCAATGAAAGGTACTATTAAACTTCTGAACTAATGGCATTCTTGTGAGTCAGTGCAATTCATGCTAAAATGCGTAAACTAAATATTGACCTTACAATGAAACAATAACTTTAAGCGATTACATAATGCACCATGTTATAAAATTTTCATCATTAAAAGCACAGCTCATGTATTTTTCAAGAGCCCCCAAATTATGTAATAATCAATGACAAAACTCAGGGAACTTTATTACAAATTGTGTGGAGCCTGTTAATTGCAAAATATGAATATTATTGCATAATAAAATTAAAATTCATTACATTTTGCAGTGCTCTTATATACTGTCGCGGAAAAAATTGCAATTGGTTATGCAATCAAGTACTAACTCCTGTGTGTATCATGTGACTAAAACAGACAGAAAAGAAAACATGGAATGCCTAAAAGCACTGTTTTTGTCAGTACAATGCCATAGCTATTGATGTAAGAACTTAAGTGATTTTGGTTATTATAAAAAAAAACATGGAAAATAGCTAGATATCAGCTCTGAAATTAAACTCTTATGAGCTATTTTTGTTGTTATCATTATATTTGTCCAAACAAATGTACCTGCAGTTGTATCAGGCATAAAAATGAACAAGAAATTGAAGAAAACAAGGGTGATCTAGTAATTTTTCCGCACCTCTACTGTAAAACACCAGTGTGCAGTAAATAGTATGTTTATTTACAAAGTATAATACATGTTTTGATAAACACGACTATTGTGTTTAAGTTTAGGCTACTTCTATGTCACTCCTTCATATACTGTGGGGCAGTCAACTCTTTATTCAGAAAGTCAGACCTGTTTTCAGCTTGGTGACATTGCATTTTCCACCTAATCCACAAGGGGAACTTAGAGTAAGAGGGGAGTGGAGTAGAGAGTTTATTTAGCTTAAGAAGGAGGCAAATTTTTACAACACTTAATCTGTTCATTTATCTCAATCAGGAAGTGTGAAAGTAAAGTAGTAGTAGAAGTAAAAAGCTACTTACATTCTACCCCTGCAGCGCATCTGAGGACTGATTCTCTTGGAGCTAAGCTTTGGTACATGCTGACACATCTTCAAAATGAGTCCTCTTTATTACCTCTAATCTTCCCTGTCCATACATATACAGTAGTTGTGGACACTTTATGCAAAGGCGTTTTCATTTGAGCCTGCTGACTAGCCTTCTGCTCTGGTAGAAAGAACGGGAGCTGAGGTACTAATTAGAAATAGAATTTTCAATGCACAGTGAATAGTAAAATAAACGAATTATAAAAAAAACAAAAACAAAATAAAAAGTACACGTATGGAATAGATTTTATGTGTCCAGCCTGAGGAGGTGCAACAAAGCAGCCTGTACACGCCCGCAGTACAAAGCAAAAATGATTAAAATCACCTTTGTACATTCATCACCAGTGGACAGGGTTTTTTATTGATATTTTTTACCTCCACCTCAATACAACAGAAATGAATAATGTATGTGTTCTTGACGCTCATTACATAGAAAAATCTGATAGGAAAAAAGTAATCAGTACTGATTCTTCCAATGCCCCTGTTAATCCTGATAATAAACAGACCTGCTGTGAATATTTTTCCAAACAGTCCATAAAATAGATTTAGTGTTCACAGTTGTGGCTATTTTTATTTGTTTTGAAGCAGTTTTCCCTTTAGATGAAAGTTGAGAGGGTGCTGGAAGCAAGGGCAGATGATGGGGGAGTGACATGCAACAAAGGTCAGCCCAGTTACTTCTATTAATACTGTGAGCATCATGAATGAAACCCAGAGAGAGAAATCCCACAAACGGGAATTAAAGCCAGAGTTATCAGCAAGACTAGATAGCTCAAAGGTGAAAACAGTATATTTTATTTGAATGAAATAATCCTTTAATTACTTTAATCTTAACATAGGTTTCCATTCTTCTGCCTCATGTATTTCAATTATAAGTGAATATGTTGAGTGTATGGAAATTATAGTCTTCTGTGGTGGAATGTCAGATGTTTTGTGTTATGTTTGCATTTACAGACTCCTGTTATCTGACAGTTACATGTCTCAGACCAAACTGCATTACAGGCCTCAGATCCATTCTGATGGCTCAGAATATTTAGCAAAGGTCAATAACAAACCCACAGTGAGTGGCTTCCATCAATCAGGGACTCACCCAAAAGCAGCATCTTTGGAGGAGAAGGTAACCATTAATGACACAAACACAATGCATCATCATCATCATCATCATCATCATCATCATCATCATCATCATCATCATCATCATCATCATCATCATCATCATCATCATCCTCTATATGTAAGTTATATGTATTTACTATATCCTTCCTTTATAGACAGAACACCAAAGAGTATTCATTCCACATCCTCTCACCCCAACAGGTAAGAATAAAAGAAATAAAAACTGCAAAATCTTATCCAAACAATTATTATATTACATGAGAATAAGTGAATAACACACAGTTTACTGAAAGTGAATTACATGTGGCTCTCATAAATCAGCAAACTAATTTTATAGTTCATTGTGACTTTGTGTTAATTAGGGCCACTGGAAAAAAAACAGAATATTAAGGTCCAATGATTTTTAATTATTATTCTGAGGAAAAGACAGAGTTCCGAGATAAAAGTCAGAATTCTGACTTTTTCCTCAGAATTTTGACTTTTTTCTCAGAATAATAATAGAAAATATATATATTGGATTTTAATTGTTATTCAATTTTTTTCCTGTGGCCATAATCTTCTTGCACAGGGTTAATGGTATTTTTACACCTGTGAATTTTCTGTAGTGTCTCACCAGAACCATGTGACTCTGGGTCCAAAACAAGAAACGGGCTTTACTAAGGAAAAAGATCGTCAGTTTTACACTTTTCTGGATAAAACAAGCAGCATGGTTGGTTTGGTTTGATAGTTTTAAAATAAATAAGATGTTCACAGTTTCACTCTTTTCTTCTAAATTGTTTTTGTCTTTTCTACCACTCGCTGATGTTCAGGTGGAACCTCCCTGCACTCAGGACTCAGTAATGAAAAGTCACTTCTTGCCTCCATCGTCTCGTCAGGTTTGACCACTGTTTATCTAAGTGTTCTTTTTAAAAAACAAAACGCTGTTGTCATTTTATTTTCTGTGCTCGTATTTCAGGGAACTGTGGTGATACCAAGTGTGCGAGGCCATTCGTGTCGAGAAACAGGATTCTCCCGCTCCACTGCTCCTTTGGCCTGTCCGGTGAGTACAGACACCCCTCCCAGCTGTAGTATGTTTGAATACAACATCAACATCAGTCTCTCTGCTCTTCTGTCAGACCTCGCCCCTGCCCTCACCATGGACTAAAACTGCTGCACCAACTCTGAGGACCACTGGGAAAAAGGTACCTATGACTACACATTTCTGTATTAAAGTTTCTCCTTTGTGTTTGTACAGTCTGGACTCTTGTGATTTTTTTTGTCTGTGCATGTGTTTTCAGGAGCCCTCGGGGTTTCTTCATAATGCTCCAAACAATATTTTTCCTGTTACACCTTTTGGATCTTCACACTTTTTTACCCATTATCAGAACACGTAAGTGTATCAAACACTGAGATTATAGATTAGATCGTTTCAACTTTGAGGTTAAGCTGTTATGTTCCATAGACATTAACTATAAAGACCCAGTGCTACTTTTGTGGCAGTTCCCACAAAAATCTGTTTAACCTTTCTAAAGTGATTTATGACCATTTATTGTAATATTATCCTCTTTATTTTGTGTTTTTTCAGTGAAAATCAGGTATTTTCTCATATTTAATTCACTGATCATGAAGATGTTCATAAAAGCTCAGATTAAAGTTGAGGGTTATTATATTAAAAAGAGAGAAAACTGAAGAAATAGTGACTTTGGCTAGTGGCTTTGTATTACAGTTTAAACATTGTCACTGTCAAACATTGTGAATCCTTCATTTAACCCATAAAGACCCAGTGCTACTTTTGTGGTAGTTCCCAAATGAAGTTTTCTCTCTGTTTAAACTTTCTTAAATGATTTATTACCATTTATTATATTATCCTCTGAATTTTGCATTTTCACTGTAAATCATGTATTTTCCAGTATTTAATTACCTATGTTGAATTTAGATGTTCATAAATGCTCAGAGTAAATTTAGAGGTTATTATATCAGAACTTTTCAATAAAATATATCATTAACTGAACATAAACCAAGCGTCTCCATCCACTGTCATTGATCAAACTCCATGGGTTTTTATTGGTGAATCAATGTTGTAGAAGATGACAGGGTTTTCACCTTCACTACAGAGCCTCTGAACGTCCAAATGGGTCATATCTGATGACCCTGAAAAGATCACGAACTGTATTTACATCAGTTATTTATATGTATTGATAGGATTAGTGGTTCAACAGGTATTAGACAGTTATATCAGTAGATGCTTTTGGTTGACAGTGGATGTTTGGGTCTTTATGGGTTAAGCAGACAGGCCTCCAGTTAAAATATCTCATTATTTTTAGGTTTAGCCCTCATGTTGACCTCAGACAGTTAAGATCCAGCTACACTGGTGCAGGGATTATCAGCGCTAAAATGGATAACAGCTACAATCGTCGAGACATGGACAGGTATTCATATGTTTGACACATGCAGAATTATTATGTTAATGCTTCCTTTGACTTACATGATTGTTTTTATTTCCCAGGTTTATTTTCAGGGAATAAACCTTCACATACCCACAGAATAATGATGCTTGCATGGTTCCTCTACAAAAATAAACTCTGCAGTTTCTTGCCACCACATTAGTTTTGGTATTTCCTTTCTTGTAGAACAGACAGCCATTTTTAGGAGAACAAAACTGTGGAAGTGTTAGTCAGAAGTGTTGCAGTATTATATCCTTATAATCTGCAAAAGCTTCATCGCACTGTTGTCTGTTGCTTTACAAAAAGCCTGTCAAAAAGAGGCTAATTTTCAGCTCTTTGTGAAGTCTTTTTTGTTTGAGATGAAAAGCTGCCAGTCAGACGGCAAGTTGTGTGAAAGCCAAAGAGGGAGTGAAGAAGATGATGCATCGTTTTCAACCTACAGCTTCACTGTCACTGACCTACAGAGAATGAGAGGAGTGTAAACTAATGAACAAAAAAATTATACTCAGACAGAGTGTGGCACCCGTTCCCATGGACATCTGTGGTGTGTCACACTGTTCTGCCACCCACAGCTGCTGAATGATGGGCAGAGCACACACTAAGGAGGATCCTGTTTCCACTGGCTTCACTTTGTGTCATATAGTTCCAGGCAGAGGAGTTCTCAGAGGTTTAACATACTCAATATGTTAAACACACAGACTACATGTATGTCAAAACAAGAGATCCATAAAACCAGAATGCCTCTGAAGATTGACTGTTGTTTGCAAAGTCTAGCAAATAAATCATTTTTGTTTATCCACCTATGCTTTAAGCTTCCTGATGTCAACATTTCTTTTTCTTTTTCAATATTATCTTAGAGTAAGTAAGTAAAACTAAAGCATATAATTGGAAATACACGATAATCAACAATCGATGATGACTGAATAGATTACTTTAAAGCTGATCAACAGATAAGTAAACAGGAGCAAGAAAGAAAGAAAGAAAGAAAGAAAGAAAAATTCCTGGCTTACTGTCTGGATAATTATTCAAAACTGGTCTAAAATTTTTTAAAATAAAGTATCTGCCTTAGAGATTAAATGTTCTAAATCTTACATACTTTAATAAGATGCATTGTAAAACAAATGATAAAAGTGCTGTTTTGCTTATGTTTTCAATGAATATGATTAAGTGTTTTTACACATATATATGGGTTTATGTACATTTATACAATAATTCATAAATCTTTCTCAAGGAAAAACCTGACAAGTGAATGTATTGTAATGTTCAAACAGTGTTTTGAAGTAGATCTAGTAGCTCTGAGACAAACATTCCTTTTGAATAAAACCGATTCTCTCATTAATTCTCAGATATTCACATTTTTACCAAAGACTGTATCTTAGAAACTAGAGCCAACCAGCATTTTGACTTAATTTTTCTTTGTTAGTGTCTCAAACTTAGTAAAGTTTCACTGCATTTTACTTGCAGACCAGTGTAATGAATATGTGCATCACTATATTACTAATATGAACATAAATAGATCTGACATCTTTTGCCATATATATATAAAATGGTGAGTTCTACATGCAAAATCTAATTTTAGGAGAGACATCATCAGTTTCAGTCTGTTCTGAAACTGTTTCCAACGTGCAGACTCGAAACACTCTGCCACATGACTACGAGCATAAATATTTCAGCATTGGGATAAATATTTCACTCTTTCAATGAGATGTGAGAAAAAGATACGTGAAGGGAAAGAGGATTGGATTACACACAAGCCCCACATGAATAATGACTGCAGAGATGAGAGGAGAACATGGGCCGGGTGTGCTTCATGTTAGAGGTAGAAAAGGTGGAAGTCGCAGACAAAATGAAGTATACACAGGTTGTGAGATCCATGTAGGAATCTCTGACCTCCATGCAGCTTCTTTTTTTTTTAATGAAAACCTACTGCTTGGTGTTAGTCAGTATATTTCATCTTCAGAGTTTCCCTATGGACTCTCCTTTTATGGTGAGGCACCCCAGCTATTCATCCCTCAAATAATCTTCCTCGTCTCCCTCTATTTCTTGGCACTGACACTCACAGCACTGCTTACACAACAGTGACAAGGAGCGGGAGTTGTGTTTAGCATGTCATAAATATTTTGTAAATCTAAATCCAATACACACATTTACATGGTCTGTAAAAATAGCAATAAACTGAGCTAAGGTTCACTGGCGTATAACAGACGCTCACCATGATGTGTGAGAGAATGGAAATACTACAGAGGGTCAGTCACTAAAGGGTAGCTGCTGGTTCCCAATTAAATCATATTTCTCAAAGAATGATTGACACTGACTTCATCAGCTGAGTTAGTATTTAATAATGGAAGACGTGGTCTCCTGTGCACAAACAGAAAACAACTCTCTTGTTAAATCAGCCATACACACTGCACACACACAGACACACACTCCACCTGAGTCTTGCTTATTTGCTAATTTGCAGGTTATTGAGATGTCACAGATACTGTCAGTCCATAATATCATAATGCCCGGCTCATCCATTTTCACAGTTCACAAAAAATTATAAATAAGCAGCACAGATTTTTTTTGACTAGCTAATTTATCTGTAGATTATCTCTCATCTGCCTCCACCTGCCTGCCGATCATGTGGAGGTATGAGGCTAATTGTCATGCCACCTTCATGCTGTCTCCCCATCCTCGTACTCATAATCCAACTGAGCCCTCTCATACTCCAGCTCCTCTCCCTCATACTCAAATACCTCTCCCTCACATATCATCTCCTCTGTTTCATATTCAACACCCTCCTCATCATATTCAAGCTCAGCACCATCATACTCCATTAGAGGAGCATCCGCATCCACCTCCACAACCACCTCCTCCTCTTCTTTTGGAAGCTGGTTTTCCTCCTTCAGTTCTGCATCCTCTATAGTTACTGCAGCTTCATTTGCTGCTTTGCTTGAGTTGCTGTTCTTTAAGATGCCATGAATCACTGGCTCCTCTCCTGCCATAGCCAGCTCCTCGGCCTCCTGCTCTGCTGCTTTTCGCCGTCTCTCATTCCTGGCTTCACGTTGCTCCAAGAACTCTGCAGCGCCTTCCCCAACCACCAACACTTCCTCGCCCACCTTAGGAGGCGCATCCACTGGGTTATGGTCATAAGAGAACAGGCGCAAGGCTTTGAGACGCTTCAGGCTGGGAAACTCTGATATCTTATTACGGTCCAGGTCTAGTATCTCCAAACCCTGCATCCGCAGCAGGACTTTGGGGAAGGTCTCAAAGCGGTTCCCATAGAGCCATAATCCCCTCAAAGCCTCCATGCGCCACAGGTCTGGAGGCAGTGTCTTCAGCCGGTTGTCTCCTATCTGAAGAGACTTCAGGTAGGGCAGGTCATAGAGCTCTCGTGGAAATCTTTGGAAGTAGTTGCTCTCCACCCACAGGCATCGCAGGTTCTGCAGGTTACTCACCTCAGGAGGGAGGTTCATCAGCCGATTGCTGCCCAGGTACAGGCGAGTGAGGTTAGTGAGCTGACAGACGGCTGGAGGAACGTCCTCCATCTTGTTGAAGTCGAGGGCGAGGGTCCGCAGACCATGCAGCTGGGAGAGGCTGTCTGGCAAAGTGCGCAGGCTGTTTCCACAGACGTACAGCTTCTCCAAATGCATCAGACCATAAACACGGGAGGGTAACCGCTTAAATTTACGATAGCTCAAGTCCAAGACAGGATCTCCACTCTCCAGTAATTCCTCCACCCCCAACGGAAGCTCATCCTCAACCTCTTCCTCTTCTTTCTTCTTCTCTGCAAATTCTGCCTCCTCATCATCTTTCTCCTCCTTCTCCTTCTCCTCCTCTTCTTCTCCCTCTCCCTTGCTGGAGGAGCTGCCCATGCTATGCCCTTCACCCCCTGACTTCTGTGTGAGTCAGGACAGAGTCATTTGATGGCGTAGTCTTTGTGACAAGTTAACCCTCAGCCAGGGAGCTGCTGTTGTTTGGAGCTGTTGTTTTGTGGTTTAAACCACTGGGAGCCCCATCGGCTGCAAAGATCATAGTCCAAGCCACTTAATACTCCTGCAGCCATGCCACAACAGTTTATCAGGTGTCTCTTTGTCCTTTCATTGATTAATTAATCAATCAGAAAACTCAACAAGGAAACATCTACCAAACTGTGGAGTAATAGTAATGATAATAGTAGTAATAGTAATAATAATAGTAGTAATAATAGTAGTAATAGTAGTAATAATAGTGCTGCTGATAGTCGAGGTCAACACAGTACAGCTGAATTTTGGGCTGAAATTGAATTCTTTCTGTCCTTACCCTGTCCTCTCCTCTTTGACCCCCTCCAGGCTTTGAGGTCACCTGTTCACATTCTCCAATATCTTTGTCAGAACAGGAAAAAAAGTGGCAGTTTAGGATATTGAACTGTCCTTCTTCCAGCCGTTTGCCGGTGGATAAGCCCACAATGTGTGCGCTGCTCAGTGACCTGGCCAGCAGCCAAGAAAAACAGTTAATGGAAGCCTCTCCACTAGTTAATGCAGCTGCTCCCCATTACAGGCCGAGGCTCCAGAGTTATAATCCGAGCTGGAGAAATAATTGAACATTTTGGAAAATTGTTGCGCTGACACTGCTCCTGATGTTGGCTGGTTGTCTCCATCAGTGTGAAGGTTTACATTCAACTGCTGCTTCCCTCCCTCCCTCCCTCCCTCCCTCTGTAACTGGAACAGGGGCATTGACATCACATGGTCAAGTGAGTGAGTCTGTGTCGTGAATGTGAGTGTGTATGTGGGTGTGCTCAAAATAGTCTGTTAAACAACTTTTCCTGAACACAAAGTAAGAAGAAATGTTCTATACTTTAAACTCTATACACTTAAAAAAGTTTTCAGAGCTCATAGCCACTATATAAATATAAAATAAATATGTTAAATCAATACAAGATCAGTAACATCACAAGGTCTCCTGGACCTCCAAAGATGGTAATTCCAGTGTTGACATTAGACATTAGCTTTAACAGTTTTTATAGACCAATGAAAAGCTTTGACTTCTGCTTTGACACAGAACAGACACAAAATAACACAACTAACCTGTAAAACCATACCATTCCTTGTAGTCTAACACCTCTGTACAATATGAAAATGCATGAACTTTACTTATGTATCTTCAGTTTATGATAGTTTATACTTGAATTCTAGCATATTCCTTTCTTTTTATTTTATTGGAAAGCAGGTGCAGATCAACATGCCTGTCGCTGCAGACAAGAAATATAAACATACACACATACATGTGCCAAGACATTAACCAAGATATAAAAAACAAAAATAACAATAAATAAATAAATAAATAAATAACAATAGATATATGTATAAACACATTCACACGTATACATGTGTGCACCCTTGTACACTCTATATTTATGTTTCAGATACTCCTTTATTCCAAACACCATCAGACTGTACAACAGCAGGTTGGCTTGAATTACATCCTGCTCTGAGCAGTGTTTTTGCATCTGTCAACGTCACTTGCACATTTATAAAAGTCACCTACTGCATACTTGCTACTTTATCATTATTCTTGCTATTTTTGTCACTTTTAGTCACTTGAACAAATTTGTCTATATATGTATGTATATATGTGTGTGTGTGTGTGTGTGTGTGTGTATATATATATATATATATATATATATATATATATATACACACACACATTTTTTCCCCCTTTTTTATTTTTCTATTGTATTTGATGCATATTGTCTTGTGCTGCTCTGTACACATGAATTTCTCCCTTGGGGGATCAATAAAGTACATCTTATCTTATCTCATCTTATCTTATCTTATCTTATCTTATACACGTACATAACTTTAGTTTTGTTTATTTTGAATGTGTAACAACACAAAAATAATCCTACTTAGTCCTTATAAATGAAACAGATTATAAGAAAACAAAACAAAACAAAAAACCCAAACAAAAACCAAAAACATATACATATACATGAAAACAAAGTATGACTTCATTTGCATATTTGAAAAGGAGTGGGAGGAAGTATAATTTATTTAATCCCACAGTGGAGTGTCGTGGACATGTGAAACAGATAATCTGAGAATCAGTAGTGCATCATTACTGTGTACAATTGGCAGACACAAGTCATAACTAAAACAATAAAAGATAAAAGAAAAATAACACAGAACACCTGCATATTTTATAGCCTCTTTACCCTAACCAACCCCATCTCACAGATCTTTCTATAAATGTCATGACATGCTGGATATTTCAAATAAATACATAAAAATACAAAACAATAATAAATAGTTCAATCATAGCTTGAGCTACATTGAGTGCCTCCTTCCTAGCTTTGAGCACACACTGGCCTGCTCCATTCATCTTGGCAAAAGAGAGCTCCAGAGATAACATCTCTTTTACAGAGTAAGTCCATTGATGCACAGAGAGTGAGTGTATTGGTTGCCACCTATTCTAGCATATTTCAAATAAAATATTTTATGTATTAAATACAGATAAATTTAATTGATAGAGAGATAGGGGGTAAGCCATGACTTTTTTTTGTGGCGTTTGCATGTTCTGTTCATGTTTGCAGTTTTCTCCAGGTCCTCTTATTTCCACATCATCAAAAGATGTATCCTAGGTTAAGTCTCCTGTCTGTCTAGAGATGGCGTAGTGCTATACTGGCCACTTACAGGTCCTAATGTGGTGCCCTCTAGGCTGTAGAATGGGTTACATCCAGAGAATGAAATTCCAACAAGGAAAGTAAAGGTCAACTTGAATTTTTACTGAACTTTACAGGACTGCCTGAAGCTAAGATCTGAGTTGGTGCTTGCACAGTGTGCATTTGTAATTCATACCCATAAACCGACCAGTTAATCTTGTCCTGTTGTTCTTAGAAAAACGGTTCATGGGATCGTTATGCATACAGGATGTCTTTCTGACTCACTCTGACAAAACCAAGCATTCACAGTCATAGAAAGTGTGGTATCATGAACGTGGTATCATGAGGAGGAGCTAGCACCATGTGGCCTACCACAAGCATGGACAAGTCTAGTTCTGCCGCTTATTCCAGATAAGAACAAACTGGTATGAGAAATTTAAAAAATTAGCAACACAACAGCTGCAGCTGAAGGAGGGAAAGAAGTCTGGCTGAGTTCAATTGTGACATTAATGCTGTGCTTTTCATGGAGTGCATCGATTCACACCCTTTGTTGCACCATGCTTTTTCACAGTTTGAGCACATAAACATAAAAGGATTGTGGTTACACAACAGAGATGAGCAGGTAGCATTAGCATGATATGCTGTCATCCTGAAAAAGATGGTAGAATACATGAGGAATACATGATCAATTTAAGTCCAACTACCAATCTAAATAATATGATCTAAATATAATCTAAATAATATGCCTGAAGTAATTCATCATGTACTAGTGAAGATGAACTAATGATACACTCCTATTGTAATATATATAATTTACTCTTACTCTGCACCTTCAGCCAAAATTAGTCTAAACAAGCTGTTACTTCTACTGCTGGGCTGTTATACTGCCCAATTACTGCACACTCTCTTGTCTGACTGTTCACTCTCTGTATTCACACCTGATTTTTTAATTGCCTCCCTTCTGCAACCTCTAACTTATAACCTTTGGTGGAAATTGTATGTGTGTTCAGGCTGTAATTCCAGCCAATTATTAGCACTGATTATATGTTGATATAAATTATCTGCTTGCGATATACTTTTAGATATTATCCCTTAAGTTTAGCTGATAATGCTTCTGTAGCTACATTAGTGAATCTCCAGGACTTTTACACCTGATGGAGTATTTTCATTTGGATTTGAACCAAACAATCTTAATAATTTATCCAACACTGTAGCAGCAAAATATACTCAAACATTAATGGTTGCAGGACTTAGGATAGACTGATTCTTATAAAATTATTTAGCTGCCAGTTAAAATGAAACCACAGTACTGTGTGCATATATTGTAAAAGCAAAATATTCATATTGGAGGTTGGTTGGAGATTCTACTCTTGTCTGCCTTTGTTGAACACTTACTTTAATAAGTAAGTTGTCTAATTGGCATTGTTTTGTTGGTTCTGATACTGAAAAAAAGATTGGAAAACCTACTAGGGTCAGATGATGTGTGACGCTTCTTTCAGCCTGATGTGCTGTGGCAGAAGAAGCAGACAAACAGGGAGACGGGTGCATGCTGCTTGAGGATAATCCTGTCTGATATGCTGAGGGCCAAAAGAGCTGATTTGCAAATTTCTGCATCTCATTGAAACGACCCTGAAATGACACAATGGACTGTACGTAACAGACAGACAAGAGACCTCGGGGGGTAAATGGACATGACTGCTGAGGTGAATGTTTTGAATGTAGATGAAGCACTCTGTGACCCTACCAGCATGGGAAACATATGGAAAACAACAAACATGCAAAAACTGACACCAATAAATGTTGATATTAGCTGTAACTTCTTCACTGCTCACCAAAAGCGCCTTAATGAATAATTCAAGATCATTTTTGGATCATATCATACCATTGCTTTCTACATAATGACAATGTAACACAAAACAGGGACGATATCCTCTGTTACTTCCTCGGGGTTAAGTAAGGACAAGGATGGCACATTAAAGGAACATGTGTCCGCCATCTGCTGGAGGAGAAGGGTACTACAGTAGACTTTTTTCTTTTTCTTTTTTTTTTAACTGATAAATAAATATCAGGGTGATTTTCCAGTCTCTGTATTTTCAGCTGTGGTAAGATATGACATCACCTGAACTGCTGTGGTATTTTTATTTTTGCCTTTTTGATACAAACTTTATGGAGACTGGTTTGAGAAATGTGTTTTCATATTTCATAATTTCAGATAGATAGATAGATAGATAGATAGATAGATAGATAGATAGATAGATAGATAGATAGATAGAGAGGTGAATATATGAGTAGATATAATAAATAATAAAAGATACACTTTTTCCTTTGTATTATTCAACAACACAGCTGTAATACTGTAAACTGTATATAATTGAGCTACCCCTTTATGTTTACAGATTTTTAGATATAGGCTACATTATATTTATATCTATATTTACATTTATATATGTTTATCTTGTGTGTTGCGAATGGAATTTCTATTTTACTGATGGCTGCAGGTACAAAATTACATTTCAGTGTGCATTGCAACTGTAATATCAAAAGATATATAGATCGATAGATAACATTATATCCTCCAAACTAGCAACAGGTACATTACCCGAAGCTGTACTGAAATGACAGAGGAAACCCTGCAATGGGATGGTCTAAAACCGACGCGCTCCCGTTGACTCTTTCCGTATGAGCGCACAGACGACGCACCATTCAGATGGGCTGTTTATTGAGCCAATTGCAAATTTGCCAGTGGTCCAGGCTATACTGTACGCCGATTGGCCCAGAAACCCTCGAATGATCGGCTCGGAATTTGTAAAGACTGACTCAGTGACAGATTAGGGGAAAAGATGTTTGCTATAAAACATGGATTTGGACGGAACGGGAGATAAAGTGTGTCGATGTGTGAATGTGACCGGAGCTCGGGGACAATAACCAAAATTCTGAAGATTGTAAGTCTTAAATGTTTTTGCATCTTCCTCCAGCGGGCCTGCAGCCTGACTCCTGTTATCTGCTGTAATTGTTGACTTAATATTCCGATTTTTTTTTTTTAAGGCTGGCATTGGATTGTTACAGCTTGATGTGCGTCTTTCGTGCGTTATTTCATGCGTTTATTTGATCATTTATGGCTACGTGCTTATAAATTGCAACGCTACATACATCAAAAATCACTAAATTATCTGAAATCATGTGTTCTCTAAAGGCCTTATATTGGATTTATGAGTAACATGGGTACAGAAGAATGATCCAGACTCTTTAAAGGCCGGTTCTGTTTAGAACAATAGCGAGTTGTCGGATTTCACAATGAATAATTTGTGAAGATGTTGCCCTGCTCTTTGTTTTACTTCTCTTGTGTTACAATCACCTGGGTGGTTAAAGTATAGACAGCAACAGGTTAAAAACAGAGCTCTTCCTCTGCAGGTCTGCTCCTCTGTCTGCTCCTCTGGTGCTAAACTGACTCTTTTTACACCCAGGTGTCAAACTTTGTGGCTGGCTGGCCCTAAAGTGCGCAGGTGGATCCAGGCCAGAGACGGTGAGGATGGGCGGTGGAGGCCAGCTGACAGAGCCAGGAGAGCCCGGCACTGGAGGATCTGGTCGAGTTTTCACATGGGAAGAGGTGCAGAGACACAGTCACCGGAACGATCAATGGCTGGTGATCGATCGAAAGGTTTACAACGTCACTCAGTGGGCCAAGAGGCATCCAGGAGGCTTTCGGGTCATCAGTCACTATGCTGGGGAGGATGCAACAGTAAGTATGCATTTTATAATCTGTAACTGATTTTGCATTATTTATGACTAGATTACAAGCAGGATCTCCAATTTCTTTGTTTCTAGGAAGCATTTAAAGCTTTTCACCATGATGGCAAGTTTGCACAGAAGTTTCTGAGGCCTCTGCAAATTGGAGAACTGGCTGCCACAGAGCCCAGCCAGGACCACAACAAAAATGTAAGATGCATCTGAGATTTTTAGAGTGAAGCCTTATTTTCATCCAGCAGCTTTGGTTTCACTAGGTCACAGAGACACTTGTACCCAAACACCTGAGGACACAGTGCATTTAACTGATTTATTCATGAGTCTTACAGTGTTCAGGTACATCCCAGTTTGCAGTCACTCGTATTTCTTTAGCTCTTAGTTAACTCAACCTACTCTAATGATGTTTTCCTCTTCTTAATTCTCTCACTTGCAGCCCATAAAACTGTCTGTCACAGCTGTGGATCACTGTTTCCTCTCTTCCTGTTCTCTGCTCTCAGGCAGCAATCGTACAAGATTTCCACACTTTACGTGCACAAGCAGAGGATGACGGTCTGTTTCGAGTTCGGCCCATGTTCTTCTGCTTCTATCTCGGTCACATCCTGCTGCTGGAGGCCCTCGGATGGCTGACCGTCTGGGTGTGGGGGACCAGCTGGATGTTGACACTGCTGTGTTCAATCATTCTGGCCACTGCTCAGGTGACTGAAGCCTCAGTTACTGTTGTTTCAATACTACACTGTTGCCCATACAGTTGGAATAATTTTGTTTTCAGACAAATTCTTGTATTTATTCTATTAATACACATCTGTAAGAAAACAAACAAACAAAAAAAAAAGGATCTGAAACATGCTAAAATCAAATATAAGGAAAAGTTGAGCAGAGGGTACACTTGCCCTGCTTGGGAGGGAGTTAAATCTATCATGGACATGTGGTCCAAACAGTGTCCCATCTCTCTTGACCTCGAACTTGTTGATTTAAATATTTTTTATAATCATTTTAATATTCATGATTTTAATAGAAAACTGTCAGTATATAAAAACACACACAATAGCCAGGGATACACATCAGCAGCAATTTAGTTTTTAAACTTTTTAGGAGAGTGAAAGAGAGGATTGGTGGTCATCCTCTAAAGAGCTGTGCAAAACCATTGGTTGGAATTTTTTCCTCCATCTTCAGGAAGTCTCCTCATCTTCATAAGGTTCCTCACCTCTGGAAGGACTCCACAGTTGTACCGGTGCCAAAGACTGTGCGGCCCAAATCTCTCAATGATTTTGACCTGTAGCACTTACTACCCTGGTCATCAAGGTCTTTTAAAAAATTGTTAAAAATGAGATTATGGGACTGGCGACATGTCCTGGGTGTGGCCATAAGTAGCTGGGATAGGCTCCAGTGACCCCCGTGACCCTAGTGAGGATAAAGTGGGTTCAGAAAATGATTGAATGAATGAGATTATGGGTTTGATGCAGGACAAACTGGATACACTACAGTTTGCATATAGAGCTGGGGGTGGGGGGGTTGAAGATGCTGTATGCACCCTCTTCAGCATTGTACAGAGCCATCTGGACAGTGTGAGGAATTTTGCATGTTTGCTTTTTATTGACTTTTCCTCTGCTTTTAATTGCATACAACCTCACATGTTGTCACATGATGTTCTTTTATCGCTCCCCCCAGGGGTGCGTTCTCTCACCACTTTTATTTGTTTTATACACAAATGAGTGTCAGAGTCATCAGAGGGACGGATTCATCATTAGGTTTGCAGATGATTCTGTAACTGTGTCGCTGCTGAACAATGATGATACTGAGCATGGCCATGTGGTCAGTGCTTTTAGCGATTGGTGTGATTGTTCTTTCTTAGACATCGATGTCTCTAAAACAAAAAAATGATAACAGATTTTAGAGGGAAGCCTTCTTCTCTCCCCCTGCCCTTATCCATGGCCAGCCTGTGGAAGTTGTGGAAAATTACAAATATTTGGGGACAATTCTTGACCCCAAGCTAACATTTGATGCCCACATTGATACTGTTAGCACAAAGGCCCACCAGTGGATGCACTTTTATCAGAAGCTCCAAAGTTTTAATGTTGACTCTGTTTTTATGAAAATGTTTTGCTCTTGTTTTATTGAGTCTGTTCTAATGTTTTCTGTAATCTGCTAGTTTGGATCACTGTTAAAAATAAAAAAAACACCTGGAACACATTGTACGGGTGGACAGCAAGATTGCAGGCATAAACCTCCAGGAGCTTTCCTCCCTCTACAGAGTGAGAGGCAGACAGTAGTCATCCTCTGTCTGCTGAATACAAAATGCTGCCATCAGGACACAGATACAGTCTGCCCAGGTGCAGGATAAATAGACTGAAGAACTCATTCATACCTGTGTCCATTAGCCTTTTTAATAGTATTACATAACACTCTGTCCCTCTATGTGTTTTTTTTTTTTTTTTTTCATTTATTTGTGTGTGTGTGTAGATTATTAGATTGTGTTTTTTTATGTTTGATGTGCTGTTGGCTGTAAAATGAATTGCCCTTTGAGGATAATAAGTACACCTTGATCTTGAGTAATGACCTTTGACTAGTTACAATGATTTCATACTGAGTCCCTGTTACACTTAATCTATCAAGGTTAAATCACATTGTCACAATCATTTCATGAGAAGGGGTAAAAACATTTTATTAACCTTATGGGCAGCAGTGTATAATGTTATTGATATTCTTAAATAAATCTCAATATGTTTTTTTTTGCCCTATGTTCATCTCCAGATTCAGTCTTCATGGCTGCAACATGATTTTGGCCACAAGTCTGTCTTCAAGACGACTCACGGGAATCACATTATGCAGATGTTTATTATGGGCCACTTAAAGGTAATACATGTTTAAAAGATAGTACAGTCAAATGCTAGATTTAGTATGATATTTTAATACAGAAACTAATAACTATTTTTTAGGGAGCGTCTACCAACTGGTGGAATCATCGTCATTTCCAGCATCATGCTAAACCCAATGTCTTCAGTAAAGACCCTGATGTTAACATGCTGCATGTCTTTGTGGTTGGTGCCATTCAACCAGTGGAGGTCAGGAACAAAAAACTGAGATTTCAGGTTAATTAAATAGTGTGTAAACCTTTAACCCAGTCCTGCTAATCTGAACTCTGCTCTGTTACAGTATGGCATAAAAAAGATCAAATACATGCCCTATCATCGCCAGCACCAGTACTTCTTTTTTGGTATGTTTTTCATAGAGTTATTCAGAAATAGTAAAGCCATTAAAATATTACACTAGTGATCCTTTTATTTTTGTTGTAGTTGGAGCACCGTTGGTCCTTCCAGTTTACTTCCAACTTCAGATGATGCACTCTATGATTTACCGCCATCACTGGGTGGTAAGATTATCTTATCTTATCTTATCTTATCTTATCTTATCTTATCTTATCTTATCTTATCTTATCTTATCTTATCTTATCTTATCTTTAATCAGTCAGTAAAAATGTGGCATAAGTACATAGATGGGTTTCAGGTAATTATGTCTCTTGAAATGTAATGATTATATTTATCTTTACAGGAGCTAGTTTTGGCCATGACTTTCTATCTTCGGTACTTCTGCTGTTATTTACCCCTGTATGGTCTGTTTGGCACATTGGCACTCATCACTTTTGTCAGGTAAAAAAAAAACAGTGAAAGAGAATTAACTGAAAAACATTTTTTGCAACTAATTTAGTAAAATACATCTGCTTGATATTGCCTAAACATTAGATTTTAAGTGATTATGCATTTAAAATATAAGTTGATGCATTAAAGAAATATAAAAAGCTGTATGATAGTTATACAACAGTCAAATGATCACAAACATTCTGTCATATTTATACTTCATCAGCAAATTATTTAGTAATTCCACAAACTGGTGTACTTTTACAGGTTTCTGGAGAGTCACTGGTTTGTGTGGGTGACTCAGATGAATCATCTGCCAATGGACATAGATCATGAGGCGCACCAGGACTGGCTGACCATGCAGGTGCCTGTTTCACCTTAGTTTCATCAAATCACCTGCTGTGAAACTGAGTCACCTGTAGATGCTGCTGTTGTATTAACTCATCTGTACTTGTATGTTTTAGTTACATGCCACCTGTAATATTGAACAGTCCTCATTCAATGACTGGTTTAGTGGACACCTCAACTTCCAAATTGAACACCAGTAAGTCGTATCATTTACTCTTGGAAATTCTGTCCGAAACTCTGTATATTCAGCCAAATCTATGGCTGTCACAGTGATTACATTTGTCTTACCATTAAGAAATATTTTACTTATTTTTCCTGTTTATTTTAAGAAGTTGATTGTGCAAATGATTTGTTTTCCACTTAAATTTACTACACAATAGATAGAGAGGACAAGTATTTTTTATTGTTTTGTTTTTTTTTTCTGTGGGAACTATATTTGAAACTCCCACGACATATTCAAGCTGTTATCTAATCATCACCTTCTGTTCCTTCCTCCTGCTTAAGTTTGTTTCCCACAATGCCTCGCCACAACTACTATCTGGTGGCCCCGCTGGTTCAGGCGCTGTGTGAGAAACATGGGATTCCTTACCAGGTAAAGACGATGAGGCAGGGCCTGGCTGATGTGCTAAGGTAAGTGCAGAAAAACAATTGTAATATACATGTGTAACTCACTGTTAAGTCAGCTGTTGATAATCTCATGTTATTTTTGTATTTTTGTCTTTTTCAGGTCACTGAAAAACTCAGGGGAGCTTTGGCTTGACGCATATCTTCATAAATGAATAATTCCTGCACTGTGCATGAGATGAATGTTTTTCTCTTTCTCTACAACATGAATTGATTTGATCTATTTGGTTAAACAAAACAATTCATAGGTAATGATCATTTCTTATCATTGGTGTTAATATTGAGTCTTAGTGTCGTTTTTAGATGCTGTGAAACCTTTTTAAATTGCCTTACAGCATCATAAAGTTGTGTTATTAGTACAACTGTGAAACTGATTGTGAGATTTATAAAGTGACAATTTTTTCTCCCTTTTTCTATTGTGTGATACACTTTGAACAAAACATGAATATGTTTCCTCTGCAGCTGAGGGTTACAAAGTTCTACAATTATAATTTCTCTTTTAGACTCAAAATTGTCTTCTTTCACTGGAATTCTTTTTACATCTCATGATACAATAAAGAAGCTGTGCTGATTTTTTTCTGCACCTGTTGAGTCATTAATCAAGTGGAAAAACAAGAAAAATGTACATAAAAACATATCAAAGACTTACCAAGTTTATGGATTCATGTCCTTGTTAAACACTGTGTCCCTTAATATTTACAGTCCCTTTTCATACAAGGTCAACATACTCTCCAACATACTGTATGTTCATCATTTTTCTTGCATATCTTCGCAGTTAACACAGCAAAATACCATGCTGCAAAAAAAGTTACAATAATGACAGCATCTCACTATTGACAAGGACTTCATGCAGAATTATTTTAATTTTCTCAGTGGTGCGAGATTGCCAGAATGACCAAAATTCATAAAATTCTGATCAAAGTCACTGGGATTCTTTAATTACTGTCTACTAATGATGTGATACTAACTGTGATATTAAGCATGGTATTTCTGATAGCTGCGAGGAGGACACAGGGCATGTTTTATCATCAGTGGACCTGTAAACAGTTGTATGAAAATAATTGGCTATATATGAGAAAATGTGTTTTTAAGATTCTGGCACAGATTTGAATTGCAATAACTAACATCTAGTTTTTACCAAGCCAGTTAGTAAACAGCTGCTATATTGACAGAGTATAAACATCAACTACACTGTATGTACTGTACATAACATCTGGTACATGCATGTTGTGCATACACATGCACAGACACACATTCATACACACCATCCTGTACATATATTCATGTTTCTCCTTACATACATGTTTAAACAACAAATTAGAATGAAACAATGAAAATAAAAGCAAAAAATTAGACAAAACACTGAATATATGAAGTGATATAAAATAAATATAAAATTAATATTTGTACAACATCAATTACAGTGCACTACTGTAATTAACAGTAGTTTGATTTATGAAGTTGCTGCAGTTTGAAAGCAAGGATGAAAGAAAGCGTTGGGATGCATCGTTCTAGTCGACAGGTTCAGTCCTTGCTGCCAGAGTTGATCCTCTCTTGTCTTCGCCTCATGATCTCTTGCAGCTCTGAGTCCCCGTTGTTCTTCTGTAAATTAAAAATGAGAACTCATCTTTAAATTCCTTTCTTTGCTATCAGATAGTATGAAACTTTATTATTTATGTTCACACTTAGAATATTAAATTATGTAGAATCAAAGCGTATCTGCTAAATGGTAGGTACAGTAATATTTTTTATAGGGGTGGGGCTCTTTTGGAGCATGGGTGGGGAATGGGGGGTGGGGGTTGTTCTTGTTTGCATTGACTCATGTCTGTAACATATTTAGTTTGTACAGTTACAATAAAAAGACTGAGCAAAAAAAAATATTAAATTTTCACATCATGCTCCCTTGTGAGTGTCAATGTGACTGCAGTGTCAAAAAACACTCTTTAGACGTCACCTTCACTGGAACAGAACAGTACTGTTTTGATTCATGTCTCGGCGTGTGAGAAGAATAATTCCCACAAGGTGCTTCAGTTTTGATGAAACTGTGAGTGACTATTTGCAAACCTTTAGTTCTTACTACATCTGTCCTAAGTTATATGGGAGGCACGGTGGTGTAGTGGTTAGCACTGCCGTTCTATGGTGTGTTTGGCTATGGGGGTTTCCTGTATGTCCTCCACTTTCCCCCACTTTTACAAACAGGTACGTATAGGTTAATTCTACTGTTGGTGCCCCTGACCATGGTGCTGATGAAGATCTTGAGTTGGTCCCCGAGCATGTTCAATGGCAGCTCATTGCTCCTAATGTGCTAAGTGTTAATGCTAATATTAGGTACTGTGTGTGTATTAGGATTTCCCTATGGGGATAGTAAAGCAATTTAACCTTAACCTTCAAAAAAAGATGGCATTCAAAAATGTACTGTTTACCTTATAAGACAATGATGTTAATACAAGCAACATTTGTGTAGCTGATGGCCCTTGTGTTTTAGTCCACTTCATTTTTTTGATGTGAATTGTACTCCAAGAACATGGAAAACATTCCTACCTGAATATCTAAGATAAACATAGCTTTTATTGACTTTTAACTGATCTATATTTCAGCACTGGTCTGAAAACATGGCAGTTTGAGCTGCTGACTAATACTCAAGGACTTAAAGGTGTGCGTCTGTTGTCATGGCTTTGATACTGTGGCATTGATTACAGATGGGCCTTTTGACCATATTGTTTGCATCCTCTTTCAGATGCATTTTTCATCACATAGGGTGTGTCTAATAGCTGACAGCTGACACCAGCTCTTAACCTACATGTATTCATTCTGATATAGTTTTTTTTTTGCATGAATAAGCCACCATTGTCGAGTGTTTAAGCAGTTTGTGTGCACACAGACAGATACGTGACTGACCTCCAGCTGTTCTTTCTGCACAGTGATCTGAGAAAAGACTCGACCGCCTTCATCTCCACACACTGCCTTCAGTTCTTCTTTGTTGAGGGAAAACAGCTGAGCTCCAGTCAGGATCCCCAAACATTCAACCGTCCTGCACAACCATCACCATAAACACTTCATTCCTCTTTGATATGTACAAAAATAAATGTGGTATTTATTTCTATCATTCTATGGGATTTATGTATATCATTTAAATGAACAGAACTACATAAAAAAACAGTTCAAACCAAATGAAAAGCCCCATTTTCAAGTGTTTCTTAGAAGTGTTTCCAGGTTTTAATATTAACATGAGGTCAAAGGTGCAGAGTAGATGTTTTTGCTTATAAAACTTACGGTTTTGAGAGACCTTTTGAGCTCAGCCAAGCAGTGACCTGCTCAGGATTTGAGTCGTATGTGAGTGGTATTTGGGGGCCATTTCCACTTCGGTCCACACGAAATTTTTTGGTGTTGGGCTGAGTTTTGCTCTCAGTGATTTTCTTCAACAACTCGTCATTGACTTTCTCCATCTCTGCAGCACAGATACAGCAGCAGAAGTCATCAGGACAAAACTAAATACTTTTTAAAGGGGCTTCTAAAAGCCTATTTGTAAAACTTAACTCACTTTGGCCAGGAGTCAGGGAACCAGGAGGTGACGGCCTGTAATGCTGCTGCTGCTGCTGCTGCGCACACACACACACACACACACACACACACACACACACACAGGTCATGAGAAAACAAACACAGCTAGTATTATTCCAAAAACAGGTTTGTCTTTCACCTCTTTCTAGCTGATACATTTTTGCCCAGGAGCCAAAAGCAAAATATGTATGTGAAACTATCTCACACCAGGAAGAGCAGCCATAACATGAGCCTGTGCAGGGCATTGGTGAACGTGCATGAAGCCTGAACGCTTGGGAGGGAGGGTTCAGAACACATGCAGAAAGTTAACTGATCTAGGTTCAATCATTATATGATATAAGTCCAAAATTTCAACTGTTTATATTACAATTACCGTCTAATTTTCAGTGTAAATTTTTAGAAAGAGTAAAAAGAGCATTTAGATTAAAATGTTAAATAATTTTAATGTGAAAACACTTCTATGTGCTATAAAATAGCTTGTTTATTCATCTTGTTACTTATTTATCTATGGAAGATACCTTTATTATGACTTACTGAAACACTGTAGTAAATGTGTTATCTGTCAGTGAATCTTATGTGCAATTATCGTTTAGTTCTTTACTCATTGCTTTTTTCCCGGAAGCAACAAACACTATTATCTAGACAGTAATAAAGAAACCTTGACCTATCTCATAACCTTAAACTTAGTCATTGTCTATATTTCTCATAATGTATTCTAATAACCTTTTTCTTGGGCTTTTTCAATTAAAGTGAATATTATAGTGATACTGATAGACAGTATAAATAAAAGGATAAAATGTCACCACAGTGTAGCAGTGGACAAATAAGAACCTAAACAAATACTAAACATGGCTGCAGAACTAGGAACTGTTTTTCCTCCAGCGTACATGTGAGTACATCTAAATAAAAGGCTCTCACCTACATCCAAGCTGCATAGAGGAGAAAAACTATCTGCAGTTGAGGAACTCCAACAGCATTTGTCATATAGAAGAACTTATTTCACTCTAAATATAGACCAATGCATTTCAGCTAGTGAGGTCATGACCCTGTCGATGGCCGCTGTTGGAGTTTGTGACCTGCATGTACATCTGAGCTCCTGTTCTCACAGTTTTCCACTATAACTTAAATAATCTTATTTGGTTTGATATAAAGACAACAAAAGGTCTTAGAAATTAAAAAAAAAAAAAAAAAAATGTTAAAGAAATTATATTAAAATGCTGTATTTTTCCCTTAAGGATTCAGGAGGCATAATAGTAAAGTATTGGAAAAAAGGAAAGCTCTGCTGGTACTATTACAGTGCAGCAGCTCACCTGGTTGTAGATGCCTTCTGGCTCATCTACGACATCCAGTATGTTGAATGGTACATAACCAGTCTGCCCACTGCGATTCCTTAGTTTCCACCACTGTTTGTCATCCTCAATCACCTGTGAGACACATTTCACACCTCAATACCCAGAAGTGAATCCTGTAATTAAACCCCAGTTGCTGAGCCATCACCACAAACTATTGACCTAGATACAGCACCTACATTTAACCTCACAGTGGGTTGGGAACAGTCTGCATCATCCCTTACAGGAGAGAGACATATGTTGTTTTTACCTCAAGGACTTCATCTTGCAGCACTGACAACTCGTTGGCATTTCTTGCTACAAAGTGGTAGAGAATTTTGGCATATTTCCGAGTGTGGGGCATTCCATTGTATGATCTGTTAAGGCAAACATTATCCTCTTATTATATATTTTTTATGCTGTTTATGCACTGTGGCCCATAAAGTTGAAATAATTTTGATTTCAAACACATTGCTCTTTTTATTCCTATTTTAATCCCTTTTGACCAGGCACAATGACACATACTGAGTCCTAGTTACACTTTATCTGTCAAGAATAAATTGCATTGCCGCAATCATTTTATGGGAAGATGTAAAAATGTTTTATTCCAACTTTATTGGCAACAGTGTAGCATTCTGTGCTGTGTGGAAAAAACAGCAAAGTGGGAACAGATTTCATACTTACCCATTTGGAGAGCTTGAAGAATGAGTTCCATAATACTGTGAAAACAAAAAGTATTACATTTTGTATATATAGTAAATGTAATGGTGAACATATTTGCAGACAGAACCTTACACTCTCCCTCTGCTTCCCTGTCTCGGGTCCCTCTGTTTCCCATGGGGCAGTCCTGAACAGATCTGCCGGGGGCTCCCAGCCATTACGAAACTTGGGGAAGTAAGGAGGAGCACACTGATCCTTAGGCCACTCTGCTCTGCAGGAGGAGGAACAACAGAAAGGTCAAAATGATGACCTCTAAGACAGTGGTTTTCTGAAGGCGTCTTCAACTTCACAAAACATTGTCCTATAAATTGAAGAAATGTGCTTGTAAGTACCATTTTTTAAAGAATTATTACTGTTGTGGAAATATTGAAGTAGGAGATGGAAGAGAGTTGAACACTTTAAGTGTTTGTTATTGTCCTTTACTGCTTACAGAAACAGAGAAGAAGAATGTTGTTAGCTCAGTTGTTTGTGCTGCTGCTGCTAATAAATGACCAGAAAGCAGACAAACATGCCAGTTTTACTGTTGTGATGCTGATTTCCACCAAAGCGTAAGACAGTCTCCATTAGTCTCTGAAGTGGTTATGAGAAATGAGGAAAGAAATATGAATGCTACAGTGCTGTTTCATTTTTAAGAGTATATAGGGACCATTAGCACCAATAAAAACAAACTTAAGTTAGCTCTGGCCCAAAGAAACTCATTTACATAAATCAGGTAAATTTTTGATGAACACAACAAACTGCTCCTGCTGATGTTTAGTGGGTCCTTTGGAGATGTAGTTGGCATGGATAAATATTATCAAAAGTACTGGGCTTAAGTATTATGATGTGTTTCTTCCATGAAAATGATCATTTGTTCAGAGCTCTCTCCCAGTGATTTGAATAAGGATCCACAAGTTACACTATTTTACAGTTGAAGTACTTCCTCAAGCTTTACACGGATTCATCAGTACTATGCTAGTCTTATTACTATTCATTTTCTGAAACTGTTTAACATAAGACCAATTATTTCAAGTTCTAATGATTTCCTTTGTGGCTCTTTTTGAGTTTTTTTTAAATATATATTTTTTACCTATTGAATTTTTTTGCAGGAATTTTTTTTTTAAACTTAAATCAAGGTTTGGATGATAGGGGGAAAAAACCAAACTCCCAAATATACTTTTTTTTGAGCACGTTTAGAGCTGATTACAGGATTTTTTTTTTCTGCTTAATTTGCAGTAGCATTGTTTATGCCATACAATGTCATTTATTTCTGTCCAGACTTTATTTTAGACCAATTTCTCGAATTAAAGATGGGAGACTTGGAACACTGCATAAAGTCCTCTCCAGAACATCCCTAAGATTCTCCATTCAAGTCCGGACTCTGTGTTGGCCAATCCACTTGTGATACTAATGTCTTACAGCAGGGGTGGCCAACCCTGGTCCTGGAGAGCCACTATCCTGCATGTTTTAGATGTTTCCCTCTTCCAGCACACCTGACGGTCGTTATCAGGCTTCTGCAGAGTTTGATGATAGGCTTATCATTTGAATCAGGTGTGTTGGAAGAGGGACACATCTAAAACATGCAGGATAGTGGCTCTCCAGGACCAGGGTTGGCCACCCCTGTCTTACAGTCTCTAAACCACTCTTTAACAATGTGAGCCGGGAGAATCCTGGCATTGTCCAGTCTTTCTGTTCTCTTGTAAAGTGATGGTTGTTTTAAAAATGAGAAGCTCGTCACTGCATCAGTTAGAGTTAAAAAACTTGTTGCCACTGAAACATATTTATTCACATACTGGTTAAATCCAGATGTGAACCTTTGTTTGGACTTTCTCTGGTTTTTAAAGGCACCCACGAAAAATGTGTTATTTGGAAAATTGGGCATAAACAAAAAAAAGATGTGACTTATGGGGGTCACTGGCCCCTACAGGCTTTAAAAGCCACACTTGAAGTCCACTATTTGTACAGACAGAAGCCCTGTGAAATGTTCTTGTACCTGGGTTTTGTCCATCCGTCACCCAACAGCTCAAAGATGGTCATCTCTTTGGGCGTCAAATGTCCTCGCAGGAAGTCCACAGTGTCTTTGGACAGGTGAGGGGAGATTATCGAACGTGCCAGTTCAGGAGTGCCATAGCTCTGTAGTACCTGTGGACATACAATCGCAGAAAAAATTATTAGACCATAAAAAGTCATCAAAAACAATGGTTATGCAATCAAGTACTAACTCCTGTGTGTATCATGTGACTAAAACAGACAGAAAAGAAAACATGGAATGCCTAAAAGCACTGTTTTTGGCCGTACAATGCCATAGCTATTGACGTAAGAACTTAAGTGATTTTGGTTATTATCAAGAAAACATGGAAAATGTCTAGATATCAGCTCTGAAATTAAACTCTTATGAGGTATTTTTGTTGTTATCATCACATTTGTCCAAACAAATGTACCTTTAATTTTACCAGGCATTAAAATGAACAAGAAATGGAAGAAAACAAGGGTGGTCTAATAATTTTTTCTGCAACTGTATTTAGAAGTTTATGCAGAAATAGACAAACACTCTATTAACCTCACAGTGACTCACATTAGAGACAAATACAGAAGATATCCATTACAAAACAACTACATAAATAACTAATGCAGTTTGTGGACATGTGAAGAAAAAACCAAACCTGAACATCTATAATTGAATCCATTTCTTCTAAAACAGTTTTCTTTCATTCATAATAACATGTAAGGGATGTAGCATTTATAATTTGTATATTAAAATATTGATTTAACCCAGTAAGTGATTTCAATACTTGTCAGTTTTAGAAAAGATATTGGCTGTAGAGCCTCTCTTTAGTGTTATCTCAAACTTATCAAATAAATCTGTGCGAAGGTCATTGTTCCATGTCCACTTCAGCCTAATCACTGCTCTGTGTCTCTATTCAGCTGTATCAAAGGTGTGGCTGAGGATTGTGGCTTGGGAAACCAGCATTATGTAACCACGACTCCACCTGTGTCTCAACTGAAAGATGTGTTGCTTCAGTGTGGTAAGAGTTGAAGGTAAATGGGGTGTAGTGTCAAGAAATAAAGAAAAATAAAATAAAATAAAATAAAAACAGTAATAGGAATGTCACTGACAATAATCCAAATAATAAACATTTGTCATATCTGAAATTTAGAGTATCTAATCAAATATGGCTTCAGGGTAAGTCAACATTAAAGGTATCCTATGACACAGACAATGAACTGATGCTCATTTTCACTGTTGACATTTATAAAAATTCTCTTTCAGATGATGGCATCTCCTCTCCTCATTTATCCATTCACATACTTTGCAGACATCATATTTCCTGTTCTACTTACCAGCTCCAGAGGGCCAAAGAGGAAATGCACCAGCTCAGATGCATTTGGATTCTGTATGTGTTTCTTCAGTTTGGCCTGCAGGGGGCGCAGTGACAGACACGAGTGAGAGGATGATACAGAAAGGGCAGCTAAATGGGGAAGGTTAGGAGCTGTGATATCTCACCAAGAGGTTGAAGGCCAGCTTCAGTTTCTGCAGGCTATCAATGAACTCTTCTTCAGAGGGGGGCTTGGCGCGCAGGGTCAGCATGCCCTCTGCAAAGAACCAGAGCAGAGCAGAAACAATGACCACACGCAGACTCCTGGGTTACTACACAGCTTTACACAAACGACACAGGCTTCATTTTCTGGCCAGGGCTCAAAGTCACATCATATATTGGAAATTACATATATTTATATTTTTAAAATATGCATTAAAAGAAAACAGTCACCATAGCCAGAAAGTTACAGAAAAAAAAAAAACAAAAAACAAAAAAAAAACGTAAATCAAGGTTTCTCAACCAAAAAGTCCCTTAGTTCTCATAAAATGTTTGACTTTTCTAATTTTTATAAAATCAAATTAACTTAAACTTAAAGCTTCAATAGGCAATATTTTTCACATTAGTCTGCACTTTTCAGCATATTATACATTAAGTGGCCAGAGAGGAAAAAAGACTTCTGTGCCTTCACCTGGCTCTGTTTTCAAACTTTACAAAATCTAACCCAAGATGTGTTTTCCTTTACTTACACTGCTCTTTTATTAACTCACTTACACATTTATACCGCTGAATCCCTGGTACAAGAAAGGTCATTGTACGGGAATGCTTACTTTTATCTGATGACAATAACTTTTGACTTTTGACTGCAGAAACGGGGGAGTGAAAACATGATTGACAGTGATAAGAACCAATCACTGTTTCTGCGATATAGACTTTGTAGCTCATCAAAGAAGCACCATGGCAGCTCAACTATCACTGAGATTTCCTCTCTTGATTTCTGCAAAATGAAGCTTTAAGTTTTTTAAATTATTATTATTATTTATTAATATCAATGAATCAGTCTGAGAGATATTTGCCTTGTCTATGTTGTAAGTGACCCCAAAGTTGAGAAAGTGATTCTCTACATAGAGAGAATACACCACTCTGTCTGCGTAGTCAGGGACAACACATGTTTACCGTAGATTAGCTTTTCATCATAACAAAGGATGTGATAGTCCCTGACCAAGCACACAGAAAACATGTTTTAGAGTCATGTCATCTCACTGCACAAGGAACAATGTGTGAAAGTGTGTAAAAACACAGCATCACACCACTGCCACTGCTGGGCAATACAGCATTACTCAGCATCATGTATTAGTAATATTATTACTTTACATAGTAACAACCATCTGTATTTACTTCAGTTTACAAATAAGACTACTGTCTTAGTCTCTGTAAAAAACTGCATAGATTTGACTCATCTCATCTACTTTCTGTTTTTATTATCATGTAAAATTTAACGTTAGTTTTCCTTGTCTGATTTTTGTAGTTTTTTTTTCTTTTTCAGCCAATAACAATAACAAATGACATAAAAACTCAATACCTTTGTGTGATACATCAAACAGAACCACTACCAATTTTGTGGCTGTATTAAGAATCTAATGACTCAAAAGAACACTCTGAGGGAAGTAATAATATTACCTCAGTGATACCATGTGAGTAATGAGCATTGTATTAGTTAACAAGGAGACCCAAATAGGCCTTTACTACCACATATACATCTCTGGATTAGAGTCCCGGCCACAGGACACAAAGAGACACAAAGGCAGAGTGAGCAATATGAACATATTGTCACTGCAATCCTTCCACCACATCAGAAGAAAGGGAGACAGACCTGCTGGTCCTTTCTTCTTATTCTTCTTACTCTTGTTGCGCTGGTTGAGCTGGGCATAGGCCTCTGCTGCCTTTTGTAGGCGCGCCACAAAGATCTCTATGTCATCCAGGGCACAGTTAAGGATTTGCTGAGAGAGAGAAATGCTGTTGTTCAGTACTAGAACATGAGCATGTCATCATGAGACGGTGAATGAAACCATGTAATACCACGGCAAGTGTTAATGTGGAAAAAACACTCACCACATCCTTCTCAATGCGCTGGGCCAGGTTTTCGTGGGACTCAGTGTCATTTTGTCCAGACACTCGTCTCTCTGTATTCAAATACAAGCATTAATAAGCACATTTCCAATTTGACAATGTGTCACATTGGACCATTCACACACATTTACACACAGGTTGTACAGTCACTAGAGCAACATGGGGTTCCTTAACAGGGATGAAATCACATTCCAGTTAGTGGACGATACCACTCTACATGCAATGAATGTGTGCTACCCTGTGTACACAGCAAAGGGTTTCTGCCCCACTTATTGAGTTGTCTACACCTCAAAGTCTGCTTCTTTTCTAAACTACTAATACTACATAATCTCTCACAATGTTTGCTTTACTTGTTCTATCGTAATTCATTGATTTTATCTTGAACTCTGACTGAGCATATGCATCATTTATATTGATTTTTCCTGTTTTTTATTGACTTATTGGCTTTTATTTTTGGCTATATTCTTTTGCTTATGTCTTGTAAAGTCCTTTGGTCAGTTCATGTTGTTTTAGATATGCTATAGCAATAAATGTGACTTGAATTACCCTGTTGTTGTGATGTGCTTGTAGCTGCCACACGTCCTTTCGGAGCAGGAGCTGGCGACGGGCCCTTAGGGGGGAGGATGGTTTCTCTGTGACGCTTCATTTTTTCCTGGTTTACCCTGGACAAGACACCAACAAAACCTTAAATACCCCTACGTCAAATTCGCCAACCACTAAGTCACCTTCTTAAATGTGTACTTAACTACAGAAACGTTTGATTGTGTATATGTGTCTGCATGCATCTGTGCATAGAGCAGCAGCAGAAAATATTCTTACTTCAGTGTCTGAAGCCTCATTTTCTTTCCATGCTTGTTGTCCCCAATGGCACTGTCAATGTCTGCATGAACCATCTCAGCCTGGAGAAGAAGGGCAACGAGTCAAAAATAAATCAAAAGCAGCTTTTACAAATGCAATCATGGTCCAGATTCACTGCTAATCATGTCAGTTTTCCTAACTTGTAAATTTCCTGCACTAATTTTAAAATCTTCATAAAAGTGTATTGACAAATACTGTAAACCTACTGGTGTATGAGTGTGTGTGTGAATGGGTGAATGTGAGGCTTTGTAAAGCGCTTCGGGCAGCATAAAAGTATGAAAAAGCACTATATAAGTACCAACCATTTACCATATATGCATTATTGCCCATAATGTTGGAATAATTTTGTATTCAGACACCTTCTTCTGTTTTATTCCTACATATATACACATCAATAATCACCTTTGACCAGGTGTAATGATTACATACTGAGTCTCAGTTACAATTTATCTGTCAAGAATAAATCACAATGTCACAATAATTTCATGAGAAGAAGTATAAAAATATTTCATTCCACATTTATGGGCAAAAGTGTACATGGATGCTGTAGAATTGTAAAATCCTGTTCTAATTTTTCATTTTAGGTTTGCAATCAAGGTCTAACTGAAGTAACTGCATGAGATAGACCTTTTTTTTACTTTGAGCATCTGCTCCACAAAACTGGTTGCTGCAAAACTAATGAAGTAACAAACCAAACTTTTAATAATTACAGGCATTAGAATGGTCAGCTTCATAAACATGAACATTTCATTTAACACCTTTTATTGGTAGTTTAATATTGTCACCAAAGGTTTTGTCAACTAGAAATGGCTTTTCTAATGCTCACTTTAGAAATGCAAAATAACAAAATGGAATACATATGTACACATATGTATGGAATATGTATACCAAGTAGGTGGTGGTGAAACAAAATGCTTCAATATTTCAGATGAATCATCTGTTCTACACATTTTTCTTCACACTTCATCCTGAATGTCACATAAAATAATCTGAAAGTGCTGTGTTGTTATATGTAGGGCATGATCCACCCACTTTAGTTAATGATTGCAAACTGAAGTAGAATGACCTTTTTCTTTTGACTCAAAGCCACTTAGTATGAACAATAATCAGACAGTGTCTTTGGAGTGACAACTATAATATGACACTCCATCAAATATATAAGCCTAGTCTTCAGAATTGTTTGTGAGCAAGGTTACAAAAAGTGCAAAAGAACTCACACGAACACCTCTAACAGCTCTGATATCTGACCTAACGCACCTTAGATTTATGAATGGCATAAAACAAACCCAATCACGCACAGACAGTAACACATGCAAACTGAGCCGCCTGTTTGTGGCTTTCCAGTCAAAACCCACCTCCACCTCGTCACAGTGAAAGAAGTGAATGTCGGGTTTGTGTTGCTCTTTGTCTTGACACACGAGTAGCAGCACTGAGGGATAGCGTGTCTGATTCAGCACCGTCTGACACAGGTGGATGGTCGGGAGAGGAAAGTTCTCCAGTTCCTCCTGTGGAAGCACAACAGGATCAAAGTAAGAAGGTAGAACATGTAGGCAGAAATGTGAAAAACCCACTGTTTCATTGAGAAAAAGCAGGGAATCTTCAAAAATATATATGAGGGAGACAGGAAAATGTGGATAGGGACAATAATCATCATGTATAGCTATAAGCAGGTTCAAAATATTCCAAATAGATTTTTAGTTATATTGTATATACCAAAAAAATCTAAAACTGTATTTATGTGTCAATAAAAAATGTCAGTATTGCGATTGTGGCATGGTGACAAATCCTTAATTCAGAAGTTTTCAACTGTGACTATAACAGAAATGTATTCCTCTAATGATGTTACGATGAAACTGTGTGTACAGGTGAGGAGTTGTACCTGTGTGTCACAGTCCAGCAGCCTGACCGACTTGTCGGTGACCTGTAGGAGCATCTCCTGGGTCCAGATCTTGTCTTTTGAATCAAGGAGGACAAGTTTCTTGATGGCATCGTCCACCGTTGCAATGGACTCTGTCTTGTCCATAATAAACGTGGAGAGATGCTAAGGAGAAGCAGCCAGATATTAACCAAAGGCTGAATGGAAACTAGTAAAAGGAAGGTATGGCTTGGAAAGTGTTTACCTATAATTCAAAGTATTAAAGAATACTAGTGAACTCTGTATTAAATACGTCTGTTGGCTGTTGTATATTTTGCAGTGACCATTTCTTGTTTTATCAAATTGCACTATTACCGCGGTCATAACTCTGCCAACGTGGCTGTTATTGGTGATAACATGTTTGATAGTGGGTATGCAATAACACAGATCCTGTGAAAACACAGGGCATAGTTCATTACAATCAATTTCCCAGAGTATGTTTGTGAATTAATGCTCTTAATAATAAACTCACAGGGCTGAAATAAAGTGAGTTTATCAAGATAATCAAGATTGCCTTTTATTTTTTTGGGAAAAAACAACATGCTGTAACATACATGTCATATTCTGTGCTTTTATCTTGTTTTCCTCAAGTTTACTGCCATTTTTAAAGAATCTATAAGACTATTTCTAAGTATATTTTCAAGAGTAAGATCTCTTATTTGTAATCTCGACTTGCATTTAAGTATTTTTGTATATTTTTGCTTTCTTATTTTTAATAAAAACAAACATGACCAGTACCACACTGTTGCCCATAAAGTTGGAAAAATGTTGTTTTAAGACAATTTCCTGTTTTTATTCCTATTTATACACATCTGTAATCACCTTCGACCAGGAGTCCCAGTTACACTATATCTATCATGAATAAATCACATTGTCACAATCATTTCATGAGAAGAGGTAGAACTATTTTATTCCAACGTCATGGACAACAGTGTATTTTCAGGTTAAACTGATGGGATCACCTCAAATCTACACTTGACAGACAGGTAAACAGGTAACAACAGAAAACAGTAAAGATTAAAAATTACACAAAAAACACAAAATGTGTATCATTTTACTCTATTTATATATTATCAACATAATTCAGTTAATGATAAAACAAAGTATGATAAAATGATACTACATAGTATGGTATAGTGGTCTTGTAAACTTTATAACAGTATACCAATGAAGTTCATAACATTATTATTTGTATTTAACTTATTTCCAGAGTAACATTTAGAGTTAAATGCATCTCCCAGGCTTATCTATATAATCTGTCTGTCATTAAATAACATTCTATTTTTTTCTTAACTTCCAAAACACCGTTAATGCATAAAACTCACAAAACCCACATAACCCACAAATACAGCTCTTACCTCGACATGGTACTGTGACGTCTCATGCATAATAAAATTGGAGTTGGAGTATTTTTTCCTCTGTTCTGTTGATAAAAAAACAAAAATATGAAAAGTTAGCAAGGGAAAACCTTCTCATGATGCCTCTGTGTGTATATATATATATATATATATATATATATATATATATATATATATATATATATATATATATATATATATATAGGCAGCAGTGGCACCAACCTGAGGTCCACATGTTGAATGTATCAGTGAACAGATGAAAGCAGACTCCTAATGTACGAGCTAAAAAGATCAGCAGGGCAATAAGGAAGTGACAGGGACATGTAATATATCTGCAGTGTTTTATAGGACAACTGAATCCTTTTCATAGTATATTTAACAGTAAAGGTTAAAATAGTAGGGGAAAAGCTTTAGGGCACACAGAGTGTTTGTATTATTACATATTTGAAATAATTTTATTTAAACTGCGTCCTTCCAGGGGGCATGTCAATAGTAACGTACCTACCTGAGAGGTTAATTATTAAATATCATATCAAAGACTCTCTGTGACTTGATTTGCCCTCTCTTACATCTTGGTGAGGCTGACATTAAACCTGATTTGATCCACACAGAGATTTACCACAGGGTCAAAGATTATTGGCAACATAATGTGAATTGTCATATGTAGCATTGTATTCTGCAACAAAGTTTTAAATCACTGCAAACCTTTAGTGTTTGTATTTTACTTGATTAGTAATATGCAAACTATACATTAGTATAAATTCCTGTTATAACTTCCACAGTTATCTGTATCTAAATTACCCTTCTCAGTCTGCAAATGCAAATATATGCAGTTTACTGTATAATAATCTGAAGTTTTCATGTTTGAAAGCCCCCAAAACTTAAGCTTGTATAATGACTTAAACAATAAAAAACTGTGTTTTTTGATCAACTGACGATAAAAATTTTGAAGCTCGAACTGAGCAAATTTTATATACATTTTTCTAACATGATATAAGTTCAATTCAGTTGTTCAGTTCAGTTTGATTGCACTGATATTCATTTTTACATGCAAATGCTGTAGCTCCCTTTGTGACATCCCATTTTCAGAGCAGCATAATGTGTGCCAGTAGTTGAGACCATTGTTTTTAAACCGTTAAATGAGTGTGCCAGTGTGCTCACTGACCTATTTACCAGGTGAATAGTCGACAGGCAACAAGTACGGTTAAATGAGAACATGTTCCGATCAACTCCACTTCCAGTTCTCATATCAAGTCTCTCTCTGTCCCAAACCTTTTGAAGCCACACAGGATTTGTATCTTGGCTTTTCCATATACACATATGTACACATACAACACAAAGCCAGTACTGTTTGTGTTACACTTTAGGATGTGTGTCACAGCTCAACAGAACACTCCTTGTTTGATATCCACTTACAGATGATTTATTATTTCCAAGACCAAACAGTTCCCATTTTTCATAGTTTATATCATCAAAAGGTATTTAAATGAATTATTTTGTACCAATGTACGCATCATCACTGTCTAAATGATGCATTTGTTTGTCTGTCCTGTTCCTGCCATTTCCTCTAAGTTGATTCCTTCCTGCTCAGCTCCCCACAGGTGAAACACAAGCGTCATGTGCTGTCCTGAAAGTGGAGCTCACTTCATGTCTTATTAATGACTGACTTTTATGCCAATCAATTCACAGTGCTGCGACAGCTTGCAATAAGAGCCACTTAGTAGGCAGATGGGCAGATCCTCAGGACTCTCTAGAGTCAATGACCAGTGATAAACATGGCTGCCTGGCAGATGATCAAACCCATACAAGGCCCAGATCAATCAGACAACCCAACCTCCCAAATAACTGCTTCATCAGATTGCAAATGAGCTTGGATGTTTAACCTGGCATGACCCCAAAGCTAAAAACAGCAACCTTCGTTACAGTGACCTACAAATTTTAAACTATAAAACAGAAAAAGGGTATAAAAATTCTACACGACAAGTCCAACAACCCATATGACTCTAACAATAAGTAATTGTCTTGGCAGCAGCTCATGACCTGTTGTTTGTCTCTCTCTCTGAGTGCAGGGCACCCTTTGGATACGGAAGTATGCTGCTCTGTTCATAAACATTTGACCATATGTCATCAGATAATATTACACCCACACAATAAAGAATCAGATTCTAAGATAAACAGAGATGGTTATTAAATGGAATTATACTAAATACAGGAATACAGACATACATCATGTGATTGTCAAAAACAATTGAAGCTATGATGTCAGTAGATGACATATAAACAGACTTTTACAACTATGTAGCAGTTATCAAGCATTGCTACCTATTGAATCAATCTCAGAAATAGTTTACCTGGCAGAGACATGCTGCTCAATGAGAAACCTTCCAACAGATTCAGAAGCCACTGGATACTGTAAAGACCAAAGACGATGAGCCTAAAGTGACGCCTCTGCCCTGTCCTAAGGCTGCTGATAACAGATCAGATGGGAGGACCTGTCCTAGATTTGCATCACTTGCTGCTTCACTTATGAATGCTGTGGAGTTTTGCATAAATGTGTAGGAGCTGAGACTTCCTCTATTTGTTTATTCATCAAGTAGCGAACAGGGGTCGTATATCCATCCAAATATCTACAGCTGTCATGGATGATGAACTGCATTGTGTGTTACAGAGACACACCGATTAACTGGGTCACCTGTTTAATCAGCACTGATTGGTCAAAATCAGCACCACCTTGATTTTTTTAGGGTTAGTTTTATGTTTGGTTCCAAAGTTATTTTTTATTTACATGTCCGCACTTATACATTTTTGTTTTAAAGACATAGCTTTCACTACATTTACACCTTCTTGTAATATATGTAGATGGAATGAAACAGATACTTTTGGAAACAATGAGGCAAACACCTCTATTCGTTGCCTGACTGTGTCCGTCCCTGAACCCTTGCATCTCTGTCACATGAACCTTGCAGGAAGAAAACAAGACATCCTCCTTGACTACAAGCTGTTAGTTCAACATGGTTCCTGAATTACAGGTGACTTGTTGTCGCTGCTAGCTGCTGTTAAATTCTGCATTTTACTACTAACTACATCCACTGCAGGCATGCTGCTATATCAGCAATTTGCAACAATTAGGGAGTACAGTGGCATTATCAGCTCCGCCAGTCATGTGATGTGTTTCAGACATATTAGAGAGAATGGAATGTAAATTGGCTTGAGAGTCTGGTTTCGACCAGCTCTATATGTAAAGTGTCACGAGATAACTTTTGTTATGATTTGGTGCTATATAATTAAATTTGATTGATTGATTGATTGATAGAGAAAATGTCTGAAATTCTGATGTTTACATTGATAAAATGAAAATGTATTGATTATTGCCGATTATCCAGTTTCTAAAGAAGACAGTTAATGATCCATTTCTGATAATACTGACAAAATAATTGGCTATACACTTCTAGGCTATCATTATTCCAGCCTTTAAAATTCCACTGTTGTTCGATGTCTACTTTTGTGCCTCTCCACTTAGACAGGCAGGCTGCTATAATCCTGCAGCGAGGAGGTGGTGACCATCTGCCACACACGATGAGAGAAGCCAGTGAAACCCAGCATTGCCTCATCACACATACAGTGGGATACTTCAAGGGATGGGCTCAGTCACTGTGTCTCCTGCAGATACTTGGATAACTTAAAGTGCAAAAATGTTTCACAGATGACAAGGTGCACAGTCAGATACTTTGGGAACATCTTGCATCGCTAGAATACCATCATCTGTTATTTGAGGTGGTTCTAAATTTAGAACAGTACTGACATGCATAAAAAAGCAGCTTGTAATGTCATACTTCGATTTGAGTTTCTATCTGAACCTCTGATATGCTGCACAATGTCTATGTTGTGGAAGGAGGTGCTGGCAGTAACCAGTGAGCTAATGTCTGAGGCAGCACAGGGTGGACCAGAGCTGAAATAGAGTGGTAGAGTCCACCTTTCCCTTTCCACTTTTCAATGGTGTCTTTATTTACAGTACCTGCAAGACATGGGCATCCCCACCCTGTTCCAACCACACATTAAAAACAGGCACACCCTGCTAATGTAACCTGCATTTCAGTCATACAAACACACCCTATCACAAGTATGTAGAAGCAAAAATATAGTGTGGTGTCATGCCAGTGTCATTACAGTCTCAAATTGATGCACAAGAAATATATTATATGAGCACAAGAAGAGACAGTCCAGACGCACAAAAAGTTAATGCTCCTTTTAGTTGCCCTGCCTCCCTCCTGTGTCCCTCACGGCCCCTCTGCAGGACCTTGGCCCCCTGTTATCAGTGTGTATACTAGAGAGAGCACTGTGTTAATCCTCTGAGGCTGGGCAACTGCAGTAACATTCAGCAGAGTGAGTGTGCTGGATTTCCTGTTAAATTCATTTGCATAGTAAAATTGAATTTTGTTGTGATTTGATCTCGCAGCTCTGTCACCTTTAAGCTTGTAATGAAAATGAGGGATAAGGCTCGCATTAATGCACATATTCTGCTCCACATAAGATGTCAAAATGGATGAAACTTACATCACTTTTTAAATAAGGTAAACACTGTTGTTATCAGTAAAGTAGAGGAAGCATTTATGGTATCTGGGCAGTGTGTGGCACTGATTCACATTTATGATGTAATGAAGGATAATGAGACACTGTGCAGCAGTTTTGTATTTATGTTATTTTATAGTTTCTAGTAACAGACCTCTGTAGAGGAGGATAATGACATTTGGGTTCCATAGGGAATACTCCTACTAAAAGCAGAATTAATTGTTATTGGTTATGTATATAAACATTAGTAAGAAAGTACAGAAATAATGACATTCTTCATAACTATTCAGCATGCACAGCCTCCTAAATTATATGCTTGAAATAACTTGTTGACTCATGCCACAATAATAACAGGTAGTTACATTTGAAGGGCATGTAAAGGCAACATCCTGAAAACAGGCCAACAATAAAATATGATCACAACACCAACAGTGAACGTCCTCTAGACACTTCCACACAGTCACTTACCATACAGGGCCTTGGCGCTGAGCTTGCTGTCCGATCTGGCCACTCCACTGCAATGACAAGAAGGGGAGATGGGGTTACGCTGCGCTCTCTTCATCTTCTCCCCTTCACCTCTGGATGTCAGTGTTACAAACCCCCTGAAATTCTCACACTGTCGTTTCTCATCAACGCAAGTGCACAAAAACAAAAGTGATCTACGGAGAATTTGCGAGCAGCCTGGCAAGGACAGGGTGAGATTAGCCTGAGATTCTGAACATATGGACAAACCAGGGAGAGCGAGGGAGAGTGGAAAAGGGAGAGGGGGAGGTGGACGTAGGTGTGGGGCCTGGAGAGAGGCTGGAGCCAGGAACCCAGGCAAAGCAAACAATTCTCAACAGAGCTGCTCTGTGCCCAAGGTCCCTGACCCACACCACCTTCCACATACTGGGTTAGTGATTCTCTCACCTGCGTGACAGCAAACTAGGACAAAATTTACCAACACACAGAAAGATAAATATGTGAATGGAAGCAGGAGTGTAGGTGACACTCACTTGGATTGCCTCGAAAGAGGTCCCAGGACACTCATGGTTTACGACATCCACCTGAAAAAAGACAAAAAAAGGAGAGTTGCTAAAGAAAAAACAGCCACCATCTTTAAAACTCTAAGCTCTAATATGCAGTCCACTGTGTTTAGACATAAACAGATGCAGGTAGTAGAAACAGTATAGTAGTGAAGGAGTAGCCAGCCTGCTCTTCCACTGTGGAGAGCCAGGTGTTGGGCCTGTATGTCTGGTAGTCTCGAGAGGACTGATCTGAGACAATGGCAGACAGCAGGCTGATATGCACTGTGTAATTAGATCCATTCAGTTGATGACTATATCTGTAGCTGCAATTAATTAACTTAGTTTGACTTTACACTCAGCCATTATAACCATTTGATAATTACTGTGGCATCAAAGAAGACAAAGCATTGCAAAAGTGAAATGCAGCTAAATCTGAGTGGGAAAGCAGAGATGAAACACTCCCACATCTTTCATTCTAAGCTGAAAAACTTGTCAGTCAAGGCATGCACAGATGAGGTTATGTAACACTAAACACATACTGTATCACTACATGCTCAGTTGTGGACTATAATGAGCTCTTACACAACAGAGGGGGCTTTTGTTAAGTTCACTTTACAGTGACTTATGGAATTTCACTGCTGTGGTCAAATGAAATGATTGATAAGTGACAAGTTAAAAGCTAAAGAGTATTATATTTAACGTTTGTAAACCTAATCACCTTTCACCTTATGTGACTTTGAGACACAAAGGAGCCATGTATCTCTTTAAGCAAGCCGTTCAGTGTGTATAATTTATTGGAGCGCTCAGGATCCTGTATCACCACCAAGCATTTTAAGTGTTCTGCAAAAACAAACCAGCAGAAGGTAAGAAACAACCAAGTGTTGGCAATGTGGTGCTGGGCGAGCTTCTCACAACAGCTGTGATTTTTTTCCCCCTTCAAGTAAAATTTACCACTTCTACATGACAGTATTATGACAGTCATTTCTACACACCCTGCCTCACCCCCTTTAAGGTGTGTAAAACGGTTTTACACAAAGCAGTTTTACTCAAACTGCTTCTGCATATTGAACAGTGCTTCAACACTGTTCAAATCAAATCAAATTTTATTTATATAGTGCCAAATCATAACAAAAGTTATCTCATGACGCTTTACATATCGAGTTGGTCAAAACCAGACTCTAAACTGTTGCAGCCTCTCACAACAAGTCATAAACATAATAGGTCTCAGCGAATAATCTGAGATCTTCTGAAACATTAAGAGGCTGGACAATGACTACAACTTTCACAGCCAGAGCTGAATTTAATACCAGGCTGCATTAGTTCTCATTTGTTCCAACAGGGCCATACTGTATGTAACTTTATACCACCTGCTATAATTATCGGTTCCAACTAAATCTTACAGAGAAATGCAAATAAGGCAAAAACAGTATTTACTTTAGTCCAGTCAATCTGCACAAAAGGTAGACTTCCTCTTTCTGTTCTTATCTGCCTGGTCATCTTTTCTCCATGTGCTATTGTTCACGGTTTTGGCTATGATCCAGGTTTCAGGAGGGTGGTGAAGCCACAGCAGGACAGGCGTGGTGTCATGTGTTGTCAGCCTCATGGCAATAGGCCCTCTGCACACCTCTCCTAACTCAGGCTCAGGTGGATATTGTTCAGTAATGGCAACTCCCATTTTAGCGGTAATTATATGGTATTACAGCCTTAACGACACAATAAAAAAGCAGAAACTGAAGGATGCTTATCTTGGGCTTTCTTAAAGTTATGTGTCAGAAGAAAATCTAGGCTTTTTCAGAATTACTGATAAGATCCATGTGTTTTGGTTTTCTCCTAGAGGAATGAGGTTGGACAAGTGTCATACACACTGTGTTTTCTGTGACAACAAATCACTTCAGTGGAATGAAAGCAGCATTGATTACTTCAGTGCATGATCTCATATTCAGTCACAAAGTATCAGTCATATATCCTGTGTTGTTGCTTTTTCACATGGTGAAACTCCTTTTCCAACATACCATGAAAATGAGAGAATCATGAGAAGAGAAGTCTTTCTGAGCTTGTGCACAATCTAACTGACTTGACACCTGTAGATGAATACAACAACACATGTGGTAAATTCCTACAGCAGCTACAGCACCAAAACTACCTTAAGTGGCTGACTGAAAACCTTGTGCTCATACAAGCAACACATGAAGCACTTTACAAACTTTAGCAAAGAATAAGAAATGCTGACAACAAATTACTACTAGCAAATAAATAAATAAAAATAAATAAATAAATACATTCAGCATTTTTTCCTCAGTATTGTTTTCTTCCACCAAATCTTGCACGCACTGCTGTTAGGTGTAAGGTGACATAAATGATGGATTAAATAAGTCTGATAACTGTCACTTTTCAGTATTGTCACATTAGTTTCATTCTGTAATACAAAAATAACAAAGATTTGTAGGTATTGCTTACATAATGCCAAAAAACTTTTCTTTGACATAAGTAATCTGGACTTCGCCCTGAGCTCTGAGTAAGCACTTCTGTAGGAGATAACGGTTATCTGATTTTATGTATTTCATGCAATTCAGTCGTATGCCTGATTCACACTTCACAGGTTTATATTGAATTTACAGGTGCAGTTTGGAGTAATGTGCATGCTGCCTGTGTCTAAATCAGGGCACAGTGTCCTGAGAGCCAGCACAAAAAGAAATCAGGTCAGATTTCACCTGCAAGTTCCTTGTTTGTTAATACAAGTTTAATCTCACCCTCCTAACATGCTCACACAAACTCTTACTAAATTGACAGTGCTCTAACCACTTCTTACATATGTTGACAGTTGTTGATGTACTGCATAGCATGAGGTTGCTCCTAAAACTCTAGACCACAAATGAAAGCACAGAGGTAAATGTTGTAATTGAGGTTGTGGGTGACACAAGATGCAGTAACATGTACTTATCTGCACTTTCAACTTTAAAACTGAATATTACTCTGCAAGGAATGACACCAAAGGATGATGCTATGTCAGCTCTCCATCTATGACGCATCAGTGTATATTTTAATAATAATAAAAAAACAACAACTTCTGCCTGTACTCCTGCATGTTCTAGTGATGGGTTCAATGCAGAGGGTCAATTTCAGTGTGTGTTGCATGTTCATAAATAAACTATATACTGACAAAGTAAAGATTCTTCTTCTTGATCACAAATATTAATAATGTGCTATTAATATGAATATAGCCTTGAACACATTTACTAATTTCATAATAGCACCAACACACTTCATCATCAGCATCTACAAACACTTGGAACTGTTTACCTGAGATTGTGCTCAAGTTGAAAACAAAGGTGGGAACACTCAAATAACTTAAACCCCCACGTTAATAGTTTATAAGCATTATGTAAACGGTCATTAATGGTTTATAGCCCATTACAATAACTGTGTTTAAAGTACTTACTAATGGACTGTTTATCAGCCCTGCGTAAAGTGTTGGCACACAGGTATACACAGTTATGAGGTGTTATGGTGTAAGAGAAGAGGAAAAGAACAGCACACTAAAGACATAGGTTATAATAACTCACAACCGTTTTGTTTCCGGACGTGATGCTCAAGGTTGTAAACGTGGGTCAGATCCTGGAGCATCAGCCTGCCATCTCAGTCTGCGGCCGATAGGGACAATAAACTCCGCTAAAAAAAAATAGTAAAGTGGATATTTGTGCGTCTGGCTCAGAAAGAGAACCGATGAATCTCCAAATCTGTCCAACACAGACCAAAGTGTTTGTTGCTGGTTTCCAGACACAGGCACCGAGGAGGCAACGTGCAGGTGAGCAGATGATAGGTGACTCTACAGGTAACTCAGTCTGCAGGGGGCGGAGCTTCACCAACTCTTCACCACGGAGGCTTCTCGCGGTCTGGCCCACGCCACGGTGAGAGTTCACACACATGCATCTCACATACATGCATCTCAGACACCTCATCCACTTGCTGTGTGTGGGGTGAGCAAAACCCCAAACTGATGCAGCCTGATTTGCAAACACAGACTAATGCTCGTGCCACAGTCAAATCTCCAGATTATCTCACCACCAGGAAGCGTGTCCTGTAGGATCATCTAAAACTAATGCAAAGCACACTTCATATATGGCAATTAAAGGGGGTTTCAAAAATACTGTGCATAGGTTAGTCCCCCAGAGACAGATTCATCTATTTCTACAGGTTTCACTTTGTGCAGCTAAGTAGTGAGTGGTTTAAAGTAGATGGACTCAACAGGGTGAAATAAAGAAGAGCAGCGGTGTGGAACACTGCCCAGGTCTCAGTGACACAGGCTGCTAAGAATGACCACCCTTTGTCCAGCTGCAAAGAAAACCATTAGGATCATGCAGGTGCCCACTTCTGGTTATATTACTGTTTAAGAACAGCAATACAACTGTAATGTCTTAACAAAAAGAAACAGCAACAATTTGTCTAAAGAGGAAAAAAAAAAACCATGGAGTGTTGTCTGCACATGACTGGACCAGCAGAAACTGGTAAATATTCATGTTTCAGTGTTTGCTTGTTTGGCTGTTACTCAAGCATAGCTACTCTGAAATGTGATTTGTTGTGAAACGGGTTACTGTGGATACCTTTCTAATGGGTTTGATCATTAACTGAGGCTGTCACTGCTGAGAAATCACCCATTTGAAGAATGTGGGGACGTTTGGAGATTGTTACAAAACTGAACCATTTCTAAGCTCTTCACCTGAATACATAATCAATGGAGAGAGAAAAAAAACAAAACATATAAAAATAACGCTGAAAGTGTGAAAATAAAGTACAACGATTTTTATTATGGAATGTCATTTATAGATGACATTTAAGGTAAATGTCAGTTATAAATGATTTTGTTTATTTCTTTTTAAATTCAAGTGTGACCACACAGTCAGAGTCTTTAATCCATTTTACACATAAGAATGTCTCGAGTACCAAAATAAATGTTGTCACTATTTTTTTTTTACCAAAACAATTCTGCCCTCTACTGGTGAAAATACAAAAATTATGAAACTGTACAAAAATAATAAATATAAAAATATGGACTCAAAAATTTGTTTTGAACTTTACATATTACAAAAAGATACTGAAGAAAGCATGACACAGTTAGACACACACAAAAAAGCTTGACTTCAGCAAAGAAAAGTCACTCAGTTATCTGTGTTGTACTGATAAACTGTTGCTTTAAGAAACACCAGATTGGTTTAAAATTATAATTCTAAGTCTGTTTTTGCAGTCCTTATAAACAGTATTTACAAACACGTAAACTGTCCTGAGACAAGGTCCTTTATGCCTCCTGGTCATAGTAAGAAAGTGCAGGAAAATTGTGAATCCAGCAGTAACATCCAGTCGGCCTCTTCATGAATAGACGCTAAAGCATAAAAGGAGAGCAGTATAAACATTTGTTATTACATTAAACTGTAACTTAAAAAGATGAAATACATGAAATATGAAACTGTTTTAATTTAACCCTCAAAGACCTAAACAGCTGGCAGTGACCAACAGCATCTACCGATCTATAATGTTTAAAAATGACCAAGTGTTACAATGAACCACTAATCCTATCAATACATTAAAATAATTTAGGTGAAATAAATAAATCAGTGTCTCAGCTTTTCAGAGGGATCAGATATGACCTATTTTGATGTTAACAGACTCCATAGTGAACATGGAAACAGCTTCATGTTCTCCAACATTGACTGATTATAAAACCCATGTAGTTTGACACATGACAGTGGTTGTAGACACTTGTTTTTATATTCAGTTAATGATATATTTTGCTGAAAAAGTCATATTCTCTTCAGTTTTCAATATTTTGATATAATCACCTTTGCATTTACTTTGAGCTTGTGCAAATACCTACATCATCTGCAGCTGTATGAAAATACCTGATTTTTACTGAAAAATGCAAAATGCAGAGGATGATATAATAAATGGTGATGAATCATTTTGGAAAGGTTAAATGTAGAGAAAGAGTCATTTGGAAATCATCACAAAAGCAGTTCTAGGTCTTCAAGGATTAAACAATGTGGAGCTGTAAAAAAAAAAAAAAAAAAAAGTTTTGAAAAGCTTGAGCAGATTCAGAAGTCTACAATTGCCTTGATTTGTTAATGTACTTCTCTAATTAAGCACCTGAATAAACTATATCACCCTTTTCGGATTAAGAGAATGGATAATGTCTTGAATCTATCTTGAGAGGAAAATTTGAGGATGTGACGGCATTGTACGAGGTATACAGTATCACCTGAATGAAAGCCACTTGTATCAATAATTCAGACAAGTCCTAAAGGAAACCAGGGCTTATTTCATTCATGAACAAAAGCAAAGGCAAAGGGACAGAGCAGTGCGTCAGGCCTTTTACGACATAGGTAAAAGATGCTAATTATGCCTGCGTATCTTGTCAATCAAAATAAATGAAGCTTCAAATGTAGGACAGTCTCTTCATATGATAATGAAGCTTGGTATCTGCATTAGACAGCAGACATGTTAATTTACTGACCAGTCTATCATTTATGCAAACATACATACATATACATGTCACAGCTTTCTCAACTATAACAGTCAATAAGGTTCAATACAAAAAATAATGAAAGTGAAACTGACCTGGCTAGTCGAGCTAAAGTGCTGCAAGCCAAGACTCCACTTAAGCCGTACATAACAAGTAAGATACTGCTGAGGATTACATCTCCCCACATTACATAGGTCTGCCACACCAGGAAATAAACAGCCAGCACAATGGTGGTCCCTGTTGCGATGAGATTAGCAAAAAGATAGCCCTCGCTTTCTGTCAGGTTGCCCTTCACACCTGCAGACATGCAACAGAGACAAGAGGTCAAAGACAATGGAACAGTTTAATTTTAATGTTGACCCTCAATGACCTAAAAGTGACCAAAAGCATCTACTGATCTTAAATATTTAATACATTTTGGTCCACTAATCCTAATCCTAATCAATACATTTACACAATTAAAGTAAAATGCAGTTTCTCAGCTTTTTAGTGGCTTCTGATATGACCTATTTGGATGTTCAGATGGATTTGGATGGATCTGTAGAGAACATGGAAACACCATCATCTTCTGAAAGATTGATTTACCAATAAAACCCATGTTTGATAAATGACAGTGATTGGAGATGCTAAGTTTTACATTCAGTTAATGATATATTTTGCTGAAAAAGTAACTGTTTCTTCTTTGTTTTGATATAATCACCTTTTAATTTAGTCTGAGCCTGTATAAACATCTACATCATCAGTAAATTAATATTAATGCCGTGGCCATAGATGGCTGGATAGTCAACTGGAGTGTTGGCTTGCAACTGACGGGTCATTGATTCTATTCCCTGGACTGGCAGAGAGTTGTTGGCTGATGTGCCCTTGAGCAAGGCATTTAACACTCCCATTTTGCTCCCCGGGCCCCTGATATGGTGAGCCCACTGCTCCTAGCATGCAGTGTGTGTGAAATGCATGATCTAGTGATGGGTTAAAGGCAGAAGACAAATTTTGGTGTGTGGTGCATGTTGATGTGCGTGAACCCCTACTGACAAAAAACAACAATTCTATTCTATTCTATTCTATTCTATTCTATTCTATTCTATTCTATTCTATTCTATTCTATTCTATTCTAAGTAGCAAAACCACCATAAAAAAGCTTTTATCTTTAATGTCACTGTCTTTAAGAGCTTCTAAAAAGGATGCAAGTAAAAATTTCTTGGCTCATAAAGTAAACTGAAAATGGCTATTCATAATGATCTGAAAATTAAAAGCAGAAAACAAATGTAAAGCAGTGTGATAAAGAAAGAAAGGATTGCTGTTTGGTTGTCTTAAAACTCTGCATACGCATTAATTTGTCCAATCATCAGAAATTTGAAAACAACTGACACTTTGTATAGCTTTTTTTTTAATGTAAAACACTGAATTGCCTCTGTGTATGAAATATATCTAAATAAACTGGCCCTCCTTTGCCTTTCAACTGTAATGACAGGCACGTATCAAACACAATCCCTTATGATTGTGTAGCTTTTTAAACTTAACAAACCCTTGTCAGATTATAGGATAAGATCATGACTATTCCTTGTTCATTTATCTCACCACAGCAGAAGTGGATGCACTCCAGAGCAGCCATGAGGAACAGCAGACCGACATCACAGGCCAGAAGATCATCAGGATAAGACAGCACCAAACCTGTCACCAACACACACATTCACAGCCTCCATACAGGCACAGGTGTTGTATCATAGGAGTTTGAGGTTATACGTTCAACACTCACTTTTTTTAATGATCAAACCCAGAGTGAACAGGAAATAAAACACGAAGTATCCTACTGTCAGACTCAACAGGAGCTGGAAAGAGACGGACGGCAGCTGGACGTAAAGTTAAGGCATACAAACGAAAAGAGACGTCTCTGGTAAAATTCTAGCAAATGTGTTCTTTTTATTTTGTGTCTCAGATGTGTATAGAAATAGAAAAAAGGATACCACACTGCCCGACCTTCCTAGAGAGAGAGAGAGAAAGATGGAGAGTTTAACTTATTGTGCGTTATTCTTACTCTACGCGCATAAATATACAGAAACAAATTAAACAGAGAGAAAAGGACATATTTTTTTACATTACATTTTCTGTCAATTAAAAGAACAAAAGTATTTTTTTTTTGCTACAGACTCCATTGTTTCTGCAGGAACCATAGCAACGCGTACACCTACCTGGTCCGAGCATCGCCATTTTGATTTTTTCCTCTTCTTGTTCATTTCTGATCATAAAGGCAGACGTCTTCCCCTACTGGCCGGAAGAGGAACTGCAGCACATGTGCACACTTCTTCAGAAATAGTGGGAGTGAATGATGTGGGATGAGTACAAAATTACTCATTTTCACAGTTTAGTCAATGTGTATCGCAAAATTTGCCCATACTGTAATTATGGACAGAAACTAGTCTCAGAGTGGCTACAAATGTGTGACTTCTGCATGATCTACATCTGATAACTAAGATAATAATTAATGTGTAAACTGTTTGTGGGTCATTTATGGTGCTCAAAAATGCATTTACGATATGAAATACCAACCTATAGAAATCATATTCAAGCATATCATAAAAGAACACATAAAACAAAAACACATGAATATTTTATGCACAGATTTTTAATGTGAGCTTCACATATATGTCAATATCACTATAAGGTGCCTGTCAGACTTCAAATTATCAAAAAAAAAAAAAAAAAAAGATTTCCACTTAACTTTATGTTCAATGTGTTAAGTAGACTGTAGGCTGTTAGAAAAGCATGTTGGTCAAGCTTCCACATTTTTATACATTTTTTGTAAGCAGACAAAGTATAAGCAGACTTCAAAATATAAAACAAATATGTCCACCCTGTCACTGACAAATAACCTACATGTAAAAATAAGTGACAAGGTGGACAGTTTTGGCTAAAGTTAGTATTTAATGACCACATGTTAGACCTTGAGTTGGCAAAGTAGGTCATCTTTGGAGAGGACTGTGTAATGTTCAACAATTATATTTAGAATTTCTGACTTTAGTATTAAATGATATTTTGTGGTGACAGGGTGGACATGCTAAGCTTGACCACATCTAAATACAAACACAAATTATGACAATTTTCAAATGTAAATGTAAATACTAAATGGTCTTGTAAACTGTTTCCACCTCCAATGAAGACACTCAAAATGATGATGATGACATCAGTGATTGCAACAACCAGATTATTAAAGGGACGATTCCCCCAAAGGGTGAACAGCAATTTCAAGGACATGTGTAAAATGTTAAATATTATTATGAAAATAAAGTATAAATTATTAAAATGACTTGTTTTATTGACAAACTTGTTGAGTATAATGACAACATCTAAAAAGTATTTATTTTTTGCGTTTAAACACTTGTCAGTCTCATTAAAGTTAGAAGGGCAGTGTGAGGGATATGTACACATCATGTAGGCTACATTCCTTCAAAGAAAATTGTATAAAATAATCAAATCACGTTTCAAGAGGTTTAAAATTGCATTGATGTGTGTTTGTCCATTCATAACAAAAACAAACAAACAAACAAACAAACAAACAAAAACAGAACTTGACCCAAACCTTAATCCTCCAAATTACACACAAATACTTGTGCTGATTTTCAAATCTAATTTTGCTGCTTTAGATCAGGTAATAGATATTTGGACTATTTTGAGATTATTTTCTCTTTAAATTAATATTGCCCAGTGTAAGCTTACACATTCTTATTGAAAACAGCTAACAAAAAAATATGCCCAAAATATCTAGGGGACAGTTGAGGTTAAAGTTCCTATCACTAGCACTTGCTACGTTTTGTTTTCTATGTTTTGAGTGTGTTTAAGAAAGTAAGAATAAAGCATGCTGATGGTATGGGACACAAGTTTTTTGACATGTATAGGTTTATTTTGTTATATTTGTAAGTATATGGTTTATTTTGATGAGAAAACAAAATCAGCATCACTGTGGTGAAGAAATACATGGACTAATTTAACAACACACCAGGCAGTAACTTACCGACGTTCATCATCTACACTAGAATTTAAGGCCCTCACTGCCATGATATGCATTGCATGTATTTTACACCTGGTCAGATGCCCCCTAGTGGCCAGAAAGTGAACACCACTTTAAATTATGATCAAATGTACACCACATCTTTTATGGTGATAAGAAATAAAATACACACTAAAAACAAAAATAAACAGAAAAGTAATGTTTTAAGTATAGAGGAAATTGGCTGACTTTACATTTATCCATGTCATATCTCATATTACAAGTTAATCATCACTTTTAAGATGTTTTTTTTCCCCCCAAAACTAGAACTTAAGATGTACTTTTGTATCCAAATAGGCAAAAGATCCCAGTAATGCAACTGTGTGAACTGTTTTTTGTCCACACAACATGACTAAAGTAGCTACACAAACACAGTGCATACACACAAAGTTGAGATATGAGATAAGAAATGTAGAATATCGAAATGAACTGTTCTAACATAGCCAGCTGTTTCATTGTCCCCTGCAGCCTCTCTTTCTTGCTTGTCCTCCAAAACAATCTGCATAGTGTGGCTGAAATAACGGAGGCGTTGTTAGGGTTGAATGGAGGAAAAGCAGAAGTGGTGGAGGGGTGCAGAGGGAGATGCTCCAGCTGTGGGGGGACAAGACAACACAACAGCATCTCACATGTGGGTGAGGGGGGGTGGGCGTCAAGGCTGTGGGGGCTGCACACAGTGGCATTGTTATATGGGATGGTGGGGGGAGAATACAGCTGATAAGGAGAAATGGATCATTCCCTCAAATCCTCCCCTTGGGAAGCTGTGACAGAAAGCATTCCTGTGGCTGTATGCTGCTGGGGAATCCAAAAAGACCCATGAGGTTTTTTTTTAAAGTGACCATATATATCCCATCATGCATCAGCTATTGTTCAAACTGTACTTTGTGACGCCAGATCAAATAAAATCCATGAGTTTTCCAATGCACTCTCCTCTAGACCAGACCACATCCAATGTGTTTTTATTTATTTTTTATTTTTTCACTAATTTGTACTCATTTATATATAAAACTGCTTTCAGTCAGACCATTTAAAAAATCACAAATCTCACAGTTGCCACAGAAAAAAACCCCCACACAGTTATTAAAAAAAAAAGAAGTTCCAGTAGGGGTTAATAAAATGGAAAAACCCTTGAAAATGGAGGCGTCATGAAATAGATGACATATGAGAAGACAGAATCTGTTAAATTTAAAGCCTCTTTTTTAGACTTTTTTCAGGAAGAAGCATTGTTTTGGAGATGTAGAAGCAGTTTTTGTGGTTCGAATATGTTTAAAATGTATGTTTATGTATTTGATAAAACAGTCTTTGTGTAAGTGATAAACTGCGGGAGTCGCTGAGTTGAAATTAGGCCACAAGTTAAGGGTTCTCTAAATCATGTATTGAGCATCGTCGGCACATGCGTCCTGACAGAAACATGAAGTTCTTGTCCGAGGATCTTGCAGCAGCCTGGCGCACATCCCTCACCTGCCTCAGCTCCTCTCCTCCGATCTGAACACACATCCTGTGAGAGAGGGAGAGGCTAAGGAGGAAGAGAACCAACGAAAGGGAATCAACTTTTACGCACACTTCTTTAAAGACTTATTTATTGTGTTTTCCCCGTCGATTTTTGTGTTGTTTTTTTTACGCAGCCTCATGATTTTTTTCCCCACGAAGGCAAACCAAAGATTATTATGTTGTTTAAGGGAACTGGAGTGAAGGTGCGCAACAAGGGAAATTCTCCAACGTTCCTCTTTTATGGATATTTGTTGGCACATTAATTAAAAATCTACCAAGACTTTAATTGAAACGTGGTTTTTCACATCAGTGGAGGCGTTTGGCCATTAAAAAAAAACGTCAATCCAGTGCCAAGATCCTGAGCAGAGAAAGGAGTTATCCGTAAAAGGTGGATTTATGTAACTAAAACAACGAATTTAATCTGGATTCCGTTATGTATCTGTGAAAGTTTCCCCGATCCGAATTGATTTTGTTCGGAAAAGGGGAGACTTTAATGGATTTTTTATGTGGGACCCGCTAGGATGGACGTGGTAGATGAAACAGAAGCGTTACAGAGGTTTTTTGAAGGTAAGAAAGTCTCAGTTATTATAAATATAAATGTTAACACAGGTCATTATCAAATTTATTTAAGAGACCAATGATAGAAGTGTAGTTAAAGTTTTAGACTATTTGCAAAGAAAAAAATATAAAGTTATTTTTTATTTATACTTAATATACAGGGAACGCATGATATAATTGAAGTGCCAAAAACCGAATATCATGCATCATTTATGACAGGTGGTTGACATCACTAATAATAACTAGATTATGTCTGTTTCAATTGTGACTTTGGTTGAGTATTTCTTAAATTACTGCGTGCATTGCATTCTATTTTGTGTGTGAAGTTTTCGTTGGTTTCTCGTCTTAAAAGCAGAAATTGGGAGAAGGCACGGGTTAACGGGTGTAAGGAGCAAAAGTGCTGGTGATGGGTAACAGATCAAGTGAAAATGGGGAATCCTAAGGAAAAAAACGAGGTGGAAGAGGGTGGGGTTGCGGGTTGGAAGGGTGTAGGAATTCAAGTTAAGATAAATGGTGTGTTTTGCAAGGGTATACTGTGGCACAGTGTGTGCTTGTGACAGCCATGAGTGATGTGATTTCCACCAGTGATGTGGATGGGATCTTTATGAGGCACTAAACAAAACAAAATTCAGCCCAGAAAAGCATTTTATGTTTAACTCTGTGAAAATGAGTTTCTAAATCACCTTAAAAATGACAATGTGAGTTAAAGTCGTTGAAATTTAACTTAAAAGGTTATTTTTTACATTTGATGAAGGAGTTTACTGGCATCTCTTCTATTTTATTCTTACAATCTAACTGTCTAGCCCTAACCATGGGTGTACTTGGACTTTAATTAGTTCAGTGGATCAATTTTGATTTGAGAAAATTCCTGACCCTTGTTTCTTTATATTCCTGCAGTAAATGTTACATACAATAGGGAGTCACACTGTTACTATGTGAGGTATTTCACTTGTGATTTGCAGCGTGGAACAGAATTACCATTATGCTGTTATTGTTAGGTATTCAGCAGAAGCCAAGTGCATATAATAAGCTTTTATGTATAATAAGCTATCTGTTGAGAGGCTTAACACTTTATTTTAATATACACAGTGTTGACTTAAATATACACAGCCATCCATGACTGTCAGAGGTTCCCTGCCATTCTGACAGGAATTTAGTGTGTTTACATTCTTGCATTGGGAGTAAGAGAGATCTTCTGACTTTGGCTTTATTTCAGCCACTCTGCTAAAATGTCAACTTGTCCACAAGAAGTACAGGGTGCTGCCTCAGATGCTTTGTGCTGTAGTAGAGTAATTTGCGGCTGAACACATTCGATTTATATCTTTCAGTGTGTCAAACTATGGGGAGTAACAGATTTTCACATCATGGATAGAGGCATTGAAATAATTGACTTTAAATTGGCGACAAACATTACACACACATAAAAAACACTTTTCTCTGTAATGGATTTTGGCACTGGCAAACTGTGTTTTAATAGGATTAGTGAAATATGTATACATTCACACTAATGCACAGTGTACATTCCTGGCATAGCCCTGGTGGCTGTTAAAACACAACAAGGTGAGACTGGTGTTTCTCCTCAGTATTTGGCTCTCACCCTCTCTGACTCCATTAGAGTGACAGTGAGCAGACAGGGTGAGGAGGTGAGATAGCGCAGAGTCAGACTGGCCTGTTGAGAGAAACCCAGCTAAACCACCAACCCCCTCCCCAAAACTTGACCTTCTCCTCTCTGACTCACTTAGACAACAAACAGTCACTCACTCGTATTCACGCATGCACACATAATAGACACTGGCACTTATGGCTTTTGTGTTGAGTTACTTGAACTAGTGTCTCTTCCTAAATCAGCCAAACTTTTGCTGGGATTAAAATCTTCTTGTATAAGATTTTAGAGATTAGTGAAGGATAACGGGCACTCAGAGCTGCTTCTGGCTTTGTAATAAACCAGAGGACTGTTGTTACAAGAAAGAAAAAAATAACAAAAATAATAGAAAGCCTGGACCTCCACTCTTCATCTATTATGTTTTAATAAACCTAAAACTACTGCTACTAAATTTCCTCTTTTTTGACATTTTGTCCTATTGCTTATTTTATGTATTTGTTTACCATTCTAAATGGGTCTTGTGTGGCGGGGTTAAAGAAACTGAAAAAGAATTTTTCATGGATCTGCTCCAGAATTTTGGAGCTTTGTCATCGGCAGTTTTTGGTGTAGTCATCACGTAACTTCCTCAAAGGGCATAATAACAGTTTGGTAGAACTGCAACTGCCAAAAATAGTTTCAGACATATTCACACTCTACGTATCTGAACCCTCAGGTTGATTTATCACAATGTTGCCCCAACCTGCTTCAAAAAAAAAAAAAGAACAATTCGTCACTAGCATTACTGCATTATTTCAAAATTCCTATTAAGTCTTGCTGTACTCCCACGTTAAGTATGAATCACGAATGGGATCTTCAAGAACCTGAGTGAAACAGGCCAGAGTTTGGCTCAGTCCTCTGATTTACTGGTGTAAAGTTGAATTAGTGTATGGAGAGTATTGTTTTTGAGCAGCCAGGCATAAAGTTCTTACAAGTAGATTTTATTTGTCATTGTTGTTTCTCACTCCCATCCCTGTTTGCTGCCAACTGAGTAATCCTCATTCAGAGAAAGTTGTTTATAGTTGAGGGGGACTGTATATGACCTGTTACGTGTGTTATTAATTCTGACATCCATATTAAATGAGCTATTATACATTTGTATATAAGCAAAACCATAATACTTATTGGTGTTTTGTTCTGGAGACAGATCAATTACTCTTTTCAGTTGACTGTTGGTAGAGGCAGAACACAGTGCTGATACTGGTTTATCGCAGGCTTCTAAACTGGAAATTCCGGGGGGAAAGTAGTTTGTTTATTTCCTGTATCAGTTTATGGATTAATTACTTCAAGTTTGATTTTCATTGATTCAGGTTCATTTGTTTTGCTGTTTATTACTAATTTCAGATGTGCATAATGTATTTTCAGCATCAACATTTTTCGGAGGAGGGATAGGGATGATATCAGCCTCAACTATTTTTTATATCAGCTGTTGGTTGACCTCTTTTTCTATTAATTCACTCCATGAACCTACTCTGGTGTTTCCTTGATTCTGAGTCCTAAACATCTTATTTAGATTTTTCCTTGCGGTTTTTTTTTTTTTTTTTTTTTTTGTGCTTTCTGTAGTCCCCCCCTCCCTTCTTCATCTTCGCTCTTTGTGTCTTTTTCAGCCATGCTTTGTTATTCACTCTCGACCTAGCTCTAAAAGTCGACCTCACATTTGCAGTGTTTCGTTTTTTTTCCAGCCTTACTTCATGTCCCAGCCCCGGCCTTGTCACTCCTGTAATCTCCTGAGCCAGGTCTGTCGGTGCGACCAGTGCTTGTGTGCGACAAGGGCTGTGTGTGGTAGCCTGGTACAGCCCTTTCTCATGACTGGGGGAATAATCCTCATTATAACACTCTCACAGCCTTTCTCACACACTGACACACACATATACACAATATGCATTTGCACATAGGTATGCACACTCAGACACACACACACACTCAAACTTGTAACCCTGATCTGCAACTCTCAGGTCTGCAGAAGAAAGTCTTTTAGCCTCAGTAAGGAAACATGTGAAAAATAGAGAGGAATTGTCTTTCTCATCTTTTATTTCAGGTGCTTTCATCTCAAGGATATCAACATGCTTTGGCTACGTGCAGGTACTCTGCCCGTCTGTCTGCTCTTCTTCACTCTATTTGTAGTTTGTCAGACTCTACCTGATGAGGGGCTTTCTCTTTGTACTTGTTTCTAAATGGATCTTTGTTACCATTGTCTGTGCCTTGTAAACAGATAGAGTTCTAAATATCAAGAATATGCTGCTAACATTTCCTTCCAATTTCCGCTTATGATTTTTAATTTTTGTCTTTAACTTTGTGTTATTTGTATTCTGTTAATGCGATGCTTGCGTTCCTTGACTATGCAGCATTTTCTAAGACAGGAAGTATTTGCAAATTATTACGTAAGGACATTGCTAAAATATAATATGTTGTTTTCAACTGTTTTTGTCAGGATTCAACTTAAATACATAGTAAAGACAAGACAGATAAAATGAGAATATAGTTAAATCCAGGTTTCTTTGAAGAAGTTCCACCAAACTGGTAGATTAGTATTATATTATTATTGTGGGAAGCAACTTCAGTATAGTATGCCAAATGTTTCAGCAACTTCAATCTTCTCACACTTTTATAATCGTTGATTTTTTGTGTAACTGGTAAAAGGTATGTGTGTTCAATCGTAAAAGTATCTATCTACTGTGTGTACTGTATGTGTCTGAGTGTTGTGGGTGTGCAGGAAAGTTCATTCTGGTCTCACTGTTTGATAATCAGATGGACTTTGTTCCTCCTTAGTGAGTTAGTCTGTGTCTAATTATTAACACACACATATGTACACAGAAAATCTCAATTGGAGGCAAAAACTTGTGTGACTTCAATTTTTGTGTTACTTTAAAGTACTCGGTTTGGATAACATTTTAACTCTCTGAGAAGTAGATGAGATTTTACTCTGTCATTTAAAAAGAAAAATCTAAACTTGATTGAAAAATACAAGTTAAACCACATTTAATTCAAACAATTGGTCTTCTGTTTGTGTTCATTTTAGATTATTACTCTGCTGACAACCCAGGCATTGAAATGGTGGCATAACACACACTCTCATACACAAACATATACACAAACACACACACACACACACACGCACACACACCTACACACACACACACACACACACACACACACACGTGTGTGTATTAATGCGCACATACACACACACACTGCCCTCTCAGCCCCTAATCTCTCAAAAGGCCAGTCTGTATCGAAGTTAGACTGACAATCATTTCACTGTTCCTTGTTAAACACAGCTGGATGGAGAAAACATAGCGGACAGGGAAATTTACACATCCAGTTCACAGCAACTCAAACTTCACTTATTCTGTACATTTGTGGTTACAATAACTTGAGAAAATAAAATGATATTATTTCTTAACCACTATTTATTGTGTCAAAGCTCCACAACAGGTAAAAGAAATAGATTTTAGATCAGCTCTTCATTATCATCTTACACCAAAGCACCAAACTTAGAAGAATCTAAATAAAGCAGTGTCACTAAAAAGTAGGTTCACAGTCTCCACACTGAGATTTTAAACTTGTCTCCCGTTTTACAACAAATATAATTTCAAGTTGTTTTGTTTCTGACTTGTATGTTGTTTAGGATTTGTCCACTTTCTTTGCACAGCCCTCCCTCCCTGCAGTTTTAATTTCCCAACAGATTGCCACTCTGGATTTGGTATTCATGATATATTTTATTTCTCTGATACTATATTTCCTCTAACTATTGTTCCAGCCTTAACATAGTGCTGTAATGTTGTACATTTAATTTAATCTAATTTAATCTAATGGCTGTCAGTAATGAACCGCACATTACTAATATGATGTACTTCTTCAAAATTCTGCTGCGTTTTCCATATATCTAATTCTACATTTGTGACTTGGGCATACAGGGTCAAATGTTATATTATCTGTAAATATAGTAAATCAAATGTGAATGGGCCACAGTCTTACTTCTCTTTGACCCAAAAAATCGTCTTGATTCTACCTCTGTTTCACATTTGCTCCTCCAGTATCTTTGTCAGTTCTTTCCTCAGTTATTCCATCCTTGGACATTTTCTGTCTTTCTTACCCCAGCCCTCCTCACTCTCTGTCAACCTACCCTCCCCTATCCCTCCATCTCTCTATTTTTCGTTATCAGGCCTGCCAGCTTAAATTTACTGCCTTTTTGGGTGGGGTGCACATCTGGAGCTTATTTAAAGGGAACTATCCTGCTTTTCTCCCTTTGCGCTGGCATGTATTAAGAGACATTAACCATCTGTTTCTATCCAGTAAAGAATACTAGTCAGTGTAAACATGTTCAAATTGAAGATTTATTTAGTTAAACAATAAACCTTGTGGTAATCTTGGTCAAACTGGTTAGGAATTTTGTGATTGATGGTTGTAGATGTTGTTGTGTTGAATGGTAATGTGTGTTACTGTGACGTTGATGTTTCTGTTGGGTTTCAGATGGAGAGAGCAGCGTTAGTGGATGACAAAAAGAGGGAAAAAGGGATTTTTTCCTAATGCTAACAGAATTCCTCACATTCCCAACTGAGTAGCTGCTTAATCTATCAGAGAGAGAGTGTGTGTGTGTTTATGTATGTGTAAAACCAAGAGAAGGAATGGGGGGGTGGGGTGGGGGGTGACGGGGGGGCGGATGATTTGCCCACCCACTGTATACCAGGTCCTTATCCTCTACTTCACCCACTCTGTCCCACTCCCCCACTCTTCTTCCACTAGGTCCAACCAAATCTCCATCTCCGGTTCAGGACAACTAGTGACAGAGAAGCAACACTGAAGCTTAGCTTATATAAAGTGATTTACTCTTTTCTAAATATATGCATAAGAAAGTGCTTGTTCTACATTTTGGTGTTTTGAAGATTAAGTGGGGTCATGTGTTTGGGATTTATGAGGCTTTGGCTATCAAAGGGTGAAAATGACCCTGGGGTGAAATGAGGGGACGACAGGAAAATCTAATGAGATTTTTTTTTTTACGTTATATCATTATGTTAAAATTTTAATTCATCCAGCTTTTACATTGTGTTTATCTTTATAATCACATAGCCCACAAAGTTAATATAAAAAAGTAAGTACTGTTTTATATTAACTTTTTTGAAAGAATAGTTGAGGTAAAAGATGTGGACTGTGTAACCATTTAAGGACACTGAATCACCAGACACATTCTGTAATCTTACCTACTAACACATACTTAAAATGTTGGTCATTCATAACCTTAATATGAGGTTTCCTTTTCACGTGGCCTTCTAATCACATGCCCAGGAGAAGATCATGGAAAATAATTAAAAGTATTGATGTAGACTAATCAAGTTAACTGGAATAAAGAAAGATTAGGGAAGCAAGTAGAGTTTGTTTCAGGTTCTTTGATAAGTTGCAGGGAATTGTTACAACATAAGTTTATGTTGAAACTAAAGCTGATGTGGCAGAGTATAGAGTTGCTGAAAGATTCCCATTGCTAATTCCCAGATGCTCTCCGTCTCCCTTCTGTGATCCCAACCCTCCCTCTCCCACAGGTCATGATATTACCAGTTCTCTGGAGCCAGCCAACATCGACACCAGTATTCTGGAAGAGTACATCAGCAAGGAGGACGATAGCACTGACATGTCAGTAGGGACTCGAAGCCAACCCAGCAACGTCAAAACAACACGCACCAACCAAATCAGATCATGTCGTTACAGAAGAATTTGTCTTTTCTGATAAGGCTAATAGGCTAATCCCTTTTTTCGTTCTTTTTTTCCCAGCTGTTTCTCAGAGGTCCACAGCACCCCAGGACCAAATTACTCATCTCCCCAGACAGGAGTGCCTTCCTCTGTGGGGTTGGTGTGTGGTGTGAGTCCCCCTATTCCACTCCGGCAAGGAGCCCCTCCATCTGGGCCCCCTAACTGTCAGAACGCCTACCCCCCAGGTCCATCTCTGGGCCTCCGACACAACTACCCCTGCTTGGGACAACAGCAGCAACATCAACAACAACACCAGCATCAGCAGCAGGCTCACGTCAAACCTGAACACAGAGGCCACTACGCTCCAGGGTGAGACCAATACAAAGGAGTACTCATATGCAAGTACCAGAAAGATAAAACACAACCTAGCAAATGTGTAAAAGTGACATAAAGATGTTGGGGAGACATTCAATTAAATTTGTAACAGAAGTTGCAATATTTTTTGCATGCAAGGAAACCAGACACACACCCTCCTAAAGGGCCCATTATGCAATCAATACTTGATTAAACAACTTTTGTACAAATAAAGCATTAGCTTTTCATGAGTGGGAGGGAGACTGATAACAGACAGAGCCAAGAGTCAAATTACATCCTGAAAAAAATCCTGACGCACACAATCTTGTGCAAAGAACGTCTACACTAACACAAATCCCAAAGGAGTTTTTCTTCAGGAAATATGATGGCACTTTAGAAAGAACGTAGAAGAAAGGGCTCACCAACTTTAAACATGGTGCTTTCAAGGATTCCTTTCAATTCTTTACTCTGATATACCTTTATTTGTTAAAATGTAACCTAAATTTTTCTGTTTTTTTAGGACACTACCTGAGTCCCCCCCAGACTCCAGCTCAGAGCCGTACTCTCCGCAGCAGGTGAATGGTGAGTAACGTTCTTTTTCCTTAAATCAATATTGGTTACTCATCACTTTATTGTATTTCAACAAAGTAAAAAAAAAAAAAAAACAGGGCATTAACTAATATATAAAGTATAAGAGCAAAATAAAATAACCTAGGCTTTTTTTTTTTTGCATTTGCTGTACAGAGACTGACAGGAGATATATCTGTGATGTATTTTAACATTTTAGCAAAAAAGTGAACCAAAATAGTTTTCAAAATCATAATTTAGGTCTTGCTGCTCACACACCTGTGTACGTTGTGTCCATTAGTAAAAAGGTGTGGAAAGTGTTATCTGATGGGCAGTCCTCCAGTCTGAAACAATGGAAAATACCTTTGGACAAGGTTGGAGGAGAGTAGAACTCAGCGCAGTCTCACAAAATGAAATGCAAACCATATGGATTCATTATTATGAGCAACGAAAAGTAGCATTCAGTGTGGGCTCATATGTTTTTATATTTAAGAAAAAATTAATTGTTATGTAAATGTCTTTTAGATCCTCACATGATCAGGACCATGACACCAGAGAACATGTGTCACATGACTCCAACGCCGCCCCTCCCACCGCATGGGCACTATCCCAGCATGCATCGGGACATGTATCTGAAGCCTGAGCCCATGATCTCACAGTATCCTATTGGTCCAGCTACAAGTGGAAGTGGAGACATGCAGCAGACTCAGATGCTCCATCAGCTACTGCAGCATCCTCAGGGGCAGGAGTAAGTCATGAAGTCATACAAGAGAGAGGAAGGGAGGGAGGGTTGTGTGTCCACTTTGCAGGGAATAAGAGTAGTAAGTCACATGTGCAACTGCTGACTGTGTTTTATTTTGTGACACAGCGGGGATCCCTGTTCACAGGCCAAGAAGAGGAAACACTCTGACTCTCCAACAGCACCCTCAATTCCAAATCCTCACAGGTCTCATCAAACAAGAACCAGGTAGGCAGGCATCCTTCTCCTCCTGTCTTTCCTTCACCTCATCTACCTCGCGCTCACCTGGTCTTACCTAGTCTTTAACGCTCACACGTTCAAGACTTCTACAGAACAGATGTGGATATTCTTATCAGTCCTCAGTCTGAGCCATTAACTGTTTATTTCTCACTGTTTATGTAACAGGTTTAATGCAGGATGCAGACAACGCCTACTTGGATCCAAACTATCAGTGCATCAAATGGCAACCTCACCAGCAGAACAAGTGGACCCCACTTTATGACGCAAACTGCAAAGAGCTGTGGGTGGAATTTATTTCAGCGTACTCATTAATCTTGCGGTCTTTATTTTGGAACAAAGAAGAACTAAAAGCACTCTATGAGATATAGAAAGAAAGGAGTTATAATTGGTTAAATGGATAATCAACAAAGTATAAAAGGGGAGTGGGAATGGAATAGCAGGGTTGCAGAGGTCTAAAATTCCTCCGAGGTGAGCTGTGCGGGGACCGTGACGAGTGCAGGGTTTCGGCTTCGAAAGACAACATAAGGAGGGGGTAAAGGGAAAATTAGTGTAACCCTTCTAGGCTTTTGCAATGCCCAATAAAAAAAGAAGTATAACTAGGGAGGAAGGTTAAAATGAACTCACAAGACTTCCAGATATGTTATCATCACAACTGTTTGCGGTTTAATAGGACAGGGTGTTTCATTGATTTTAAGTTGGAGTAAGTCTTTCCAAAATTTTATCCTCAGTAAAGTAAAACAATGTACTGAGATGTCCAAAGGTCTCTACAGTGATCTCTGACAGCTTCTCATAAATAAATATGAATAATAACATAATAAATATTTGACCCCATCTAAACAAGTTTCTATTATGTAGGTATCAGTCTAGTCAAACTACCTCGTGAGCGAAATTGTTCTTTCCTGCTGTATTAATTGCATTATTACTTGTTCTCCAGCTGCGTGAGGAAATAAAATATGTAAAATCAGTGTTCACCTAGTGACAAATGGGACCAAAATCCCAATGATGTAATTCCTCTGTGGGGTGCACTTTTTTTACATTAATACTTTTCTTTTCTTGTCCTTAGTCCAATGCCAACCTACCGTGTTGATGCAGACAAAGGGTTCAACTTCTCCTTAGCTGATGATGCGTTTGTTTGCCAGAAGAAAAACCATTTCCAGGTCACAGTATACATAGGCATGCTGGGTGATCCTAAATACATCAAAACGAGTGATGGCCTGCAACCCATTGATTGTTTCTATCTGAAGCTCAATGGAGTGAAGGTGAGTTAAAGCAATATGGTGAATATAATTTATAAATTACCATACTGTTTGTTGGCTCAGCAGTACATTTAGTGTAATATATTATTATTTATCTCTGCATTGCAAGGTGGAGGCTATGAACCAGTCGATCAGTGTTGAGCAATCACAGTCTGACCGCAGCAAGAGACCCTTTAAGCCAGTGCTGTGAGTTTTTCATTAATGAAGAATCAGTATAAAGATGTAGCTGATATGTAAGGATGTAATTTTTTTGCATGATGTCTTTATGATTTGTCTCTCTCAGGGTTACTTTGCCCCCAGAGCAGGTCACCAAAGTCACAGTGGGACGACTCCACTTCAGTGAAACCACAGCAAATAATATGAGGAAGAAGGGCAAACCAAACCCTGACCAGAGGTAAAAGATATCCCATCATACCAAAACAAATCTGTTAAGTATTCATGCAGGTTTGTTTGTCTTAATCAGTACCCCCACCTGCTTCTGATGGTTTTCTTCTTGCAGGTATTTCATGCTTGTGGTGGCGCTGCAAGCTCAGTCCCACAGTCAGAGCTACACTGTGGCTGCTCATGTATCTGAGAGGATCATCGTCAGGGTAACGTCTGGCCATGTCTGTCTGCCTCCTACAACAATCATATTCAGTGTGAATGTGGCACTTTTCTTTTGAGCTATTGAATACATTTTTCTTCAAATGAAATTCACTGTGTTAACCCAAAGTGTTTTTCATTTCTTGTTTTTGATTTCTTTAAAGAGGTACTACACCTCTTTAAATCACAGTAGTTTAGCTATAAACTTAATGATAAGACTGTACAGTCATGAAACATCAATAATGATGCTAATACTAAAGTTTCTTAACAGATTCATGGGTTGAAAAATTCTCATGATACCACTTCCTGTTTCAAATCATCCTGAACCTTTCAAAGCCAATTCTGAAACAGAATTGATTGTTTGGGATTATGTAATGTAACTTTCCACTTTCCAGTATTAACACTTTTTAGCTAATGTTGTTTATAATGTCCTTTCAGCTAAGATACGCGTCTAAATAATTTTATTTTGTATTGCAATGATCCTCTGCATGCTCAACAAGTACCATAATAGCTTTGAGTGCAAAGCCTCATATTTCTTATTTACCCAGAGTATGGAATTACAATGTATAGTCCTAGATAATTACATGAGCAATGAAAGCACATGCACACAAAATTCTTTGTATTGACCCATAAAGACCCAAGCATTCACTGGTGACCAAAAGTACCTGTTGAACCATGAATCCTATCAATCCATGTAAATAATTGGTGTAAAATACTGTTTGTCATCTTTTCATGGTCATCAGATATGACCCACTTGGATGTTCAGAGGCTCCGTAGTTACCGTGGAAACACTGTCATCTTCTACAACATTAATTCACCAGTAAAACTCATGGAGTTGGATCAGTGACAGTGGATGGACACACTGGGTTTATGTTAAGTTAATGATAGATTTTACTGAAAAAGTTCTAAATTTAATATAAGTAATTAAATACTGGAAAATACATGATTTACAGCGAAAATGCAAAATATGGAGGATAATATTGTAATAAATGGTAACAAATCATTTAGGAAAGTTTAAATAGAGAGCAAAATTTATTTAGGTACTACCACAAAAGTAGCACTGGGTCTTTATGGGTTAAATCAAGGATTCACAATGTTTGACATTGACAATGTTTTAAACTGTAATACAGAGCCTACCCTTGGCGTCTTGTACCTGTATTAAAACAAAGCTGTATTTTTTTTGCTCATATTAATTTAATACCTGAACAACAGTACGTTTGTACCTTCTCCCTTTTTTCGTCACTTCAGGCATCCAACCCAGGCCAATTTGAGAGTGACAATGAGGTATTGTGGCAGCGTGGCCAGGTCCCAGACTCCGTCTACCACCATGGGAGAGTTGGCATCAACACTGACCGACCAGATGAGGCTCTGGTGGTTCATGGCAACCTGAAAGTCATGGGCTCAGTGGTGCATCCTTCGGACATCAGGGCCAAAGAAAATGTTCAGGAGGTCAGGGTTACCCTCAGTTTGTATATACATGGGTGTATGCTGGGGTTTGTGTGGCCCATCTGTATTGTCAATCCATATGACTCCTGTTCTTGTCATCATGAATCATCCAAATGTCCATATTAAGCTCAGCTTCCTGACTGTAATTTAACTTTGAGTGAGTCTTTTGTCTACCCATAATTCCTGGTGGAAGCATTTTCATTGCATCATATTGTCATACCACTAGCATCTACATGGGTGTCACTGTCACTCTGTCTGTGTGTAGGTGGACACAACAGACAATTTGAAACGGATTTCTCAGATGAGGCTGGTCCATTATCAATACAAGCCTGAGTTTGCTGCCACCGTGGGCATAGAAAACACTGCAGAGACTGGTAATAAACAGAGCAACCTCATAAATAACCTCAGTTCAACATTAAATGTTTAGCTCCATCATCTCATTTCTTTGTACGCTGTATATCATATTATCATCTTGATGTCTTAATATTGAATCTGTCTTGCTGTCTGTGTTTCCTTTGTTGCTATATGTGACACTACCTTTGCTGCTCTTTTTGACTGATCACCTGTAATCTTGTCCAACAGGAGTGATTGCCCAAGAAGTTCAGCAAATCTTGCCTGAAGCAGTGAAGGAAGGTGGTGATGTGATCTGTGCTAATGGAGAAACCATTCCCAACCTGTTAGTTGTAAACAAGGTAATAAACACAAAAATACATCAAAGTTATTATAGTTAAAGATGAAGATTTGCAGTGTAAAAAATGATCTGAACTGAAAACTGCAAAAACAATGGTTAATGGGAAAAGTACATAGAAATGAACAAAATAGAACAATAATTAAATTAAATTGCAGGAATTAATTATAATGATGGATGATAATGGTTCGTAAAATAAAACGACTTTGCAAATATAGGACCTATAAAATCAGGTGTCATTGGAATTCATGCATTCTTCCATCCAACAATTTTTCAGTTTATGTAAATCAAAGCTTTTCTCATGATGCCTGAAAAATAAAACATCCTAAATCTAACTAAACTAAGCTAAATCTGGCAAATGCATCAAAATAAAACTGAAACTAATTATGCACTCTTATATCCAACTAAAAAACTAAAATGAAAAACGAAACTGAATGACTAAATAAATTTAAAAATCAGTCAAAACTTTAATATATAATGTTGTCATATATAAGTGGAGCACACACAATGTCCATACACATAAGCAGCTCTGATTCCTCCTTCTGTTTCTAAAAGGAACGTATCTTCATGGAGAATGTGGGAGCTGTGAAGGAGCTATGTAAGCTTACAGACAACCTAGAGACTCGTATAGACGAACTGGAGCGCTGGAGCCGCAAACTGGCCAAGCTCCGCCGTCTTGACAGCATGAAGAGCACTGTGAGTGGAGGCACTGTCAGGTGAGACAAATGACCAGAAAAGGCCACAAAATTAGATTAGGCTGACTGGTATACCATCAGTTAAATGTATTTTTCACTGTATCTTTCATTTTCTCTTTGCAGTCAATCAGGGAGTTATTTCAGCAGAACAGGAAGCGGTCCACTCAAGAAGAAGACAGTCAAACCTGGGAGTAAGGTCTGTGGTAATGCTAATGTATTTAAAAAAGAGAGATTTTTTTTCTAGAGTGGGGGATGGAAAGCTTTATCTAATTTGTGTCTTTATTGTAGAACTCACCTCCAGATCAGGGATGCATCAGTCAGAGGTTCATGCAGGGAACCATCCTGGCGCTTGTCATTGTCATGGCCTTCAGGTTAGGAGACAAAAATGTGCTTACATATATATGTTGGGAAATCCAGAAACTTACTTTATTAGTGTATTGTTCTGACATGACATTTATTTGTTCCCTGTAGTGTCATTTCTATGTCCGTCCTTTATGTGCTCACTCTTCACCATAGAGGAGACGTCACAGAAAAAGATGGGTATGTGCTTTTAATAGTATCAGACACTTAAACTTTAGAGTAAAATAAATCACTTTTCCAGTTTCCTCCTTTAACTTCCTTCTATTTAATGTTATACGTTCCTGCCTTCTGTAGCTATGTTTCTCCGTGTGTTCTCTACATCTCTTGGATGCCCCTCTTCACTGCCACTGTTACTTTCTGTCCACCTATCTGCCCATGGTACGCCTTCTGCACCTTTGTTTCTTTTACTTACACTTTTCCGGTCTACTTCCTTAGTCTTATCTCTGATTGCTTAGCTGGGTGTTTCTTTTGAAATGTCTGAAAGGAGGTCATGAGTAACATACCCTTGAAATTCATTAGGCTATGATTAATGTTTTAATATCACTATGTTAAATATCACATGTCTAATGCCTTATATTCTGATGTGGACTGGGGCAGGACCAGAACTGCACTGGGAATCTCACGGAAGAGTCCGTTTACGCCATTGTCCACTACTCCAGCACCAGGTGAGCAGATCTGTAGGATCAAATTCAATTATGTTTAATGATTATTTATGTTTACCTCCTTAACTGGAACATTTAACTTACATATATGCCTAGACCTGATCCTATTCTGTTACCTTTTTATAATTTTGAAGCTTGCTGTTCAACCACAGTGATTAACAACCAATCAGCAACAGTTCTAACACTGAGTAACAACCAATCCACTGCAGGTAAGACAGCCACATGATAATTAGAGGTGTTCCTGTACCACATATTTGTCCTTGATGTTAATTATCATTCCCCCCCCCCCAGATTTAGCCAGCCCAGTTCCCACATCAGGCACAATAATTAAAAAGGCCAAGTCCAGACCGATGGACAAGGACAACCACAATAAAAACCGTCTAAGTCACACTTCAGCACCCTTTTACTTTGCCAAGTCCAAAAAACCTACGTCTGCAGACCAGGATGGAGTGGGAGCGACTAATCGTCTGCCCAGGAGTCAACAGCCAGCACCACGCAGACAGCGCAGTCTATACACTAAGGGTAAATCTACAAATAAAGCTCTCTCTCAGCACTTTCTTCATACACACAATATAGAGTCTGCAAACACAGTGAAGTATTTGTTTGCTCAAAGCAAACAGTTTGTCTGCCCACTGTACAAGGTAATGTTATGGGCACAGTTATTCAAAATGGTGCTTTTCTTACTTCTACAGGAGGAAGGCCAGCTCCCTTTCTGACAAGTCTACATATTGTGGAGACAAACCAAGAAATCACAGCACAAAGCTGTGCAACACCTGAAAGTTGCAGGTATTAACAGTACATAATAAATGACAGGTGCACCAGTCTTTATTTCTTTGTAGTTTTTATTTTAGCTTTGACCTACACAAATGGAATTAAAGAATACAGTATCTTGTTACAGTGTGTCTCCAGCAGATGTGATCTTATTTACAGTCATGGTCAAAACCAAGTTTTTTCTTTTCTTTTCTTTTCTTTTTTAAATTTCCATGTGTTTCAGATGCATGCACATATAGATAGATTTAGATACAGTGTTGAATAATTAAAAACAATATAGGTTTTAAAGAAATCCATTTGTGTCATTTCCAAAACTTTTGGCCACAGCTGTAGTGTTTCACTGAAAACTGTATCTCAATTTCAAACCTCCTAAAAACTTTCCAGATCTGGATTAGATGCAATTTCTCTGTCTACTGAATGATTCACATAAATTTCATGTTTATTTAATGAGTCCTTATTCAGTGAGAACATTTGCTGTGGGAAAAAAAGCCCTTCAACACTCCAAAACATTTGTAGAAGTCTTCTTCTTTTTCAAGTACATTATCACAGATTGTCAGCAGTATTTTCCACTTATGTCTTCAGGTTTTTCTCTTTAGTTTGCCAAACATATGTATGCTTTTAATAACCTTTGCACAGCTGTAGTTTTTTTATTCATGTATCTGTATGTTGATATGCCTACCTCTTCTTTTCTTTATGTTTTTGTACTGTAGCTACACAGTGTCACTCACTAGGAACAGGAACTCCTCACAAATCACTTTGCACATGACGTAAGTACAAACTCTACACACTCCACTTCACTGCACCAAATGACGTGGACAATGATATATTTTATTAGTATTTTTGCTAGTTTTAATGCGTTACTCTGCTAGCTTCACTTAAAGTCTTTCAAATAAAGTAAAATGCATCAATGTGCCACAGTAAATTAATGATGCAGTAAAACTTATTTGAAAAACTACTGAGGAAAACCCACCTGAAACTAATATGGTAACCTGTTTTAAACACAAAATGATGAACCAAACTTTTTTTTTTTACAGTTTCAAAACCTTCATTTTTTGAATATAATTAATTTGAGGATAATTTGAGGAAACTTGTATTGACATAGTTCCTCACATTAACACCTACAGAGAGAAAAAGCTGGTCTATTTCTTTGCAGGTCTTCAAACAGTGTGTGGGTTCGTCAATGTGGAGCCACCAAGGGACGTTTATGCCCCAACCACACAGAGGCAGAGGTGTACAGTGGACAGAGTACATCAACAAAGGTACTTAAGGTTATAATGAACTGTGATATACTCAGTGCCAATGAAAACGCAACACTTGAAGATTCTTATATTTTTTTAAATCGATGAGGATTTTTATCCCATAAGCTCTTTGGAGCCAGTTTCTTCATGCCTCTGTTGCATTCTGACTATGGTGGACGCATTGCATCCAAAACGGCGCGCCACCTGCCAAGCAGAGATTCCGGCCGCCAGGAGCCCCATAGCATGGCATCTTTGGTCACGTGTCAGTCTAGGCATCGCTGAGTTATTGCAAATGATTTTCGTGCTTTTCAGCTTGCCTTTATATACAGAACATGACCACTCCTTAACTGACCACAGTTCCTTAAGTTGAGCAGTTCATTGCTGAGCAATGAGAAAAACAAGTCTTATGAATGCAGACAAGTTCATTCAAGCGTGACAATAGCTCAACCCGTCTCAGGTTGTTAAGAAATTGTCTGGGATTATCTTATACAGGTGAAACTTAAACATATTGATGCAGCTCAGGAACAATAAAACACATTCAAGTGTTGCGTTTTCATTGGCACTGAGTATACAACGTATAATCATAACACACTGGTATGTATGTACATGGCCTGTATATTATCTTTATACTGTTTTTTTTTTTTCTCTAAGGGCACCCATCACCTGTGGCCAGTGCCAGTGATGTCGTTCCAGGACGTCACCTACCACTTCCGTGTCTCCCTGTCTGTGAGTAAATTACCATCTTTAGACTCCATGTGGTGATTTTGGTTGACCCGTTTAATGATCTTCATCTCTTATGCTCCCCATCGACAGAGTGAAGTGAGCTGTGACCACGAAGGAGAGAGAAAAGTGACCACTTCATACACTGACTACCATTTTCTCATTCAAAGCAGCTGTGTGTGAGGGGGAAGACGACGTGTCCCAGTGCCTTTTAGATACACTACACTTCCCCTTTGTGGTTCCATTTGTACCCTGTTGTGATATTATAGGGCTTTTGCCTTATTCTTGTACATTATTTTTAAGATGATTCATATGGAACAAACTTCATCATTTCATCTGCCCACCCCCCCCCTTCAGTACATATATGTATATGCATTAAGACATCTCTTTTTTTGCTGTGATCACTGGAGTTTTAATTGTGTTTTTTTTTTTTTTATTTCTGTCACTGAAAGTTTCATTTTTAGATTGCTGTAATCAACATCTATGTTGTCTCTTGTTAACTGTTATTGTGAAAGTAACATTCATGAGTTTATTATTCACTTAATTACTGATCACTGTTTTCTTTATGTAATATAAGCCATAATTACTTCTAAGACTTTTTTTTTTTTTTTTTTTTTTTTTTTTACTTTTATGAAGAATTCAACCCTCTAAATGAAGACCAGGCAAAGTGACATACTGTATACACTATGCACATTTTAGTTTTGTTTTTTAATACTACGAATCTTTACACTGAAACCACTACTAACTGAAAACAAAAACACTTTCAGTAGTTGCTTACACTGGAGATAAGATCATTTGCTACTGCTGAAGGCCTCAGTGAATGGTTGTAACTTGCATTGAAAATATACCTCAGTAGTGCACACTGGCAAATCGAGGGCCCCCACAGTGGCACATTGTGTTTGAGGCTGCTGCAGTCCACTAGACTGTCTACTGTCTCCTCACCCAGCCTCTGACTAAACACAGTACAGACAAGGAAACACTATGCAGTATTTGTATCTCAGTTGCTACACTGAAACATCAAATTGTTATATAAAGTCTTTAAGCATTGAGAAGCCATCATTATTACCCCTTAAATCACTGGAAGGGCTTTTGACAACCTTCAAGTCTTACTAATTCCAGCAGATTCACTGGATGTTGTGATTAAACTGGATAACTAACACACAACAAAAAAATAGAAAAATCACTGAAACTTTTGCTCACAAGTGTAGTACCGCTCAAAAGTCTTAGCATCTAATTGTGGAAGTGTAATATATTGAATATTGACAACATTTCAAGACAACACTGGAATAGCTCACACTGTATTTTGCTAACTGGACAGAATGCTGGCAAGGCAAAAATGGCATATCATTTAAGGTGCATGCTCAATCATTTATCTAAAATTATGTATCTCAACTTAGAGGCGTTTAATTAAATTTTGCAGCTTCATTGTAGCTTGATGACAAGAAAAGAGTCACAGTGACAAATAGACCAGAGAGATTAATGGAAAATATACACTGGATTCTTTCACTGATTTCTCTGGAAGATGTAACAATTTTCTACATTTACACCATGAAGAATTTGCAGACTAACAATTTTAATACAACAATCTGAACTGTTCACAGCCTTTATGTTCCATCATCTTTTCTATGGCCCCATTTTCCACCATAGTTTTGTTGCTTTAAATTCAAAAATGTCTGCATTCGATATCTTAAACTTTACATGGTTAATCAATATCAAATAGGAAACACAGCCATCAGATAAATGTTTATGGGATTTATAATAATATAAAGACACTGTACAATGCTTTCCATATAAATGTTATGACTTCAGTGAGTATAGTGTAGTTTAGTTTATTTATAAAGCACCAGCTTGCATAATGAAACCACTGTAGCACTTTTTGCACTGTATATATGAACTGCTTCTGCTCTCTCTTCAGTGCACACAAACTGGTTTCAATATACTCTGGTAGAATACATTACATGTAACTGTATAGCTTCATTTTGTTACTACCAATGCTCCCTCTGATGTGTTTTATTGTATTGTTTTTATAGTTCATATTTTTGTTGTTGTATTATCAGTAATATATATTAACTTTTAGGCATTGGCTCCCAGAAATTTTGATTAGCATGAACATCCACAGAGAAATACATTTCTATTCTTACCATTATTTCTAAGGTAAAAATGCAGTAACACTATGAGTCAAGTATTTTAATATCACTACCTTTATTTTTAGCCCACTTTATCATTACATGTTGAAAGCCGTTTGTCAAGAATATGCTGTAATACTATGAATGCATGCAGTAAATAAATTTGTAATTGACTTGTTTGTTGTGTTGGAATGTCTATGGGAGGGTCAACAGTGCTATGGTCAATATAGTCACAATTTAAATCACAATTAACATTATTAAAAAATCTAAAATAGTATTCATGTTTTACCAAAAGTAGTTACTATGAATATGCAATTTATGAATATTCTGGCTTTAACATTTCAAATTCAGTTTACAATGTTTTGATGCCTTTATGAATTTTTGGGAAACATTACATTTTTGTAATCTTTGTTTTTGAAATCCACAGTAATTCCAGCAAAACTGAGCAATGGAGAAAAGTAATGTTGCAGTTATATGAGGAAATTTTAAGCAGTAGTAAAAAAGATTAAAGTTGGAGGCTATGTATATATTAAAAATTAATATGTACGACCAATGGCAGATTTACTTACCAGCACCCTTGGTGCCACACCCCCTGTATGAACATGTAAAATGTTGAAAATTATATTATTGTACTTGCTAGGATTCAAACCCCAGTGTCCTACATTGTAGACTGGAGGATTACATGCTGAGCTATATGTCCACATGTATATAAGAGGGCAAATTTAATTTACCAAGGCTCTACTATCACTTGTATTGGAGGGGGTTCTATTGCGCATGCGTCATTTATTACAAAAGTCTATGTGGTAAAGGGAATTCAATCTAAACTAGACTGAACTAAACTAAAGTCTAATCATGAAGAGACAACATAGATTCAAGCAGCATTTGGGTCTGCATGAAAAACAAACAGGGAGCCACAGATAATATGTAATGTACTATTATACAGTACTTTGGTTCCAACAGTGGCCCCCACCATTCCCCTACGCCTCTCCCTTCCATTTTTTCTGGATCCGCCTCTGCGTACGATCTATAAAATTATGATGCAGTGACAAAAAATTACAACCACGGTTATAAATATTCAGTGTGTCCTTTAGATGGTGCCAAAGATGCACTTTGAAAATGTGCATTATTAGACCTCAGTTTAATCTTTCAGGTAAAAGCGTGCACTCTGCATGTATCCTTGTGCAGCCAAATTCTGTTAATAAATCAAGACCTTTTTGTCACATTATGTTTATTTATGTGGTTAGATTTAGGGACAGCGAAGCGGTTTCTAAAAATATGCAAGCGAGCGGAGGAGCCTGAAAAGCTAAACCGAGGGTTTACAAAGGAGTGAACGTATGTACGTACGTCACGAAACAGTCAGGAAGTAATAGGCAGTACGTGGCCTTTTTATCTTGGTCTACAGGAGCAGAAGCTGTGCTTCATACAAAATGGTAAAGTTACTGTTTATTTGTTGTGAAAATCCAAAAATTCTAAATAGTGTTGCAATGTTTTTGCTATGCGCTGTAAAACCCTTCACTTTTATCCATAAAATCTCTCGTATTCGCTGTAGTTCTGCAGTTAGCAGAGCAGCGTTAACGTTAGCCTCTGTTGACAAGCTCACTCATTTAATAATTTCAATCTAAACTGACTGTGTAGCTAGATTCAATGTATTAAAAGCAATGTAGTGGCTCTGAAAGAAAATGTTTCACACTACATTTTACGGTCTTTGTATCTTTCCTCTATTGTGACTCCAGGAACTCGAGGCTATGACCAGATACACCAGCCCGGTGAACCCGGCTGTGTTCCCACATCTGACGGTAGTCCTGCTGGCTATCGGCATGTTCTTCACCGCCTGGTTCTTCGTGTATCCTTTTAGGCATCTGCTTATGAGAAAATGGGTAATAGCTAAGACTAATATTGTAGAATAACTATTGACACAATTATTATTCGTGAAAGATCGCATCAGCACTTTTTCTTGTTGTGGCCCAATTTCATTCATTCGGTTTGTACTACTGTTGGTTATGGACAAGAATTTAAATAGTCAGCTGTTTCCCCCGGGAAAGTACTAGCCCCCACATGTTGAGTGCATTATTGAGTTAAAGGAGTAATTTAGATCTGTTACTCACCTGTCTATATGACTGAGTATTCAGTCATACAGACAGGTGAGAAAATAAAGGAAAAACTTGAATGGAGAGGTGTGGTCTCTAAGGATGATTATGCACCACCCACTGGGCACAAGGAATAAGTGTGTAGTGTGCAATAACCAGATCTTAACTTAACTGAACAACTGTGGAAGATTTTTAACGAGTGCGCTCCTCATCAAAACATCAAATGATAAAGTAGTTTTTGAAGATGTTCATTCATCCTTCCAGTAGAGGTTGCCCAACACCTTGCTTAGACACTTACGTTACCCTTTTCCTTTAATTTGTCTATAGTGTCATCAGCATTAAATGTGACAGAACCGACTGACAAAATTATATAGAAAGCACTGGGAAGAATCTGTCCTAATGATGGAAGCAGGAATACAATAAAATATTGACTAAAATCCAGGGGGATATTCTGTCCTGAGAGCGTAACTACCTTAACAATGTTTTAGTGTCTTCAGCTACATATGAACCTGATTTTACAGATTGCTACAAGGAAGCCTTCTTATAAATCAAACTCACATTTCTGGCATAGAAAGCAGTATCTCTTTGATTACCCCGCCCACCGAAGGGGAGGCAAGGGGCACTGTTTTTGTTTTCTTTTTTGTTTGTTAACACTCTAACAGTAAAACTATTGGTTGAATTCATACCAAATTGGGCTTATAGATTGCCAGTGACCCAGAATAGATGTTATTACATTTTGGGAAAAGTAGGTCAAAGTTCAAAGTTTTTATGAACTTATAAACTCCTTCTCTCCCCCAATTTACTTATAATAGGTCAAATGCCTGTAGCAGCAAAACTATTGGTTGAATTCATACCAAATTGGGTTTATAGTTTGCCAGTGACCCAGAATAGATGTGATTACATTTTGGGAAAAGCAGATCAAAGTTAAATTTTTAATGATTTCTCCCATTTACTTATAATGAGCGAAATTTCAAATGTCTATGAAGACATCAATTTTATTTCAGTTTACTTCAAACTTGGCACATAGAGGCAAATGATATACTGACATCACCACACGTATAGACATGATGACATCAGCTGGATCGATGCCAAAATAAGCTACAATATGTGCGAGAGGTGGGGTTTGTTGTGCCTGGCACCACTTGTTCAATTTTGTAACAATTCTGTGCTGGTTAAGTCTTTAAGTATAATGTGTGATTTAATTAATTACACTTTATAAGTAAAGGAGTGATATTAAACTTAAAATTGGAGTTCTATGAAGGACTTTTAGGTTTTAGAGTACAGATTTTGGCTGTTACACCTTTACACGAGTTAGTCCTTAATTGTCTGTCAGCTATGAGGTCACTTCAACAAAATACACCAGAGATGTTTACAAAGAGCTGCTGATCTCCCTTGTGGCTTCACTTTTCATGGGTTTTGGTGTGCTATTCCTACTCCTCTGGGTTGGCATCTATGTATGAAGGTAAATTTAAAATATATTAATCTTGTGAAAGTGTAAATACTGAAACTTTTTATTTGACATTGTTCCTTCTCCTTTTTTCATAGTTTTGGGATTCAGGTGACTGACACATGACACAACACATTCCAGTAGAACGGATAACATCACACAAGGAACTGGATTTCAAGATATGATTGGACTGCACTGACGATTTTGGGATCATATGGACTGTTTTTCTTTTCACAAGTAAAGAATAATTTGTACAACTTGGTGTCTTTTTTTGTTTGTTTAATAGCTACAGTAATTCAGGTATTTTTGTCTCTTTAATACCAGTATCAGTCTATGAACCCTTCATTACTAAACTCATAGAGATAAGCTGTGAAGTGCACAACAGCTTCACACGTATGTTGCTTAAAAATAGTTACTTAAAAACACACTTGAGCTCTATTTGTAGTGTTTACTAGTAGTACCTAAAACCTCAATCCCTGATTAATCTTTGTTAAAAATAGAGCAGTCTGGTTCACCTTGTCTAAAGGATAACACTAACTACCTGAGTGATGAAGGATTACACAAGGATTACAGAAGGATTATTTAATAAAAACCATGTGAACACACTTCAAAGATCCTCACTGAAAGACAAGTGATTTCGATGAATGTCAAATTTGGCTTGGAAAAAAACATGTAAACAACACATACTAATCTGATAAGGCAAATAAGAAACATTTCATCCTTTGCTGAGAGTAAAAAAAAACCTAATTTTTAACTATCCTATACTGTACAAAATATTCTACATGAAAATATATAAAAATGAACAGTCAATACCTGCCTCTTAAACACTAGTAATTTTTGGACTCAACATTTGTGACATTGTGTTGGATTGTTGTGTGCAACTCAAATGAATTTTCAAGGCCACATAGATTAATAAACTCAATCCTAATTAATACAATACCACACATGCCACCGGTGGCTGACTTGTGTGCCCTGCTGCTTGCTTGGCTATGGAGAGCCAGTAACCACCAGCCCTGTCTTCACCCTCTGTACCTGTTACTAGGTTGATATATATATATATATATATATATATATATATATATATATATATATATATATATACACAAGGTGTACAATATCATTAGCTTCTATCAAGTGTGATAGTGTCAAAAAAAAAGGAAATATGTAGAGTCCAAAATCCAGAATAGGGGTTCTCTTTTCTTGTGAAATCAGTCTGTCCTTTGTTTACTGCCGTGCTCTAGAGAAGGCATCACGCAGCCACAGAGAGTCTTCATACAGCCTTGGGTCTCCCATATATTCTGCTGTCCGTTTATATAAGTAGTAATATAATACTGCCGCTGTTGATAGAAAAAGAAAAACAGCTCTTCAGTAATGATTGACAATACAGTATTTGAAATATGTGGATTGTTATGGAACCTGAACATCTAGTAATCAACTATTTACCTGTTCTCTGGAAAACAAAGAGAGCTTGAAGGCCATCTGTCCAAACAAAACGGTCTGACTGAATCCATCTTAGATTCTGCAATATATATATGTATATATCTATGTAAGATCCAAATTGTTTGAATCAACATCAACTATACATTTTCCATTCAAGGATGACAGTATTTAAATGGTGGATTTTAATTGCACTGAGGTGATACGCAGGTTTTTGTTGGAGCTACAAACATACCAGCACCCAGCAGTGGAGGCAGATGCTCAGAGTCAGGTACAGTGCTGAAAAGATCAACAGAGCCCTGAATCTTTCCAGCAGTAGTGACACTAGGCCGACCTGGAACACGTATGTGTTGAACATCATCAGCAGGATGATAATCACACTGAACAAGATGGCAATGTCCTGGATGCTGCACAGAAAGATGTCAATGGTTTATTCCTTGTATTGTTTTATGATGCAGTAAAGAGTAACACCAAATAATTTCAATTCATCACTTAAAGGATTTGAAACAATTATTTGAATCATTATTCAACTAATGTCTGAAAGAGTGATCATTTTCTGAGTGTAAATATGTGAATCTCTGAGAACTACTCTTTGTGTTTGGCTTCAACAAATGGTTTTTGTCTATCCAAATTCTGAAATTCTTAATAATAAATATATTTTAACCAATCACTTTATAATTTACTGCTTTTTATGATATTAAGGATATGTTAAAAAATCTGATTTATAATCATGTGACATGAAATATATACTATTAAGTAAAGTGAAGAAAACGAAACAGATTTAGGATGAAAGCTGAGTAGTAAAATCTGTTATGGAAATAAAAATGAAAGAGTGAGAGACTGGTAAATCAATTCATCTTCTTAATGTGTAATTCACTGACTTACATGAAAAGCACAAGTTGGATGACAGGTGCTCCTCTTAGAAGTTCACTGAAGGAGTTCACAAAAAGGTCATAGACCAGCAGTGATAGCTGGATCAATAACACAAGAGAGTAGTTGCCGGTCTGGAGCATCTTCACGGGCTGATCTTGCAAACAAACAAGCTCTAAAGTTCTTGGTTTCTTCTCTGGTTCCTTATAACAACTTAACGCAGGTGGTGATGGTGGTTTTCAAGTCCTACATACTTCAGTGCAGTGCAAGGCAGTCATCTAGAAGTAGGTAGTAGTAGTGAATCCACAACTGGTTCCTTTTACTTAAGATAATCTTCACAACATTTGAAACCCCTGTCAAGAAACAGCATGCTAGATTGTAGGTTGTCCTCAGTGAAAACGAGTGTTGATGGTAACAGGTAGTCCAAGATGTGTTTGATGTTCTTAGAAGATGCATGTTGAAATCTTCATTTTGTAAAATCTCTTTCTCTTCTTATATCCTGTTACAGAGGACAGGGAGACGCTGTGAAACAACAGTTAAGTTAATTGAATTGTTTAGAAGGGTTTTTTTTTTTTTTTACCTTTTAGAAAGATTTGCTCAGATCTTCCCTCCATATCAGGCAGAGATCAAACAAATACCTACTACTTAGAAACATGTAGTAGGTTAGACTCCTTCAGATACCTAAATTAGTAGTAAACGAATCGACGTTTCTAAAATAGTCCAGTTGTGAAATGTCAAAGCTTGGATTAAGGACAAATCTCACTTCAGATCATCCAACATCTCTGTTTGGTTGTGTTCTCCCTTTCTCTACATCTATTCTTCTGCTCTAGCTGTGACGGTACTCCGTTATTTAGCCGTGAGATAATCTTGGAGACGGATAATACAGTAACTGTCTGTTTCACAATCTTATTTCCACCACTAATCACTCCGGTGGCACTGGGACAGCAACGCGGATTTCACTTTCAGGGAATTCCCTCCAGACAGTTGGCGGACACGTTTGTTTTGTAAACCATCAGCACAGCAGTAACAGCTTCTAACACTCATTATCCACTTTTTACTGACATATGTGTGTTAAGAAATAAAAATCACTCACCCCAAGTCAAGAGAGAAAAGTAAATCGCTCAAATTGTCACTTTTCCCACCCGAAAACAAAGCTTCTTCCCACTATAAATCGCGACCACCACTGCTTTTCAGCGGTAACCATGATGTATTTCCGTAAATTCCATGGTAACGGCAAATTCTACCGTAAAATGACTTATACGCCATCTCTGAACATTTCCTAAAAAACGCACCAACTTAATAAAAAAAACACAGTGTTTCTTGTCAAGTCTCGAGTTTGCGCTAAAAATCTCATGAAATTGATATTTTTGCTTCGGGAAAACAAAAATAATTAATTAAACGTTAGAGGATAAAACAACGAAGCTCATTTTGAAGACTATACTAAACATTACGGTAGAAGTGGACAGCACGGTGCGTACTGCCACCTACAGGCCGGTGTCGGTACTTCTGACTGGATTACCTCGAAGTGATCAAAGGTAGTGGACACCTGAGTCCAGTACACCGGAGGTAAGTCTTCTAAGTTACTACAAGTTGGCTAAATTAACATATTAACAGTTACGAGAGTCATTTAGAAAATAAATACAGTGTAAGTGTTTTAAGTTTTGTCCGTTATGGAAGGACGACAGCGAATTAACTGGTGTGAATGTGTCGGTATTTCTCAGTTTTAATAATAAATGTACCGCAGTATCATTGTGTGGGTTTTGGTTACCTCTGCCAGCAGTTTTCATATGTTGCAGTTTTCCCAGCTGCATTTGAGTGAAATTTAGAGCCTGTTATTGCCATGTACATGCTGTCTTTTCAAGTAATGTATTTACAACAACGTCAACCTGCATTTGGTCTTTTTTATCGTCCTTATTCATCATAAGTATGCGCCTCTGTTTTGTTGACTTCATGTTGTAAACTCACACTTTCACTTAATATTTTGCTCACCTGATACCACACACCGACCTTGCTCAGTGTGTAAGGTGTGTAAGTTTATTTGACCTTTGGCGTGGCTTGTTGGCAAATTCGGCGCTTGGTGAGAAACACAGAATCCTCAGCTTGCAGTGTTTACACAAGTCTCTTATCTGTGTATATCTCATGTGTTATAAGGAAGTTTTAAAGTCATTGATCATCAACATGATTTATCAGTTATTATCAGTGCATTCTTTAAGTCAGTGTTTTAACAGATAGTGTGAAATAAAGCATGGCTGGAAAGAGAGGAAGCATAGGAAATTCACATACTTTCACATAACACTGAGTCACATGTCAGTTCAATATGTACTTTAACATGATGAGCTTCCAAAAAACATTAAATTTCGTTTTTAAAATAAAATGTTTTATTCGTTTTTGCTGCTCTGAGGAATAAAACAGGTAATAAATCATAAATCACTCTTTTATGAGTGTTCATGAAAATACTGTGGCATGTTTTCCCATAGTTCTTAGAGTAAAATTTGTGTGCAATTGTGGTAGTTCTGACAATGCAAACAAGTGCAAATGTTTTATTTGCATCTCCTCTCCTGGCTTTCTGCCCTCGCCTCCACTTACGCAGTAACTTTCCTCACATGATGCCATCCTGTTTTCTACCCTCTCCACATCCTGGTCCATGATCTCAGACACTACAGTAGCACAGCAGCTGAAGTCATCCCCACTCTGAATAAACACTGAGGAGCAATGTGTGAAGCAACATGTTGATGTTTAACTTCAACTTAAGAACAGTTGTGTTTTGGACATGACAGTGTGAAATATTTTTTCTCTTTAATACGCCACCATTGGTCTATTAATTATAGGATTCTCCAGAAAGTAATAAAAGTGTAGACAAGTCTGACACCTGATCAGAGCAGCTGTAGATAATGTGTACAGTCACAGCTCAGTTTGGTTTACACTTTCTGTTTGACAAGGGAGGACCTGTAAGGCCTGGTTCTCAAAATATCTTACAACACCAGTGGAGAAGACCTAGTGTCTTTTCATTCATTCTTGTTGCAGTTCAGAAAAGGCAAATGAATGTTTCTGAGGATGCTTCAGAAAACTTTAGATTTGTTATCATTGTAAAATAAAATGTTTATTACCAAAACTTTTGACCCACCAATATACAGGATATTTCTTCATTGCAGATTGTCAGTTATTGAGGAGAGCAATAACTGATATTTGGAGTCAGTATACATTTTAGATGAAATGATACATTCTGGTGTTAGTTTCAACAATTTCATCACAAACATTTGTTGGAAAAGTTGGACAACTAAATAAGTGTTTTTTGTCATTAAGATGTTGATAAGCCTTTACATGTCATGGGTAATCAATCATATGGTGACTACAGAGCCAAATTAGTGCATTTATAAAGGACTTTATCAGAGCAAAAAATATGCAGATACAGATTATTGTAAAAATATAAATATTACATTAGGCAATAATCCATCAACCCGTGGAAACAAAAAAAACTTCACATAAAGCTAGTACTTAATGAAAAGCATGTATTCTAATTATTCACATCCCTTTTCAGTAATGTCAAAGTGGCTGAATGACGGGGAAGTTTTGGTGGGGCAGGGTAGTGGTGAGGCCGTGATGCTGAGCCCCAGATTACGGACTCTGCTACCCGGGAGCCCAAGATCAGGTCAGTTGCGAAGTCCACTGGCTTCCCCCAGTACCAGAGAGTCAGTGGCAGGAAATCCACAGGCAGAAGTCATGGGTAAAGCCAAGGAGCTGTTTGAGTTGTGTGACAAAGAGGGCAAAGGGTTCATCACAAAGAGGGATATGCAGGTAAGCAACAGAGAGACAATAACATATTATTTTAGACTCATTGCAGATTTAACCCTTCATCTTCATATCCACGCTCTAATCAGAGGCTACAAACAGAGGTACCGCTATCGCCTGAACAACTGGAGACGGTGTTTGAAAGTCTTGATCGAGAGAGCATTGGGTTCCTCACACCTGCTGAGTTCAACACAGGACTTGGTGAGTTTAGTTTGGTGATTATTCAAGAGCACAACATATTCTATCAGCAATGCTAGTGTTCATTCACAAAACTATTACTGTTCTCTGCTTGTGGTACAGGAGAGTTGGTGGGACTAGATGAAACAATGGAGCAAAGTCACAATGAGGAAGAAGACAATAATGACCAGGTGGAGTGGTTCCAGGACCCTGCCGCAAGCCGATTTGTTAACATACTGATGGAGCTGGGTGCTGACAAACTCTTTAAAGAGTAAGTTCTCTCAGGTGTATCCCAATTCTCTCCTACAGCCCACTCAAGTGGTGTCATCTTTGTCTTGGTTTTCTGGCAGAGGAAGTACATATTGCGAAGTATTCCTGAGAGTGGACACGCAGGCGATTTTTACATTATTCCCATTTAGTGAACAAAGCATTTGCATTAGCCTGCATATCATATTGAAATGTGTGCATGTTTGATAGAGCCTGAAGTAAGGCTGTGATGAGACATGTAGGAAAGTACAAGTGGTGAAAGCTTAAACATACAGTCACGGAAAAAATTATTAAACCAGCCCTTGTTTTCTTCAATTTCTTGGTCCTTTTAATGCCTGGTACAACTAAAGGTACATTTCTGCAGACAAATATAATGATAACAACAAAAATAGCTCATAAGAGTTTAATCTGAGAGCTGATATCTTGGCATTTTCCATGGTTTTCTTGATAATAACCAAAATCACTTAAGTTCTTACATCAATAGCTATGGCATTGTACTGACAAAAACAGTGCTTTTAGGCATTCCATGTTTTCTTTTCTGTCTGTTTTGGTCACATGATACACACAAGAGTTAGTACTGGTTTGTATAACCATTGTTTTTGATGACTTGATGGTCTAATAATTTTTTCCGCGACTGTATATTTCACAATCTTTTTAACACATCGAATATTTAGTGATTTGTTGATGCATCTGCAGATTATATGTATTTATTCGTAGGTCTTTATGGCTCTTCCAGTGATTGTGACCCATACACTAAAATTGCACTGTATGGGTAACAGTTGTGTGTTATGTCATGGTTTGTTTTAGCCAGCAGGAGCTCTGTACTTTGTGGTGTGACCTCCAGAGGGACAGACCAGAGCTGCTGAATGTCCTGGAGGGTGTCCTGGTCCACGCAGTGTCCCACTTACAGGACTCGATCCGAGACAGAGACAGTCTGGAACAGGCTCTGCGCAGGTGTCTGCCACCTCCCTCCGATCTACCTCTAGATCTCTAACACAAAATTTACATTCTGTTTGTTTTTGTTTTGTCATCTGTCAGGATACAGGTAACTTTGATTTGTTCTGTTTCAGACGAGAGCTTGAACATGATCGGGTTGTTCGGTCCATATATGAAGAAGTGGAAACCCAAGTCAGAGAGGAGAGAGAGAAATACTTAGCTCAGGTACTAGTTTTTACTTTATGGGTGTTTATGGTAGTTCAGGCAGGCAGATCTAGTCAGTCATTCAAAATCTTCACCCCATTAATGTCCTTTAGAGCTGAGCCAGTGTTTATTACTTTCCTCTGTACTGTGCTCACCACATTGCTCCTATTCATCAGCCTATTATTGATTTAAAATCATCTCCTCTACCTACTCGGCCTCCTCCTGCAGTAGTGAAGTTTTTTTCTTTTAATCTCGGACTTTGCTGTGGATTTTGTGATCTCTGGGGTTGCCTGTCTGTCATACTCACTCGAGTCACAATCACATATTATGCACACCTTATATCTAATATAAGTATCCTGCCTGAACTAATCTGATCTTTTTTGAAAGTACACAAATGTAATCACCATAATGGCATTTAACACATTTATTATGAAATCAAAGGACAGTATTAGACAGAAGCACAAAGGGCAACAACTTAAAGAGGAGCTACAGATCCGTGAGCAAGAGTTGGAGAACATGCTGACCAAACAGAAAGAGGTAGGTGTCCATGTAGTTCAGTTGTAATTCATGAATAGTGTCTTAGTTTAATGGGAAAGACAACAGGACTTGTCTTTGTGCTTAGCTGGAGAGCAGAATCCACCAGCTGAGTCATGAGCAGGCAAACATCAAGCAGCAGAATCAGCAGTTGCGGAGCCTCAATGCCCAGTTACAGGAGCAGGTGGAGAGCAGCAAAGAGCAGCTGCAGGCAGCTCTGGGTCAGCTCAGTCTGCTGCAGCTCAGTGCTGCCCAGGAACAAATGGCCAGACAGAGGTGAGTGGTAAAAACACTGGCAGCTGAAACAGTGTCACAAGCTCTATTGTTAAAACACTGCCTTTCTGTGAAGTATGACATTAATTATTTATTTCCAAGTGTGATAATGAATTTAAGTATGGCTTTTATTAAAAAAAAATGGGTATGAGCTTATGGGAATCATATGATCTGTCTGTTTCATTCCCATCAGAGTAGCTGCAGGCAATCATCTTCTTTTAGTCAAGAGCAAGTTTAACCAAAGCCATTGTAAAATCTGTTTAAATCTGTTTTTTCACAAATTAACCACAACAAAGTATTCCATATCCTCCATGACTGATATGTTTTGACAGTTTATTACCAAATGTTTAGTACACAGTGGATGCACTATTTAGTATTTACAGTAACACGAGGGTGTGTCTGGGACTGACTCAGTGTAAACTACTTTGCACATTTTCATTGTAATGAAGGAACATGTCATCCAGTGCATAAAGCTGACTGTGAGTTGTGTATTTAAGGTGTATGTTGACATCAATAAAGGGCCACAACACAGTGGAATTATCTGTATTAGACTTGGGTGACCCAGATAATACTCAGCTGGATTCAGTTATTCTTTTAATCTTTAAATGACTGTTTATTGACAACCAGAACTGAATGGAACCTCAGCTTTTGTCAATTTTTTGTTTGCCTCACTACAGGAATGTAATGAAAGTGTCAAGAAACATGCAGAAAGAGAAGGATAGTCTCTTAAGACAGCTGGAACTATTGAGGTACATCTTAACAGTAGATGAAAAGTTCAGCATTTGCATAAAATTTGTACTTAAATAGCAATGAATGTATTTTTTTGTATGTACTTTTTTATTAATTCACCCAAAAATTACAAACTAATGATAAATATGTGTAAATGTTGTCCTTTCTTTCTGTCAGGGACATGAACAAACGGCTACGAGATGAAAAAGATGCCCAGCAGTCTCAGAAGGGGGTTAGTCATAGACAGTCTGTACTTCCACCTCCTCTGCCATTAACTTATTACCTCAATGAAGACCTTTGCACACCATGGACACAGCAGATTTATCCGCCTTAAGCTAAGTCCCAGGGCGGTGTCATGCTCTATTTCATCCTCTGGACACTGGTTATTTGTGCAGGCTGCTGTTAGTGTTATTGATGGTTATTGATTGAACTTGTGTTAATGTCATTGACACATGGTTTACTTGTCAGCATGTATGTTTTGTGAGCATGTGGTCAGTTAACAGAAGGACTGAAGATTATCCTGTACTGTACCAACAGAAGAGTATTATGTTTATAAGTTATATTGTACATAGTTGTATTTATGCATAAGCTTCCTTAATATTTAAGTGTGTACCAGATCAATGGCACATTTTATTTTTTATCACATGTCTTGCGTTGGGTGCCTTAAATCAACGTCACTTGAGATAATGAACATATAGCACTTGTAACTGTAGCTTTATTTCTTTAAACTGAGCTTTCATGGAACAAGCTTGATAAAATATTTGTTTCTGAGCAACACATTTTGATTTTTCACTTTGTATGATTTTTATATTAAGTGTATTGCTGATAAATGGGTATGATGTTAAACTACTTTGCAGCAGAATAAATGTCATCATTTGACTGATTTCTTACTTTTCATTTGCACAGATTAAAGCCAACAGAATTACTACAGAGAGGACAATGTGGATTAATACTGCTTTTAAAACCAAAGCAACCATGTATCTACTATGAAAATCTTAATGCTCATTGTTTCTTCTGCCTCACTTTCCACAAACACCATTTAGAGTCCAAATGAGACTAAGAGATTGCAGAAGAAAGGGTCTATCATAGGTAACTACTTACAACAAGACAAGCCATTGAAAAGGTTTGTATGACCAGTCACTTTTATCATGTCTGTAATAATACGACAGATTGCCCAAGGAAGAAACTAATTTTGTGTATTTATTGGTTCTAAGACAGCTGAGCTTAACCCCTGAGTTGGAACTGGAGACAGAGACAGAGGTGACAAATTCCTCCAAGAGACACCAGCCTTCATATAAAGTCAGGTCTGAGAAAGTTGATCAGGCACTAACTCAGGTAGGGAAAATATCAAATCTACAGAAACAGACAAATTCCTCCCCAGATTATCCTGTTTTATTTCATAGGTTTGGGCCAATAACTTTAAAGCACTTTAGATTCAACAAGTGGTGCCAGGTACAACAAACCCCATCCCTCACACATATCGTAGCTGGTTTTGGCATTGATCCAGCTGATGTCATCATGTCTATGCGTGTGCATATCAATTGACTCTATATATGTCCCAAGTTTGAAGTAAAGTGAAACAAAACTGATGTTTTTATAGATGTTTGAAATTTTGTCCATTATAAGTAAATGTGAGAAATTTTTTTTTTTTTTTTTAAAAATCATAAAAATGTGAACTTTGACCTGCTTTTCCCAAAATGTAATGACATCTATTCTGGGTCACTGGCAATCTATAAACCCAATTCGGTATGAATTCAATCAATAGTTTTGCTGCAAGAGTGTTAACAAACAAACCGAACCAAAAACAATACCTCTTAAGGTAATAATAATTATTTTTCAAAAAGAGCAATATTCACAGTGCTGGGAATTAGGATCATACACACTCTTTGTTTTTACAGTCAGAAATATTAAACTTACGAAGTAGAATATCGATCATGATGTTCAAAGCAAAGAATTAGTAGTTACTATCTAATACTCAAAAAATGTTCTCTGAACATGGGGGGAGGGTGTCATATTACTTCTGAGCCTCTGAAAATTGAAGGACTATGTTTAAAATGGTTGCATTTCCTAAACAGTTGATGCAATAGTTTTTGTTGAACCTCTTGAAATAAAGCTAAACATCCACACTTAAATTACATCTTGATGATTTGATTTCAAATTCAGTAGGGTTGTGTACAGAGACAGAATTACCAAATCTTTGTCCATATACATAGATGTGTATATATATATATATATATATATATATATATATATATATATATATATATATATATGTGTGTGTGTGTGTGTGTGTGTGTGTAGATATATGCATCTATATACAAACACACAATAACTCATGGAGGAGGGTTGGGACTAAATAAGTGCTTATTACTACCCATTCCTTTTTTAACATTTAGAGAGTATATTTGTTGCTTTCTATTTGTGTCATATGTGAATTTTCTTTATTGTTTGAGTTCTCCTACCAACATGTTGAAAATTAATTACTAACTTTTCAATTGTCGATGCAGAAGCTAAAAAACAATACAGATAATGTAGAAAAATGAACTGCTGCACAGTAACAGAGGATGATTTACACAAATAACAGGCAGAGAGTTTAAAACAGAAAAAAAGTAAGACCTATTGGTAAATTTTGGTCCTTTTAACATTTTAGAGCAAAGGTGTCAGTCAGAGTGTGTTCAAGGTGGTATTCCTAGGTAACTCAGGAGTTGGTAAAAGCTCCTTCATCCAGCACTACTGCACAGGCCGCTTCTTCAGTAAAATGAATGCTACTGCGGGTAAGTACTTGGTTTAACCACTTTTTGTTATGATGATCAAAATACTATCAGGTCATTAAAGGGTATGATATGAAACCAGGGTTCTTTTCTTACAGGTATAGATTTTCAGATGAAGACTTTAACTCTGGGCTCCACCACCATCACTCTGCAGCTCTGGGACACTGCAGGGCAGGAGAGGTGGGACAGAGCAAAGCCTATTCCCATATTTACCACCTTTTCTCTTTGTGGATTTACAAATATCCCAGCTTATTTTGTAGAGTAGCGCTTTTTCTTATACCTTTTATACCGATTCTTTTTCAGGTTTCGTAGCATCACTGAGCAGTACTACCGTAAGGCTGACGGCATCCTTGCCATGTATGACATAACTCAACCCCTCTCCTTCACCGCAGTGAGAGGCTGGATAGATACTGTGAAGGTGAGAAGGCAGAGTTGAAAAATGTATGTTCTAAATACTCATGCAGAATTTTCATAATACAGCTCAACAGTCTTTTTTACTGACATGAATTCTGTTTGAGTGATAAGACCTGATTTATCCCTTTTTTATTCTTATCATATGTTTACACACACAAAATAATTATATACTTAAGTGTCAGGATGTGTTTGCTTAGTTTTAGAACTGAAATTGATAAGTGTGTACTCTAACTTGTTTTGCCTCCACCCCAGGAGAAGATGTGTGAAGGTGCAGTGCTAATGCTTCTGGGTAACAAGCTGGATCTCACAGACAGTGACAACAGAAAAGTGACAACAAGGGATGGTCAGAAACTGGCAGTGGTGAGGCTCATTTAAATATTCAAACTACCCTCTGCAGTAATTTGTCCACATTATCAGAAATAAAGATAGATAGAAGAAGATAACTGGGTTTTAAACAATGTTAAAAATATCTGTATATTTCTTTTTTTTTGGCTCTGTATATTTTATCTGTATATTTCGTCTTTTTTGCTCGTACAGCAGCACCAGGCTGTGTTTTATGAGTGCAGTGCCAAGACTGGACATAACATGGGGAAGGCGATGACTCATTTGGCTGAGTATGTCATGCATATTATCTACATAATGTATCTGCAGAGATTTTGCAATGCTAGAAGTAAATTGTACATACAGTTACAGAAAAAATTATTAGACCATCAAAAGTCATCAAAAACAAACTAACTCCTGTATGTATCATGTGACTAAAACACAGAAAAGAAAACATGGAATGCCTAAAAGCACCGTTTTTGGCAGAACAATGCCATAGCTATTGATGTAAGAACTTAAGTGATTTTGGTTATTATTAAGAGAACATGGAAAATGGCTAGATATCAGCTCTGAAATTAAACTTTGATGAGCTATTTTTTTGTCATTATATTTGTCCAAACAAATGTACCTTTAGTTGTACCAGGCATTAAAATGGACAAGAAATTGAAGAAAACAAGGGTGGTCTAATAATTTTTTCCGTGACTGTAGTTACCTGGAAAGTGATTGAAGTTCCTCATAAATTTTTATGATAAGGGGAAATGCAGCCAAATCAGTTGATGCAATTCGACTTTTATGATAGGCTTATGTGTTGTTTTCGATGCAAAATAAGTGAATCACCTTTTCTTACTTGTAGGTTGTTAATGGCCCAGAACACCCAACAATGTGGAGACGTACTTTTACTGACAGAGGACCCTCCTAAAAGCAGCTGCTGTACATAACCATAAGAGTGCTCTCATCCTGTTTACCTGACATGGTTTAGTAATGTTACATTTTGGTTGTTGCAACAGCTGGAGATTTGTTGGAAATGCCAACAACAGAAGGATAGATCAGGTCAAAACACAAACAGTGCCATTTTACTGTGAACAAGTTTACTACACCCTATCTGCGATGTGTTATGGATCATTTAATGCAACCAATAAATATATTTTTGATTATTTTGTGTCATTGTATTTTTCAATAAGCATGATAAGCCAGCTGGGGGCAGCCATGCACTTTATATAGCATTCAGAGGGGTGAGACAAACTGCTCTGCCAAAAGAGGACAGGCGCTCAGACGATCCAGTCTGAGTGTCAACCGAGAACTTACACTGTTGCAGTTAACCTTCACCGACAGCAGCACATTGACACTGGGGTTAGCGGGAGATTGGAAGACGTTACCCTGATAATCTGCATCCTTCGGGGCCCACCATCTAAAATCAGGTAGGAGTATTTCAGTCTCAGCGGAAAGGGAGAGGAGTTTTTCCATGACACAATGGTTTAAAAATAACTCTGAATGTGACTTCTTTAAGAGATTCTTTTTTCTCATAATCATATTTACTTATACACTATTTTGTCTCATGAGTAAAGTACAGGATTGCATATTCCATCAATGCTCCTATAGAGCTTTTTCTCATTTGTTTATTTCTTCATTAGGGGAGATGTTCAGTGCTAAGTTTATGTGACTATAAGTATCATATTTTATTATGCCCAGAATTAACTTTTCTTTAAATAGAAGCTGAAGGCAGCTCAGTTTAGGATATACATGTTGACTAATTCATAAAGTAAGAATTAAAAGTGAACAGTGAATCACTTGAGTGTGAGAAGATCAGGTTGAGTTACTGGGTGGGTGACACATACAGTATATCTGTCTGCTGCTTGGCATGTGACACGTGTAGTTAAGTATGTTTTCCCCACAACAGGTTTGATTTAATCAGTGAATTCTTTTCTGCAACTCTGAAATGCACTTTATATTATTTCATGTTCAACACATGTTGTGCGTAACATTAATGCATATAAAAAGCATATCCCTTATGACTCACTCAGACTGGATTGTACTTGTATATGAGCTCCAGCCAGTAAATGACATTTCACACTAAAGGTGGAACTAAACTATTTCACACTAAAAGAGGAAATTCCTTCATGTATACCTCGACTAACTAGTTTCAATCAGATAGAGAAGTGATTGGCTTTATCTTTGTCATGCAGGCAGGCAACACAGATGAAAATCTCACAAAAACACTGACACTCAGAGCACCTAAAGTTCATTTTACAGACAGATTCAGCTGTGCAATTTAATCTTCTCACAGAGACTAATTTAAGCTTTTGATGCCCTCTTTATTTTTACATCAACATACAGAGTAATCATGTGTCTTTTTTTTTTTTTCAGAATGGAAGCACGAGGTGAAAAAACACACACCTGTGGGACAATTTGCCTTAAATATCTACTCTTCTTATTTAATGTTCTATTCTGGGTAGGTTAAAATGTCATGTTTTCATCTCTCTACTAAGTATTGCACCAAATTACAGTCGCAGAAAAAAATTATTAGACCATCAACAGTTATCAAAAACAGTGGTTGTGCAATCAAGTACTAACTCCTGTGTGTATCATGTGACTAAAACAGACAGAAAAGAAAACATGGAATGCCTAAAAGCACTGCTTTTGTCAGTACAATGCCATAACTATTGATGTAAGAACTGAAGTGATTTTGGTTATTATCAAGAAAACCATGGAAAATGGCTAGATATCAGCTCTTAAATTAAAATCTTATTAGCTATTTTTGTTGTTATCATATTTGTCCAAACAAATGTACCTTTAGTTGTACCAGGTATTAAAATGAACAAGAAATTTAATAAAATAAGGGTGGTCTAATCATTTTTTCCATGACTGTATTAACACCATTAGTGGAACATATCAAGTATTATCCTTACTTTAAATATTTACTTTCCATTTGCATGAACAACACAGCTATTAAAACACCTAATTTTTCCCCACCTACGATAAATCCAAATAATACTGTAAGTTTGTTATACAGTTTTAATAAATGTCATATATTGTTTGCACTGGCATTCTGAATGTGTGATTTATGTTTATCAGAGAAGTGAGTGACAAACATATCTAGCTGCCTATCTTCTGAAGTTTAAGAATAGGGCGTTGTCATGGTTGCATCACTCTTGCTTTTTAGGAGTGACATTATAACTGGTATAAATTATGAGCTCCATTCCTGAGCATCTGGTTTGAGTTGAGTAGATAACGTTTTTTTCTGTCAGCTGGCAGGAGGAGCTGTACTGGCAGTGGGAGTCTGGACTCTGGTGGAGAAGAGCGACTACATCAGCTTACTCAACTCCAGCCTCTATTCAGCTTCAGCTTACATCCTGATAGTTGCTGGAGTCATTGTGATAATGACGGGAATAATCGGATGCTGCGCCACTCTGAAGGAGCTAAAGAGCCTGTTGATTGTGGTAATGTGCTTCTGTCACATAAGACACTCATTTATTTATAAATCAAAATTTTAATCCATGTCATGTAAATGAGGAAAGTCCTGTTTGTGTTCATACAACCTGGTCTAAATGTACACATATTCAAAGTTAATCCTTGCTGACCTTCTGTCTCGTCTTCCTGCATTTAGTGCAGCATGTTATGTCAGCATGGCATGACTGTCAGGTGTAACAGACAAAGTCACGCAGAGTGTGTCTTTAAGAGTTTAGATTTAGAGTGCAGCTCATGCCAGAGGAATGACGGGCATCACAAGCTGGTGCCTGGACTTAAGTGTGTTTGAGAGAGACAGACAGACAGACAGACAGACGGAGCATGAGAATTTAATACAGAAGCACAAACTGCACAAGCTCTGTGACGTTATGTCTATTTCAATATCCGCCCTGACCTTTGTTATGAATAACAAGACATGAATAATAGTGAATGACATGAATAATCAAGTGCATCAGTTGTTCTCTAGAGCATATTGTTCTTTTGGCTTATTCAGTTCATTCTTATTTAGGATATTTAGGCCACAGTTTAGACAAAAACTAGTTGAATATTTGCAGCTTGTCTTATTTGCTATGTTGTTCATTTTCCCTGTTTCTCCTTTATAGTATTTGATCCTGTTACTCTGTATTTTCCTGCTGGAAATAATAGCGGGTGTGATGGCCTACATTAACCACCAAGAGGTGAAAGATTTTCTTTCTGTTTACTTGTGTTTGCATGTAATTACAGACAGATAATTCTCCCATATGGTGCTGTTATTGTATGTAAACAATGACACTATTATTATCATCTGATATGTTGATATATTTATTAGCTACAATATTTTTACATTTTCCCCATCAATTATGAATCCCATCTCTATGTATGTTGATTTAATTATTTTCTGTGTTTATTTGTGTCACAACCTCTCTTCGTGTATTTCAACCCCACCTCTTTGTTTAATTCACCACCTCTAAAGTCTGTTGATCATGAAACAGAATCCTAAACTAGCACAGTTGCTGTACTTGCAGTTGTGAAATCCTCTCTTCATGCCTCTCTGTGCATGTTCTTCATTTGTCTTGTTTTTCCATCTTTCTCACACCTCTCTTTCTCCCCCTTCTCTCGCTCCAGTGTTTCCCTTTCTGCTACCAGGTAATCTGCTGCCAAATGTGTCTGTTTTATATCAAACTGTTTCTAAAACAGGGTGATATAAGATGGTTTGTTTTCAGTCTGTGCACATTATCAGTCAAGCAACAAATCAATTTTATTTCAAATGAATTTTAAGATTGCTCATGTGGAACAGGGAGTGTAGACAGAGGAGCCAAGTTCATATGTTTTGAGTTATGTGGGTATTGGACAGGTACAGTGGAATTTTACAGAGAAGGTAAAAAAAAAAACTTTATCAAAAGAATTTATTAACCCATAAAGACCCAAACAGCTACATGGTGACTAAAATTATCTACTCATCTGAAATGTATAATAACTCCTAAACTACAAAAATGATTAATCCATTTAAATAATTGGTGTGAAATGCTGTTTATCATCTTTTCATGGTCACCAGATATGATCCATGTGAACGTTCAGAGGCTTTGCAGTGAATGTGGAAACAACATCATCTTCCACAACACTGATTCACAATAAAACCCATGGAGCTCGATAAATGACAGTGGATGGAGAAACTTTGTTTATATTCAGTTAATGATATATTTTGTTGAAAAAGTCACGTTTTATCCAGTTTTTTCTTTTTCGCATATAATAACCCTGAACTTTAATATGAAGTTTTATGAGCATTTACATAATCAGTGAATTAAATGTAGGAAAATATGTGATTTTTGATGAAAAAACACAATATACAGAGGAAATTTTTTTATAATAAATGGTGATAAATCACTTAAGAAAGGTTCAATAAAGAGAATTTCAAAAGTAGCACTGGGTCTTTATGGGTTAAGGAGAGGTCTGTCAGTGATAGATGCACTTCTGAACAATCATTGAAGTGTTTTTTTTCTCTTACAGCTGGATGAGGAGCTCAGACAGAACCTGAAGGTGACCATGCAGCAGAAATACCAGCAGCCAGGGGAGGAAAGTGTCACACAGGCTGTGGACAGGCTTCAGCAAGAGGTGTGGAAGTGGAATATTTTATGTTAAATAAGATTAATTGTACAATCGGGGAACTATCCCCTCTACCAAGCTGACCATTTATATAACTGCAGTGGTAGAATGTAACAAGGTATTTTTCAATTGCTGTATGAAGTACAAATTGTACTTTATTGAGTGTTTCATTCTTGGTAGCTTTATGCTTCTTCCATGACACCTTGCAGGCAAATATGCATTTTACAGTCATTAATTTTCAGATTTTAATTTTTCATTCCCTTCTTTTCTAATGAAAACCAGGGATCGCCAAATGTGCTGACTTGACAAAACTGTTCCTTCTTCTTAAGTTAAATAAACACTCAAAACGCTCTTGGATTAGATGGAAAATACAGTGACACAAAACTGAAAACAGGCCTATTTTCTGAGGTCATGAAAAGATGACTTTTTAGAGATATATGTCTTCCACATGACAGTGATACTACAAACATAGGGTGAGCTTATAGAATATGATGCAAACAGAGCAACACTATTTGTGCACTGTACTCGAACTGGCTCAGCCTTAAATATCTATAGTAGTGAAATCAAACACACACATGCAATGAAACAGTAATATTAAACAAAAATATATAAATTAAAACACTGACAGGGACTACTTTACTGCATAGTCACTCTTCATACTTTAAGTAAATTTAACTGTTAATACATACCTAGTTTTACTAAAGTAAGGTTTACATGCAGAACTTTAATCTGTATTTTTACTGTAGCTTGATACTTTTTCTTAAGTAAAGTATCTGAATTCTACTTTGACTGTGTATGACTTAACATTATCATTTGTTTCATTTGAATTCTCTCAGTTTAAGTGCTGCGGCAGTAACAGCTCCTCAGACTGGTCAGACAGTATCTGGATCCAAGATCCACAGAATAAGCGACTTGTTCCTGATAGCTGCTGTAAAACCCCGAGTGACCTCTGTGGACAAAGAGACCACCCGTCCAACATCTACAAGGTGGAGGTAGGTAGAGCCTTTCAGTTACCTGATGTAAATATGAAATTGTGATAACACTGAATATATTTTCTATTTCATGTGCTTCTAGGGTGGCTGCATAATGAAATTAGAGGAGTTCATCCTAAATCAGCTGTATATTCTTGGTGCAGTGGGTATTGGTATTGCATTTCTACAGGTAATATCCCAACCACTGAAGTTAAAATACAAGTTAGAATGAATCAGTAATAAAATATTTTACAAAGTGCCAGGAGCCAAATTGTTAACAATACTACTTTCTGTGTGCTGTGTGGAACTAACAAATTCCTCATGTTTTTCTCTTTCAGCTTGTGGGGATGATGTTTACTTGCTGCCTTTATAGAAATTTGAAAGAAGATCCATACTGATTTTGAACACTCAAATATTGCAAATGTGTCACATCATATGCATTGCCAGATTTTTGGTTATTTTCACATCTGCAATTTACACACTTTTACATCCAGTTTGTTATCACAGTTTTAATTACACATACAGGACACTTGAGATGATTATGCTGCTGGACAGCAGTTCCTGTTCTGCATATTCCCTCGCATGCTTTCAGTTTTGTTCCTTTTACAAACATTCAATGGTGATACAATTTTAACCCATAAAGACCCAGTGCCACTTTTGTGTCAGTTCCCAAGTGCATTTTTCTCTCTATTTAACCTTTATCAACTAATTTATCACCATTTGTTCTCATATTATACTCTGTATTTTGCATTTTTAAGTATAAATCAGGTATTTTCCTATATTCAATGAGTTAATCATGTAGATGTTCATAAAAGCTCACATTAAAGTTGAGGGTTATTATATGAAAAATGGAAAACTGAAGGAAATGTGACTTTTTTTAGTAACATATATCATAAACTGAACTTAAACCAAGTATCTCCACCCACTGTCATTGATCCAACTCCGTGGGTTTTTACTGGTGACTCAATGTTGTAGAAGATGACAGTGTTTCCACGTTCACTACGGAGCCTCTGAATGTCCAAATGGGTCATATCTGATGACCATGAAAAGATGAGAAAAGTGTATTTTATACCAGTTACTTACATGTATTGATAGGATTAGTGGATCAACAGGTATTAACAGTTTAGATCAGTAGATGATTTTGGTTGTCGATGGATGGTTGGGTCTTTACGGGTTAAATAAAGAGGAAACACATAATCTAGGATACATCTGTTATTTTTTGTTTAAGTAGTCTCTTTTTTATGCCACAATTTATTTATCAAAATGAGTGAACAATGATATAAAATGATCGCTCTTTGAACGGCTAATAAAATTGTTTTCCATTCATGAACCTGTGTCCTATTTTATCCTGAATTACACCGGGCTTTTATTTTGAAATTACCCTACAGGATGTTGTTATCATGTGACTACAACTTCCTCTTCGTACTCCTGCTTGATTTCACCGATTTTTACCGAAAATTGCCAAGTTATTCGATTGAAAAAAAAAAGAAGTAAAATATTTGACGCAGGAGAAAAGTAGAGTTAAATGAAATGTCTGCGAAGCCAACTTGTTTGATAGTGGCGAGTGCCTCTCCTCAAGGTCGGATAATTCACTTATAATCCACAAACATACCATTGATTTTATCGTTTATTCATTTACTAAATACTGTGTAACATTGTGTTGTATGCATCATTTACATCAAACTGTTTAACATAGTATTTTTTTTTTTATTTTTTACGTTTGTAGCTCTGGCTATGGTCAAACCTAGTCTACAGCTGTCTAAATTACCGTTTCCTGTTGGAGATACTTGTTTTGTTTTATATTTAAGCGGATGTTTTCATTCAGGGGTGTCAGCAAAGTCATTCCACCAGTCCTTCAGCCTGTGCACCTCAGCCTTCAACCTCCAGACAGCAACACCTGGGGTAAGACTCTGAACAGCACTGAGACAAATTAAGATTTATGACCTGTAATTCATCAGTTAGTCCAGTACTGAGTGTTAATAATGATATCACATGAAAAAAAAACAAAACACAATTAAAAACAGATACTGCTTTAGTCACCATAATAGATAGTATTATATAAGATCCAGTGGTGGATGAGGTACTCAGATTCTTTATTTTATAAAATATACTAATATCATATTGAGAAATTGGCAAAAGTTCTGTCTTCAAAATATTTAAAGGTATAAAAATTGAGTAATAAAATGGTCCCTAGATGTTGAAGTTATGTTGTTTAAACTATTCATTTTAACTGCTAATATTAAACTAAACCAATAACTTACTATGTAACAATTCATTTTATCACAAACATTCAAAATCAAAGGCAACCACACTGTTGGTCATTAGGTCTGGGCGTATCAATCTAAATATCGGTAGTACTGATACCAAGATGAGTATCGGTAACAGATCAATATGATGATACATGATGAGATCCATACTTTTGTTGCAGTTTCTCTTCTATATGTCCAGCAACTTATGTGAATTCCCCCCAAGTCTGTCTGTCTGTGCAAACAGCGCACCCCTCTCTCTCTCTCTCTGCTGCTCTCTCAGGCACACTGTAACCCCCCCCCCCCACACACACACACACACACACACATACACACACACACACACACACACAAACACACTTTGTCAGAGAACGGAGAGACAGAGCACTGACTGAGTGCAGCCCGTGATGGCCGAGAGAAAGAGAAACGCTGTGTGGAGCTTATTCACTGCAGCTGACTGCATATGAAATTGCCATATGTGATGTGTACAATAAAGTCATTTGCCACTGTGGTAACACCACAAATTTAAAGGGGGAATTACTCTATTATTTTTATACTGATAAATAGTTTTATATTGTAGTTAGTTAATTAAAAAACATGTTTATTTGCCTAAAATCTTTGTCCTGTGTTTTATCATAATCATTATTAACTAACTAAAGGCAAAATCACAAAATTATTCAAAGATCATGACATTTCAAGTAAAAAGTATTGGTGATAGTAGCCCTGTATTTACTTGGTATCGGACTGATACCAAAATTCCCAGTATCACCCACCCTTATTGCTCATAAAGTTGGAATAAAGTATTTTTGTTCCTTCTCATGAAATGATTGTGACAATATGATGTATTCTTGATAGAGTGTAACTGGGATTTGGTATGTAATCATTGCACCAGGTCAAAGGTGATTACTGATGGGTATGAATAGGAGTAAAAAAGAGGAATGTGTCTGAAAACAAAATTATTCCTACTTTATGAGCAACAGTGTAATAAGCAAAAAGTAACTTAAGCTGTAAAGTAAAATGTCCCAGCAAAAAGTACAGTATTTGACTCTATGGTGTAGTGGAGTACAAGTATAAAGTACTTGTATAAAAGTACTTTCCACCAGTGAACAGCTTTAAGAAAAATCAAGACCATGCTACCAAACCTTTTGGTGTTCTCTTTGTGCTTGTGTCTCTTAATGACTTGATGTGAATGAGTTGATGTGGTTTTTATCAGGTTGCAATCGTACCAATAGTATGTCCCAGCACTATTACCAAAGCAATCTGGTGTGTTATATGGAACTTTAAGCTTTCCAAAGGGGTAGCACATACTCGAGATAGTTTGTTTTTAATTAGTTAGCTGTACTGCAGACATGGGCATCCATATTTGGCAGGAAAACTACTTTTGATATCCTTCCCCTTGCAGAGGTGCCAAGTAACACAAGTACAAATACTTTGTTACCTTACTTAAGTAGAAATTTTTGATATCTACACTTTACTTGAGTAAATATTTTTCGGCCAACTTTTTACTTCTACTTACGTTTTCACACAATTATCTGTACTTTCTACTCCTTACATTTTAAAAATAGCGTCGTTACTTCTATTTCATTTTGGCTTGTTTTTATTCCAGCTTGTCATTGTTCAAATTAAAAAAAACGATCCAGATAAATGGGACCATCCGGATAGAGTGAATTTGATTGTGGTTGGATGAGAAGTATGAACATATACCATTCCGACACCCTATTGGTTTGTACAAGATCCATTGCACTTGAATTTTTGCACCATTACAATACTTATATTCAACTAGTCATCATGTCCTCTGCTCCATGAAACACATGTTAATGCTCAGTAGGACACATATATGGTTCTTTAATATATTTGCATTGTACTAAAAAATGTGTTCATTTTCAGTGGGCATATATGCAGCTGAAACAGGCAGCCTGGTGCATCCCACATTTTTAAACAATAACATTAGTCATTATGGCCTTTAGAAAAACATTTTTTGGGGAGGTGGGGTAGTGCACTATAGGCCTCTGTGGCGCCGCCGAAGCTTTTGTCCTAATGGCATTTTTTTCCCTTACATGTACTTGAAACCAGTACTTTTACACTTTTACTTTAGTAAAAAGCTTGAGTTGATACATCAACTTCTACAGAAGTCTTTTTAAACCCTAGAATCTATACTTCTTAGTAATAAATGTGAATACTTTTGACACCTCTGTCCTTTTGGCATAGAAAACACTACGACCTCAGCATGTCATCTCTTACTCTGTTCAGAGATTATACTGTTTACTTTTAATTGTAGGGGAAGCCTATAGACTTTGTCGGAGTGGATGAAAGTACTGCCAGATGGGTGCAGGATTTTAATGTAAAGCCCTACGCAACACCAGCCAAACTTGAATCAATAGATGGTGAGCATACCTGTTTTTGTTAAAGGTCATTTTTAATGCCCACTGTTGTTTGGACTCTGCTCATGTCATGGTGACCCTTTTCAGGAGCTCGATATCAAGCGCTGCTCATTCCAGACTGTCCCGGAGCACTGAATGACCTGGCACATAGTGGTTCTCTGCACCGCATTCTCACACACTTTGTCTCCAACCAAAGTGAGTCTGAAGCTCATTAGAAGATTAAAAGTCTGTAACATATTCTGCATGTGTAGTGCAAATGATTTTTTTTTTTTTTGGTGCAGAGCCTGTGTGTGCTGTAGGCCAAGGGGTGTCGGCCCTTTGTTGTGCCACTGAGGGACAGAAGTGGATCTTCAGTGGCTACAGTTTAACAGGGGTTAGTGTTTCTCTAATGCACATGAGGGGGATATACCCTGATATATTAATATACAAGGTGATGTACAGTGTGTTAAGTAACCATTTTTGCTTAAAGCCCTCTGTGTTTGAACTGGTGCGGAGACCTGACTTTGCCAACCTGCCCTTGATTGTGGAGGACTTTGTGAAAGATAGTGGTGGATCCTACACAGGTGAGCCTCCCACATTAGCTGACACATACCTGAATTATATCCTCCTGAGACCCAGTAAACGTTCTGGCTTTTTTACATTAAATAATTGCCGTGATTGAAAACAGCAGGATGCAACAGTTTTTTTAGATAATTTTTTTTATTTTATTTATATTTTCTAGAGAATGTCCTTTGCAGTGGATGATGGTTGTGTTGTTTTGTTTAGTTTTTTTTTTTTAAGTAAAGCTGTGAAACTCTTGTCCCTTACAAAAGACAAAAATGCATTGCTGGGTCTCAGAAGGATGTGGCATTACACCCTTTTTCAAGTTCTTCTAAAGCCTAAACAAAACTCTACATTCTTCCTTTTTTTTTTTCAGCAAGCCAAGAAGATGCAGTGCACGTCGTCATAGACAAACACCTAATTACTGGTCAGAATATGCAGTCGACCTCACTCGCTGTAAATAATCTAATCCTGCTTTGTAGCACCAAGTAAAAACATCTTTACAGCACTGATGCTTAAGTTTAACAACTGCTATTTCACATTTATATTCATGTCATTAAACAAAAATTCATATTGGAAGAAGCTTGGTCCAAATATATGCTCATACAACTTCATTATGTGTTAATGTGAAAATTATAAACCCATGAAAACACACAATCAAAATGTCTTAGAAAATGACATGAAATAAAACTTGTGGCACATGAATCCCTTCATTCAGCTTTATACATATTGATGATCATGCACCCTCTGTTGTTAAATCAACATGTTATTACTGCACTCTGACTGAAATGTACACTTTTTTTTGGCTTTTTTTTTTACTGTGACATCAGAGTAAATGAATAAAACATACTGAAGTACCTGTTGTTTACTGTTTTAAAATCAACAAATCCATTGCTTTCATGTCAACAAGATTTCTCCAAACTTTTGACCCCATCCAGCAGCTGCCCAAGTTGAATATTAACCAAACTGTTTCAAAGGCTCATTTCGGTGTTCATTTCAGTTGTTTAGCAAAGGAAAAGAAAACCTGCATACATCACTTAAATTTTTGGTGCACCATGATCGAGAATAAAAACAAAATACATGTGCTGATGAACCAATGTCCACTGCTTCAAGTCCAGCTCTCACAGGAGGTCATAGAAATAATCCAGGCCTTGTCCTAGTTCCCACAAGGAAATCCCAGTCCCCAGTTCAGTAGCTAAAGAGATCCTCAGGTACATGGACTGTAAAATAATGAAAAAAAGGTTTATCTTCACATTAGTGCAAAAACATGTATGTTTGTGACGTAAATGGTAAATTGAAAACAGATAAATACTGTGAAGTGTGAAGAACTTTACCTTTAATGAAGGATAGTATACCACATGCTTAACGGCATTGTTTCTGAAATAAAAAGGGACAGATGCTTTTAAACAGTTGCTGTTTAAAGCCAATATTTCTTCATGTAAGACACTATACTATCACTACCTCTTGTAACTGAAATAATGCTCAGCTGAATATTCATCCCAGAGTAGTTTTGGTCTGTGTTCTCGCAAAATCTCAATGTACCTGAAGGAAATGAGTTACATTAGTGAAATCAGTTGTGGTTAAAATGGAAATATTCGAGAAGTATCACAGTACAGTACATTACCTGACACCTAGAATCGGCTCTGTTCCCTGATTTGCAAAATCAAGGCCGTATAAGTTGAGTCCAAGCAGAATCTTTTGCCTCCACTGAGTAGTAGGTGCGAGCTGGAGGACACAGTCTCTTACCCAGGGCAAGGGAGAGCTCGGACCTGATCTACAAAAAAAACAAAAAACAAAAAAAAAAAAAAAAAGCTTAAGAAAATAAACACTCATGCCACTGGATCTATGTTAGAATACAAGACCCTCACCTTGAACCACTGGAGTAGTCGTACGTCATGAGGCTGAATCCATCAACTGCCGGAGCCAACTGCTCAAACTCCTCCCTGCCAAACATACCCGGCTGTCCCGAACTCATGAAAAGAAACCACAGTTAACTGTCTAGTAATTATTTTTAACATTTTACACAGAGTAAAAGAAAATGTATTGAATTTACCTGGTGACAGCAGGTGGAATGACAAGGATGCAGTCCAGTCTTTTCGTCTTTAAAGTCTCACATATGTGTTTTATTAAATGGACGAGCTCCCTGTTTGGCAAAGATTATATTCAGTATGTCAGAAACTTGAAGCATCTCAGAAAAATACAAAGAAAGTATGTATTATTAATAGAGGAAAGAAAATATATCAAATCGCGAGGCCATGAATAATCACGTCTAGTTTTAATGCACTGCAGAAGGATTTCTGTTTCACCTTTATGATATTTACAGACTATTTATAGTCACACAGATATTGCTATTGAATAGATACCAGTTAGGTGCAGCCCTTTTAAAGCAGTGTAAAGAGTTCAGGTGTAATTGACTGCTTAGATTAACTGAGCACTGAAAAGGCCATTTGAGGCAAGCTAAGATTCACACCTCTATTAACTATCGTGTCTTTAGACTGACTTACTTTCTTTTGTTGCCTCCAAGCTGACTCCACAGCTCCAAAGTAAACCCATCAAATCCTTCAGTCTGCAAGGTCACAGCTTCATTAGTCAGAGGTAGGACAAACACAATACTGATTCAAGTTAAAGACTAAACACTTAGCGGTGCTTTATTACCTTAGCAACATCCAACAGCTCACTTGCCAGCTCCTCAATTTCATCTTCACTGGCCAGCACACTCATGTAATCCTGATAAGACCATCCATCGAATAACAGTCGAGGCACTAAGAATAAAGACAGAATACAGATAATGGAGCACAACAGAAAACACTCACTGATCTGAGCTGTAGTGAGCACTGTGTTGGATGGCATTCACTCACCTATCTTGACTTTCTTGTTAGACTTGCGTACAGCTTTGACCCAGCCTGAAAACAAACAGATTTTCTAAATCTTACAAGCATAACAAGAGGTGATGCACAGCTAAACAAAGGACTTTGGGCTTTGGTCAGACATCTACCTGGATCATGGTCGTGGAGTCCAGTGACGTCAAATGTTTCAGGTCCCCGTCTGCGAAGCTGAAGCCACACTGGTGACACTGAGGTTAGTTTGGAGCCAAACATCTTCGCAATGTCATAGCCATGGGAGTTCCACTGCAGATTGTGGAAAAAAATGTGAATTACAACAAAGAAATGCAACTTTAAAGGATAAAACCTAAACAATAAAACTCAAAATGTACAGTAACTACTACTACTACTGTATAATTACTTGAAATCAACCCTTTCCATGGAAGACATCAATGCAAAAAAAAAAAAAAAAAATCTTGTAGTTTTTTGCTTGAGTGAAAACTAGAACTGATCTTTGAGTTTTGTAGTGAAATGAGGTTGTAGTTTTAGTAGCTGTGCTGTTTTTTAAACTTACAGGTGTAACATATCCGAGCACTTGTCCTTGAAATCCTTTCTTGATATGAGCAGAGTATCTCTTTTCTTCCTTGACTATGTCTTTCCAATGCGTGTCTGACACAACAAGGCCTCTGTCCAACACAGACAACTCTGCTGGAGTTGTCTAAACAGTGGAATCAAAGAGAGGACAAAAGCACAGTTTTAGAAACAGACAACACACACCATGACAGATAAGGACAGAGGGGGACTTCCTGATCCTGGACAGCACAGATGAGGGAGTCCTGCAGTATGTCAGACCAGATACGATGTAGACAAGGCAGATTTTATGTCAGACTTTGTGGCCTGACAGTAAACAGCTTATTCCATCTCAAGGTAAGACCAGAAGTTACTCACCTCAGCCTCAGCTTTGTGCGACTTCTTTGCATCAGTTTTAGAAAGTGTTGCACTGACCAACCAGCAGCATGAGATGGCCTGTAACAGCACAACCGTCGTTCTCATTTCCAAAAAGGCGCAAAAATGAGTCGTACAGCTGTAAATAAAAATGGGTTAGCTCAGGTCTGCAGCTTTGCAGTGCAAGTGCTTCCTTCCTTCCTGACTGAGATGTTGCTGATAATAAACCAACATGTCCTGCAGAGATCTAAGCCTCACACACAGCAACGAGCCCAAACGGCCCCGTGCATCCTGCTACAACAGATGTAACCTGGATTTATAATTAAAAATATCGCTTTGATTCAGCTTGATTGACAACTCAGCTCAACGTGTTTCTGGAGCGTCAACGTAGCACAGCGACTTCCGGTTTGAGCTTTTCCAAATAAAAGTTTCCTGTGACAAGCAGAGAGTCATCCGAGGCGGTAGGTGGCAGCAGCTAGTGACAGGAGAGGCTAAACACAAGCAAAGAAGGCTGCATGACTACTGTAATTCTCCCGGTGTAAATATGTTGACATGACAAATATTTCCTGAATTAATCTTGATTTTCTGGCGTCTGTTCTTTCGGTTTTTACTAGCAACTATTTCCACATTAATGGGTAAGCGTAAGCACTGTTTGCTAACTCCGCGCAAGCTAAGCTAAAGTGACTCAGTTGAGTTTGTTTAATAAGCTAACATGGGAATATTACTGTAAATCAGCTCTATAGCACTTAAGATATATTTGCCTGGTTTTTCTTCACATGCTACATCACGACGAAAAGGAGACCATTTAGACTGGTCCTTTTCAATACATTTAAACGGGTCAAATGTAGTCGCCTGGTGTCAATGTTAACTTTTTGTAGGTTGTGTGTAGCTGAAACTGAGTGACATGATGTTTGGGTCTGATGATCTTTTTGCAGTGAGTCATGGCTGTTGAACAGTTTGTGTTTAAGACACTTGAGCTTCTACAGGAGGAGAGAGAGGCTGAAATAGCAGAGACAAGGTACGAGAAATTACACTTAGAATTTATAACAGAGGATGAGTGAAGCTTCTCCTGTTGCACCGTGTTAAATGAGTATTAAAATAGTTAGCTTGGATATTCTGGCTTTTATTCAAACAATTTAGGAAAAATCCTGGATCCAAAACTTCCAATAATACAAAGTAGTATTGTTTTAGACAACCATCATAGGGTTATTTTCTTTTTATACTCCTTTTGACAAGTAAACTGCCTTTAATCTCTTAACTTTTTATCTTGAGAGAGATTCTATTGTCTTTAACAAGGCATTTCCCCCCAGGAACTGTAACTCCAACAATGAATCTCTATTGTTATATCATGGTTATAATAATCAGCCTGCAAGTTTCAAATCAGTCTGACTTGATATAGAGGAGACTACTGATATTAAACATAATGAGGGCAAACCATCTTGTAGAAAAGCATGGATGCATCTAAAAAAGAAAAAATCTTGTCCCTATTAAATGACTCTCTTTACTTTTTCCACAGAATTTGGCAGGAAAATATATCTCTTAAGGATCTTCAAAATAAAGGAGTATGTTTGCTGAAACTGCAGATAGGGAGTCAGTCCACAGGCTTGTATGGCCGTACAGTTGTTGTTCTTGAGCCAAGAAAACATCTTGGTTTCTCTGTTCTTCCAAGCAACAACTTTGGACCTGGTGAGAAACTGAACATTTGATCTTAGATGTTTTGTTATTTTTATGTCACATTTTTCTTCATGTGTCATTTATGCATTTTTTCCCCAGGGGACATAGTTGGTTTGTATGATGTGGGTGGATGCAGTGCATCTTCTCAGATCAGCACAGGGATTGTGACGAGAGTCAGCCAGGCATCAATCAGTGTGGCTTTTGATGACTCAAAGGATGGCTTTAGTTTTGATACAGATGGTCTTTTTAACCTCTTAAAATTAGCCAATGATGTCACCTACAAACGAATGAAACAGTAAGTGAAATCTCAAATGTACAACTCTATAAAACATACATTTTGAAACTGTGAAATAACTTAATCTCTCTTTGTTTTTATGCCTGTAGTGCCTTGAATGCTTTAAATGGATACGGCAATGGTCCAGCTGCCAATCTGATAAATGTTCTGTTTGGAGATAGCAAACCTTCTACACAGTCACAGCGCTGTAAGTTTTATCTGACATATCTTGTTGAAAGTTATCCTATTTTTTCTTATGATTCTTAATTTATATTGTTATACAGTATACAATCTAAACAACACAACAAAATGGTTAATTTTGTGCTTCTCATATCTCATCAGATGAAATGGAATTCTTTAACCCAAACCTGGATGAATCCCAGAGAGATGCTGTGTCTTTTGCTTTGTCTCAGAGAGAACTAGCTGTGATTCATGGACCTCCAGGGACTGGGAAAACCACCACTGTGGTGGAGATCATCCTGCAGGCTGTCAAACAAGGCCAGAAGGTGGAGTGTTTTCAATGTGTATCTTTTCATATGTTTGCATAATCTCAGCATAGACAGGATTCTTTTCTTTACCGGTTTCTGTGTATGTGTAGGTCCTGTGCTGTGCCCCCTCTAATGTTGCTGTGGATAACTTAGTGGAGAGGTTAGCACAGTGCAAGGCCAAAGTCCTGAGGCTGGGTCACCCTGCCAGACTGCTGGAGTCGATACAGAAACATTCACTGGATGCCATCCTCGCTCAGAGTGACAATGCAAACATCATTTCTGACATTCGTAAAGACATGGATAAGGCTTTTGTAAGTCTGTTGGCGTGTACCTCTGTTAATGTTTTATCTAAAATTAGTTTCTGCAGGTCCTTAAGAAGTAAAGTCTAAAATCCAAAAATCTAAATCTTAAAATGTCTGAAATATGATTTTGACTGGTCTTGAAAATATTTGGTTTTTATAAGATTCCTTTCATGTCAGTCTTGCTTTTCACTGCGTTTTGAGGAAAAATTGTATTGATCATGCATTAAAAAAAAATAAAATAAAAACTCTACAATAACATTACCATTAATGCAAGCTGCATTTTATCCAAACACACCAACCTAATATGCTGTAATGTGGTGTGAGGGCTAACACAATGTCCCAAATGCTACTCATGGAAGTAATATTTTGTAATTGATTCTCTTAATAGTAGGGGGTGAATGCAAGTTCAATAATATCTGGCTTGATAACAAAAAATAAATCTTAAGTGACTTTAAAAAGACTTACATTTAATCTTTTGAAACCCTAAAGGATTCTGATATTTTCTTTTGTCAAGATGGGAGTAAAGAAGATGCATGATAAAGGAGAGCGAGGCAACTTGAAAAGGGAAATTGGGGAGCTAAGAAAAGAGCTGAAAACCAGAGAAGCAGCAGCCATTACCCAGATCCTTAAAAGTGCTGATGTTGTGTTATCAACCAACACAGGTCAGTTATGTCCCCTTGTGAACAAAATAATGTCCTTAAGTACCGGCAGAGATGTAGAAATGCAATCAGAGCCCACTTGTCTGTGTCTGCAGGTGCTTGTGATGACGGCCCTCTGAAGTTCCTCCCAGCAGAACATTTTGATTGGGTGGTGATAGATGAATGCGCTCAGGCCCTGGAAAGCAGCTGCTGGATTGCCCTCCTCAGAGCACGTAAATGTATTCTGGCTGGAGACTACAAGCAATTGCCACCTACCATCAAATCACAAACGTAAAAAATACTTTTCCTCTTTTTATGCAGTGATCCCAGTTAAAAAAAAACTAAAATGTTCCTTTGTTATATGGTTTTTATGACTTTATCTATACATATCCCACACAGTGCTGCATCAAAAGGACTGTCTCTGAGTCTTATGGAGAGGCTTATTCAGATGTATGGGGACTCAGTGGTCCGTATGCTTACTGTCCAGTACCGCATGAACAGTGCCATCATGGAGTGGGCCTCCAAAGAGATGTACCAGGGCAGGCTAACAGCTCACAGCTCCGTCGAGAGACATTTACTGAAGTGAGAATCAACTTGGATGTCAAAAATGTTTCCTGCCTGCTCTTGAAGAACATCTTTTTAAAAATGACTGTCTTCCATCTAAATAGAGATATACCAGGAGTCGCCTGTGTAGAAGAGACCAGCACTCCGCTGCTACTAATTGACACTGCAGGCTGTGGTCTGACTGAAATGGAGGTTACAGATGAACAGTCCAAAGGCAATCAAGGTCTGACATATGTATTCAAAAAAAGCAAAGTAGTTTTGCAATTTTCTAGTGTCAGATCTAACTGTGTGTTTTTTTTCTATCCTCAGGTGAAGTAGACATTGTTGAAATCCACATAAAGGCTTTGACTGAAGCTGGAGTTAAAGCCAAAGATATAGCTGTTATCGCGCCATACAATTTACAAGTAAGTGATATATGTGAAGATCTAAAAAATCTAAACCATAGAGGTGGAACTTTACCATGTACTGTATAATGGGTAACTGCAAATATAGTTACCCATGAATTTGGAACAATTTGTTTTCAAACACATTCTTTTTATTCCTGTGTGTACACATCAGTAATCACCTTTTTGAGAATCAGTCACATTGTCACAATCATTTCATGAGAATAGGTAAACAATATTTTATTTCAACTTTATGGGCAACAGTGTAAAATCACTGTTTGACAATCTATGTTTTTGAAGACAACATGAGGGTTTGAATATCATTTTAAAAAGATAATTAAAACTTTTACATTAATGAATTTAAAAACCCCAAACAGAATTAAGAAAAAATAATGAAAATACACCCTGAGATGCATTAAAGTGCTGTGTCCAGTTCACGTAATGTGGTTTTATGTGTGTATTTTTTGTGAAGGTTGATCTGCTGCGTCAGAAACTTTCTGCAAGGCATCCAGAGCTGGAGATTAAGTCTGTAGATGGATTTCAGGGCAGAGAAAAAGAAGCTGTGGTGTTGTCATTAGTTCGGTCCAACAGAAAAGGTAAAACCCGGATGTAAAGTCCTGTCAGATTCTTCCGCAACATGCACATTATCAACTTTAATTGTTTATCATTTAACATACCCACGTATCTATTCATCGTCTTTTTTTAGGTGAAGTTGGATTTTTGGCAGAGGACAGAAGGATAAATGTGGCTGTTACTCGTGCTAGACGCCACATTGCTGTCGTGTGTGATACTCAAACTGTTCAGAATCACGTTTTCTTAAAGTCCCTCATCGGTCATATGACAGAGTTTGGTGAGGTCAGAACAGCATTTGAGTACATCCAAGACATCGTGCCACAGAATTACACCCGTGAGCTCAAAGACACAAAGGTTAATACGTCTAGCAGCTCTAAGTCGACCAAACAGAAGCCCAAGGACCAGCCCCCAAACAAGACCAAACAAGTGCAGAAGAAATCTACTGATGTGAGTAGTAAGGAAGGAACAGCTGGGACACATAAGCTTACAAAACCTGGAACAGCTCTAACAGAGAATGAAGAGAACAAGAACAGATATATAGAGATCAGAGAACAGGTTGAGAGCTTTCTGAAGAACTTAAATCAGAGTGAACTACAGTTTCCCCCTACGTTTAACTCTCACGATCGTCTGCTGGTGCACCAGATTGCTGAAGAGTTGGGCCTTGTGCATGAGAGCAAAGGTGAGGGCAAAGACAGATGCATCACTGTCTCCAGACCCCCGAGTTCAAGAGCAGCTGAGGAGCCAGCACGAGAGGAAAACAAAGAGGAAGAATCAGACCATAAAGGGAAAACTATGCCAAGTCCACTAAGAGAGCCAGCGGGTCAGTCTGCTGTAGATTTAAAAAGTTTACATTTGGAGCGAATGAAGAGGGAGCAACAGAAAAGGGAAGAAAATGCCCAACCAAAAAAACAACAGAACAGCATCCCATCAGGAGAGGCACAGTCTTCAAAGAAGTCCAAGTCTTCTAAAGGTTTGCCATAAAAACATCTAGTCTGTCTTCCTTTCAGAGTTTGTCAAGAGATCTATAACCTTTTTTGTTTTCTAGGAAAGAACCGAACCAAGGCAGGGGCATGCGACATCGCTGCTGCAGCTTCTCCAGATGGCGACTTCGACACACTCATCAGTGCTGTCATGAAGGCCGACAGTGTGTGCAGTTTTGTCAAGTGCAAGGCTTCTGTTCTAACGTTGGGCCAGCTTTGCCTGTTTTGCAATAGGCAATATTGTCTCAGTCATCACATACCAGAGGTAAAAGAAGAATAAACAGTCTGGTTTGTGTTGTTTATTTGGTCATATTATACAGTCATACTTTTTTTATAGCTAGATGTAAGGATTTGCTTTAAGGTTTAATGCTTTGTCCAAAAAGTTGATGATTTGTTCGCGTTTTTTTAGGTTCACGGCTGTGGAGATAAAGCCAAATCTCATGCTCGGATGAGAATAAGTAAAGAGGGTGTCCTTTATGCTGGGAGCGGGAAGAAGGACAAGTCCATGGACCCTAATAAGAAAGCCTATCTGCAGAGGAGGCTGGACTCTAAACTTAAAGACATGGCATCACAGAGGAAATCCAAAAGCAAAGAGAAGGACAGTCAATAATACCAAATTACTTTTAAAGTTTAATTCCCTCAAGTCGAAGAGATTTACTGTCATGTTTGAAAGAAAAAAACATTTGATCTTTTCGTGAACATCAGATTATTATCTTAATACTTAATTTAATTTGTAAAGTATGGATTAAATAATGTTGTTTTTGATCAGTAAATTCATACTTTGGTGCAAAACCCTGTGTGTTTACTATGTGTGAGTTTATTCTACGTCCACTCTTACTGTTTGAGGACAGATTTTTAGCGGACTGGATTTCTTCTCATCGTCGTATAGCCCAGGGGAGAAGTAAGGGAAAATTCTCTCAGTGAATTTGTCTTTGAATGTATATATTGTTGTTGAGTCGGCAGTGTTGATGAACACCACTTTTCCTTTGTCATAATCTAGCTCCACAGTTATCTTCTGTGGCTTCTGCTTTAACACCAGTTTGATGCGAGGCGAGGTCTGTGCCCAATATGAGTCTCCGTTGCTCAAGCTGATCACCCAGAAACCTTCGCTGGGGTTGAGAAAGATGGTACTCTTTCTTTTGATGGACTCTTGAGCTGCTCCGATGTACCAGTTTTTGCCTTGTCCAACTTCTACGGTCCAGCTGTGTTTTCCAGATGTGAAGCCGATCGCTCCAAGCACACACACACGACTGGTGCAGCGTTCAAGGTTGTCTGGTAGGAGCTTCTTACTGTTGTATTGCACACAGGTCAACTCTTCAGAGAACCTCAGGTTGGATTGGGCCGTGTTTGGATCCAGGGTAATGGGAGCTAAAAGTGAAAAAGTTCAGTACAGTGTCAGCACCCCAAAATAAACCTGAACTTTGAGGCTTTTTCTGCTTACTTACCACAATTGATGATTTTAGCCATGTTCTTCCAAACTCCAAACTTGAGTAACCCCAGATGCTTTGCAGAGTTGATCAGAATATCTCTAATACACTCTGGCTCTTGAATGTTGCATTTGATCCTGCAATGTATTAATATGATCAGACCATTGTCTAATGCAGACAACAATTACTGCTAATTTAGTCTGATAGTGGCGTATGCATACCTTTTCTTTGTCTGCTTGTATTCCTATTTCAAGAATGGAGGAAAAAATAAAATATTTCATTAATTAAATGTTTGGTGAAAGAAATCCTTATTTTTGTTCAAAAGCATGAACATACATGTAAAAATGTTAAATCATTTTCTCTGAGGCTCTTCTCAATATCACCGATGATGAAGGAAAGTTTATTGATCTGGTCCTCAATGTGCTTTAGTTTATCGCACATCACCCGGGTCTTAGTTTCTTTTTCTTGTTTCAATAAATTCAGCCTTCTGTTTTCCTCCTCCTGAAGAAACTGCCGTAACTTCTCAAACTCCTCCTTAATTGCCTTCTCATCTTGATTTGCTTGAGTCTGTAATAATGAGGAAGCTGGGTTTAATACCAGTAAACAGTAGGAATGTTTATTTGAAGTGGTGAGTCATGTTTCTCTTCAGACCAGAAGTACATTTAAAAGTGAATCACCTTTGTCTCTTCACCTCAGTAAATACTAAACTGTATTTATGATGTTCATAAGACTATAAAGAATTGATCTACAGACTTTTACCTGTATGTAGGTTTTGGTTTGTTCCCACTCCTGCTTTGTCTTGTTCAGTACTCTGAGCTTTTTCTTCAAGGGCTCCAACTTTGCTGAAATTTCTCCCTAAAATATTCACAATTGAAGTTAAAAACATCAAATTACACTGAAAACACAATTTTCTTGCTTGTTCTTAATTTAAGTTTTTCAATTAACCCTTTCATACATACTGGTCACTCCAGTGGACAGTTATTCTACAGCTGTTCTCTTGTATATTCATGGGTTTTAATGTTTTAGTTCCATATCAGCTGACACAGTGGATGCTCATGCACCATCCCATAGTACACTGACATTCATACCATTACTGTACCTGTATGTTCTTGATAAACCTGATCTGCAGTAACATGACTGAGGGTAAATCAAATGCTAGTTGTTATTGGGCTGTAATTAAAAGTTTTCTAAAAACCAAATTTTTTTTTTTTTTTATATTATTTCCATGAAGTGAGTGAGAACTAGTATTAGATAAAAGGTGAGAAAACATCAGACTACCTGCATCAAAAATGCTTTTGTTTCATAGTTTTCACAGTTTCTGATATTGCGTTTTAAATACATGTTTCTTTGCTTCAAAAATGAAACACATGGTGTCCAAATGAGTGGACATTTTTGTAACTCCGTGAAAAATAGGTTAATTAAAAAAAAAATTCAATGTCATTGTTTTTGTCATGCCTAAAGAGGAATAAAAACACTCAAGAAAAAAATCTTGACTAAGGTTCTCATAATTTATGCATCAAAGGGTTAAATATAGTCACATTTATCCTTTTAATCCAATACATTATAGTTGCATTATTTTTTGATCTAAACTGATACTTCTTAATATATATTTTACTACATCAGACTTAGCCAGTCCAATACCCTACCATATTTTGTTTGATCTTACAAATAACTGTGGTTCTTATAGTGTTGTAGTATGTGTGAACGTTATTTTCCTGTTTCTATTTTTACTCTACCTTTTTCTGTTGGGCTGCCTCTTCTACCGGGCAGCACTCATGAACCTTATGGTATTTTGAGGTTTTGCAGACAAGGCAGATGGGTTCTTCATCATTCTGACAAAAAATCCTCAGCTTCTCATTGTGTAAAACACAGACATCCTTGTTCTTCGTGGTCTTCAGTACTTGATATTCCTCTGCAGCTAATTTTAGTGCCAAATTGATAGGAGGCCTCCCAGGGACAGACACAGTGCCACACACCGGACATTCCCGACATCCTTTCCATTCCCAGAATTTCTGCAAACAAACTCGACAAATATTATGCCCACATTTTAAAAGAACAGGAAGGTTGTAAATCTCACTGCACTGAGGACAAAATAGGTCCTGTTCACAGAGTGGGCTTGTCGCTGCCATCGGACTGAGTGAGGCTTTACAGAAACATGTTCCTGTTTTTCAGGCATAGAAACTGTCGGCAGTACAAGTCAGAATGCTTGATAAACTAGTAAGACTGGTTAAAGACACTGCTGGTAGATATTTGTTGAAACCCGTCATCTGTCATTGCCAAGTCATGGTCACTGTCACTGACAGACAGTAACTTTCAGCTTTAACCCATAAAGTCCCAAACCTCCACTGGTGACAAATTATCTACTGATGTAAACTGTTTAATACCTGTTGAGCCACTAATCCTATCAATACATGTAAATAATTGGTGTAAAATGCAGTTTGTCATCTTTTCATGGACATCAGATAGAACCCATTTGGACATTCAGAGGCTCCGTAGTGAACGTGGAAACACTGTCATCTTCTACAACAGTGGTACTCAAACTTTCTACAGTGGAGTACCCCCTGAAATATGCTTTTTTTAGCCAAGTACCCCCAACTCTCACGTCAGCATTTTTGATTGAAAAAAATTAGGCAGAATTTGTTCCTGTGCCAAAGGTGTCTGCTTATATTCTCAAAACTTTGTAAGCAAACAACATATATTTAACTGTAATATATATATTTGAAAAAATTATTTTTTAAAGTAAATTTTGTGTGTAAAATATAAAATATGAAGTAAAAAGTGCTCTCTTTCATTGATAAGGAAAAATAAAGTGGTCGTTAATTAATAAATGAACCTTTCATCAACAAAAAATAACTACTTAGCTACTCAAACTCATTTTTGAATAATATGAAATAGAAATGTTCTTAAAATGTTACCAAAGCTTAAACAAGATGTTTGAGAATAAAATTATGATATGAAAGTATTTATTGTGTTTTATATTTCAGCATTAATTCTCATTGTTTATTTTGTAATTGGTACATGATGACTTATTTAATGTATTTTTCCCCAAAAAATTTCAAGTACCCCCCTGGGCTTCTTCCAAGTACCCCTGGGGGTATGTGTACCCCACTTTGGGAACCCCTGTTCTAGAACACTGATTCACCAGTAAAACCCATGGAGTTGGACCAATGACAGTGGATGAAGACACTGGGTTTATGTTCAATTAATGATATGTTTTGTTGAAAAAGTCACTTTTTATTCCGTTTTCCATTTTGATATCCTCCTGAGACCCAGGAAAGTGAAAATTTTATCTTTTTTACATTAAACAATTGTCTTGATTGGAAACTGCATAATGCAACAGTTTTTTTTTCAATGGAATGTCCTTTGCAATGGGTAGTTTTTTTTTTTGTTTTTTTTTAAATAAAACTGAAACTTTTGTCCCCTACAGAGGACAAAAATGCATTGCTGGGTCTCAGGAGGATATAGCTACCTTTGCATATACTTTGACCTTTAATGAACATCTAAATTAAATATAGTACTCATAAATGTAGGAAAATACATGATTTACAGTGAAAAATCCAAAATGCAGAGGATAATAGTATAACAAATGGTGATAAATCACTTAAGAAAGGTTAAATAGAGATAAAAAAAATCAATTGGGAATTGACTCCAAAGTAGGAGACTTTAGGAGTTAAATTGGAAAAGTATGAGATTGTGAAAACATGAAAACACAAAATGGAAACAATTCAGTTTCATTGCACTTTATTTCTATATTGAAATTTATTCATATTTAACACAGTAACATGTTTTGACTCTGGTGCATACAATGCATTTTAATCAGTCTCTACATGATTAAATTCATGGTTATATCAACAGGATGTCTAGAAAAACATAACATGGTATTTAAATGTGTAGTTTTACTGCATTAATCCTCTGAGGAGGGCAAAAGATTGAGGCATTTCAGAGGTAGTTAAAACTGTTAGAGATAAGCGGCTGCACTGTCAGATACGGCAAACAGAACCGAGGATAAATTGTCTAAACACTTAAGATAATATCTATGCTCTAGAGATTGAAGATTAAGTCTGTACTAAAAACTGACAATGATCGTTAAACAAAAACCTTACAGTAAGTGCTTGTGCAGAAAATGTGTTGCTTTTGGCACAATTTCACAGCTGCTTTTCATTTTACACCTCAAGTTTGTGAAAAAAGTAAGAAGACCACCTCTTGGCTTTGATTATACCAAAAGTTTGTTGAAACAGTTTTTTCCCTTTTGTCACTGTTAAATCAAACAAGTAATATTTAAAACTGAGCACTTTACCAAACTACATCTACAGTCTCACTTAAAGGAAATTATTGATAAGGGGCTATTATACACTAAACCTTATGCAGGTCATAATCATTTTGATTAGGCATATGCTCACAATGAAAATGCTGGGGAATAGGGAAAAGCCACCATCCAGCTTATTGCTTGGCATGGTATGGCACATGTAACATGCAACACTGGACTGGCTTAGCTCTCTTTTATCTCAAAACACAGTGTTTTGTCTTTCTCCCATAAATCCCCTTCCACATTACTAAACATGACTTTGCAAATAAGCTCACACTTGATTTGTTTCTCCAATACATTCCTATGTACATATAATAAATATGAAAACCATTTATCGTTTTTCAGCTTTTTAAAATCAATATTTGACAAATATGAAATTGGTCAGAAAGGTCTCTTGCCCAATAGATTTCTTTATGCAGATGTCAGACTAAAAATAACATTTCCAGAAATGGATAGAAAAGGAATTTCTATGTTTAACACAATGTGTGTTGATCCTGCTCCTTAATCTCTGTGAGTAAGGAAGAAAAATACAGCTGCATGTACCTGTTTTGTAAAGACATACTAGTTTTAAACTGTTAAGAGATTTTAGTTAGTTGTAGGTTTTACAAAACACTTCAAATAAATCAAACTGATTTTCATGAAAACAGTATGTACACAAATACATTAATAAATATAATAAATTGGTTAAATTCAGTAATGGCTCTGTGTTCTGTAAAATGATATGATCTGAAATCAGACAAAAATATGGTGTAAATGTTGGAATTAAACAACCAAACCATGTAAATAAAAATAAAATATATCAGAGATATCACTGAATCTTCATTTTCATTTGTTCGTTACATCTTTCTTTTACAATGCACGTCTAATGCATATGTGTATATAGCAAATAGACAGGGGCTCCATATTCCTTTCTGCTTGAATTCTGCATCAAATGGCCTGTTATCAGAGACAAAACAGGACTTCCTCTTCAGCTTATATTGAAATGTAACTGTGGCAGTTTAACCCCCTCAGTCAGCTGTCACTCACAGACTGCTCTCTGCAAATAATCACATCCTCAGAGCCACACTCTGTAACACTTGGCTCACTTCAGTTTCCTCTGCAAAGAGCAGTGACGTATTACTCCTCAAACATCTTCAGCGCATCCTGAGGCTGCCTGCTTCTCTCAGATCAGTCAGGAGCCTGTGAGGCTTCATCATGCTGTGTCTGGCAGATCCAACGCACAAACACAGTCTTAACAATCACACAAATCCAGGCTTCATGGAGGACTTGAAGCACTTAGGACAACCCTTTGTCCCATTTGTCTCCAAACACCTGAGAAGACAGAAAACCTCAGTGTCAGCAGTGTGTCATTATCAGTGCTGACTGAAATGGAAACAGGAAACATATCAAAGACTTTCTCTGATGTCTAAGGAAAACCACATCTGACAAGGTGAGCGTGGATTAAATCTGTCATCCATGGTTAAATTTACTTATATACAGTGAGCATTTCTAAATATATCTGAGAGCATACACTGTTACAACACCTACTTGAGATGGAAAATGTGGGAACAGGGTAAGGCCTGCAGCTTTTGGTCCCTGTCCCCGATGCTCTCCCCACACATCCCACAGTAGAGCTCCAGCTCCTCGACACACTGCAGAAACTTCACCACCTGCTCTCTGAGCTCCTCCTGCTGCCCCCGGCTTCGGTAAATCCCCTCACACAGGCAGTGCACCTTCAGAGTACACAGCTAAAATATGAGCATAAATGCAAACATCATTAGCAGGACACGGAGAGGCTCTGTGCAGGTCCTGGACAACACAAAAAAGTGTTTTGTGGTCTGCAGAGATTAAAAAAATACCTTGTTTCCTATTGCATCTGCCAGGTCCTGTGCTCGCTGCAAAGAGTCAAGAGCCTGAGAAAACAATAACATTCAACAGTTATGTTAAAAGACTGATACTGACTGATATGTTGAAGACACAAATATGTAACCAGAAGAGAAAATGAAAAGGACCTTGTCAAATTCTTTCTGCAGAAGCCAACACTTTGCAACACCCAGGTAGACGTATATTTGTCCGAGACGATTTCCAATCTCAGTCATGATGCCCAGTGCGGACTCGTAGCGAGGGAATGCTTTCTAAATGAAAGAAAAAGGAACAGTAAAGTTGACTGCATCACAGTCTAGGGTGATGGAGAGACAAAAATGAAACCCAATAGTTGCATCAGAGCTTAAACATAATTCTTGCACAAATCTCATTTGCACGAATAGTGACACCTTACATCAACGTCACGTCTGCAGCGATGTATGTCTGCAAAGTTTAGTAAGCACAGAGCCTGCAGAGGACGGTCACCATGCTGGAGTGCAATCTTCATAGACTCCTGTTCAAACACAGAGTAACACAAAATCAGAGAGTTGACAGTATCATACACAGTACTTAGATGTATTTAAACTGCAATTATGTCAGTTCATTTCAGTAAACCTCAATGATAGCTGAATGTGAGAACTTTCATCTTTTGGATTCCAATTGCACTCTGGTATTTGAAATATGACAGGATGTGTAAATTGTTTGGCTAAAAGTGTAAATGTGAAGCAAAGGCAACTGTAATAAATCTGAAATGCATCCTGCTGTCTTGTTACTATACTTTTGCACTCCAAGGCAATGACATCAAGTTATTTTTCACCCTCAGTACATAATTAGAACAGAGTGAGGACTAAAGTCGCCCTCTTCATTAACACTTTAAACCAGTGCCTCTGTGAGCATATTTTTGTCAAGGTCTAAGGCCTGGTACAACAGAACAACTGGTGCTTGCACCTGTCGGTAGTACAACATCTACTGTATCTGCAGCTCTGACATGAGAACAGCTAACGACATCAATGGACAGCAAGATAGAGAGGAAACAAAACTGTGACATTCTCTTAAGGTTATGTAAGTGTGCCTCTGGAGAAGAAGGACATAATCATGTGTTGAATAGGTATTAAAAAAAATACCTCGCAGCACTCCATGGCGTCTGGCAGGCGCTCCAGTTTCCTGTAGGCTACAGACATATGGTACTGGCTCATGGCACGATACTTGAGGCTCCAACCTTTTCCATAGTCATTGACCAGCTCAGCGGCTTTGCAGGGAAAGAACAGAGCTTTCTCATAGTCCTGTTGGCAGATGTGATTGATGAGTAGGACAAATCAAATTTAATTAATGCCCTTGAAAACACAGTGTCTATCAAACATCCTATTTCAGCACAACTTTACAAAAGTACTATATATTAACAAAACCTTTAAACAATATCTGTTTTTAGAAAATTTGTATTTGTGATGTTGAAGACTCCAGTATCATGAAATGTCCTGTTTTATAAAATAAAGTGACAGATGAGCGCATTCTTCAAACACCACTTCATCACAATCCCATTGAAACCAATCCTCCCCAGGAAGCTGAGGGATTACTCTTACAAATCTCTGATGTCAAGGGTACTACATAAGCCCCGGCCAACAGCCGACTCACTCCACCCTTGTGTTACAATGCCCAGTACTGCATGTGCTAACCATTGGTGTTTGATGGGATGCTCTGCAGTCTTACCATACTCTGTAAATACACTGGCAACATCAATATTGATTGCGTAATCAAATCACACGTGCAATTTATTCAAAGTCACCCAATTAAAATAGCTGGGAATCTGCAACCATCACTGAGTGGTTCAGATTTTTTGTAGGCTCTTATTCAGTTACCTGTTCATTAAAGAATGCTTTCAACGCTTTACAAATATCTGGTTACAGCAAACACTGAAATCATTACACTCAGCCTCTAGTTAGACTCAGACCTACCAAGTCCAGTATCTGATTAATGGCAGTATCTAGATGTACCTTCAGCTGCACATAGATGTTTCCCAGACTGCAGCAGACTCTGCACTCCAGCATCTTGTCATCATTGTTGTGCGCATAGCGCAGGGCCTTCTCGTAGCTCTCCAAAGCTTTCTGGAAGACACTGAGACCCAGGAACGCGTTGCCCATGCTGAGACATACCTGGCCATTGAGTTGTAGACTGACAGTGGTGCCCTGCATGTTTAAGCATGTCTTACAGTAGGAGACTGTTTTCTGGAAGTCGCACAGCTTCTCATTGCTGCGTGCTAAATTCAGGTAGCCCTCTGTCAGGTAGTCAGGGTCCTCCATTTCTCTGGCTGTGTCAATTTGATCAAGGGCATACTGCAGAGAAAGGGTTTAAGGTGATTATAAACTGATAGCCAAATTCATAATGGTGTTAAATTAAAACCTAAATAATAAAGAAAAAAAATCATCTCTGAAATGTCTTCAGAGGTACAAGACTTCTTTAGGGCTCCTTATTAAACTCTAGTTTAGAGAGAGTGAGAGCTGTTTGAGTAAAGATGATTATGTCAACAAGACACCCCACACTGATACTCAGGTTGCAGGGCACTTATTTACTCTGCATCGCATGGAAGCCACAAATTAACCCATGCGTCTCAAGATCACTGTAAATGGGACCAAGAAGATCGCCTTTGACCTCTCCCTGTTTAATAATAACTATTAAAATGCTGAAATGCTCTTTCACAATGATCTACGTCTATCGAGAGCAGACATGATGACAGTGGCCTCCAGTCTTTAGATCTACAACTTTAGTCACACACACTGCTGGTTACATAACACAAAATATGATCACACAGCATGTATAGATACATGTCACAGTATATACACATGCGAAAATATCTCAACAGAACTCAACTAAACCAAGTGACCACAAGGCTGTTGTTGAAACGATGATTCTTCAAAAAATGAAAACTATTTTCAGTACATACTGATTATATTCTACGGTTTTCTTTGTCTAACATTGTGTTTGTATGTGTGTTAAGAGTCTTACCTTGAGCATATCTTTATATTTTCCCATCTCTGAGTGAGCTGTGATCAGGCACCCCAAAACCCGAAACTTCCCTCCAGGATCTGAGGTCTTCTCCAGCACTTTTGTCCAGACATGCAGAGCTTTTTCTGTCTGATTGGACTGATACAACCTCAGGCCTTTCTCTATCTGCTGCTTGGTTTGGTCCTGGCCCATCTCTGGTGCAAGGCACTCATAAAAATATTCATTCGTTTAGGCCATGCAATTTCAGTGAGGCAGCAAGAAAGTAAATCCTTGCCATGCACAGTACAACTCCAAAGAAGATCCCTTGAAGACGATCCTCTGAGAGGTCAGTGCCAGAAGGCCTACCAGATCCCGCTCTCTCAGCTCCGGCTGTGCTGAGATGGAAAGGAAACTGGATCCACCAAAGTAAAATACACCAAGACCATTATCACCAATCGCTTCGTGGCGAGTTAAAGGGCCAGGAATAAATCTTCCCCATTTAACCCTGCAATGATCACATCTCACCATTAAGTGTTCAGAAATCCTCCCTCAGATTCCTATATGAAAAACGCCAAAGAAACACGTTTCCCAGCAAAGTGTTAGTAGCAATATCCCAGAATATCTGCTCCCTCCACACCCCAGCGAAAGGAATTCTCTGCACCCCTGTGTCCAACCCCCTCCACCTTCCTCCTACTGCTGGCGCTACAGCAGATGGCCTTGTCACTCTAGACCATGTGTCCCTTTAGGAATTCTGTTCTGCCCTCAGCAAGTACTCCCAAGGTCACTACAGCTCCTAGCGATCTACCTTCACACTGAACCCACTCTCTAACCACACACTGGTTTACAAAATTGTACATCACAAACATTTTTAGCCATTTAGAATGGACTGACCAGGTATGCACGAGTGAAAATGAAATTTAGAAGCTGTAAACAACTTTTATTAAAGTATCACATGTCAAATAGTGCATGTAGTGGTCATCAGCTCTTATTGGGAGTTCTTATGGAGGCGCATATGTGCCCCCAGAAACCCCCACCCCTCATCTCGGCGTCAGCAACTGATGCTTAGAATAGTTCACAAAGTCTGACATGTTACTGGGCTTGGGTTTCAGCTGCACAGCCTCCTGCAACATCAATGGGATCAAACTTTTGGCCTCTCTGTTGCAGCTTTCTCTCCTTCAACGCCCCTTTTACTCCCCAAGGACACAAACAGGCACCTTTACCACCTCACCATTCACAAGATGCATTACCAGTTCAAAGATAAAAATATGGTTACAAGTTATGTTTTTGTTTAGCTTTCAATAGCTACACAGCAACTAAGTACCATTTCTAAATGCATCACTATATAATTGCAAGAATGAAAGATCTTAAATCCCTGGTAATAAACATAGTATTAATAGTAAGATATAGTTAATGCATACAGGGTCAACCATAAATATCAAAACAAACAGTGACAGCTTGCAGCTATGTGATATATTTGACATTTCTGTTAACAGTTTAACTTAAGGAACACTTACATTGTACATCAAAAATACAATCTCAAAACAAGACAAAGTGAAAACTTGAAAAGTTAGAAAACTTCCTGTATTATGATGTTTATAAGCACTGACTTAAAATCTGAGATTTGAGGGTATTTAACTTACAACATCATGTTACACTTATTTACTTCTCATATATTGAAGGATGGTTTATGTCAAGTGTTTTTTTTTTTTTTTTAAACACTGAAGCTGTTCGTGCGTCTCATTAAACAAGCAGTGCACAGGAAACAAAGTTGATTAATTCACTGATTACAGCATCACCACAAACTGTTTAACTTCTCAGCTAAGAGATCCACAATGACACACTGTAGTACAACACACAGCTCTAAGGTTTCTACTGGTCTGGTGGTGAAGTCAGAATGGAATGAATGACACAGAAACCAGCTGAGTAAATACATTTAGAACAGATATCCTCTTAGATGTCTAAACAGTGAAGTCATAGTGATTTATCCAACAGTCTTCCCTGATTCTCTCTGTGGCGAGTGTTTTGACATCCATAGGATATTTTAGGCTAAAACAAACTGCCAGTTTGTGAGGAGGATTTTTATTCCTCTGATAACAGAGACGACAGATGTGGCAGGGTTAAACTTTAATGTGTTTGCATCACCTTTCTTACATTTGTCCCTGAAGACATATATGCAGCCATTACAACTAGCCACCTTCCACAGGGAAGGAACGCAGCTCCACACCTCAGGGAAGCGCAGGCGGGTGAAACTCTCCAGGAGAGGGTTGTAGCAAACTAAGGAGTCTCCTTCTGCTACAATGAAGATCACATCCATGTGGACTGCAGCGTGCATACACCCTGCAAATGGCAGCATGTATGGTTTGATCTGGCACTTCTGCGAGGAGGTGTCGAAGCACTGAATGAGTCGGGATGGCTTCGTAAAAAAATCCATATCATTCTCCTCCCCACCAAGCAGGTAGATGGTTCCACCCAGGTTCACACCAGCAGCACCAGACACTGCAGTGTCCAGCTGGCTAGTTTCTGTCCACATGTTGTCCTTGACTGTGTAGTAAATGACAGCATTGGAGAGGGTGTCCTGTAACGTCTTACCACCTAGTGAGTAGATAGCGTCCTCAGTGTAGACAGAGACCATGGTGTGGTGGAGGCGGTCTCTGGGCAGTGGGGCACAGCGCTCCCAGTCCATCGTGTGCATGTTGCACTTCCACATACGGCGGGGGATCGACCCTCCAACCACATACAGGTCCCCTCCATGCTTACAGGCTGCAGTGATCTGATGACATAAACTGTTCTGGCCACTAACACTGATCGCATCATCCTCATCACAGTGTAGTGACACAGCAAGAGAATGTGTTCGCGTTTCCTCTTTACCAATTAGATAGATATGTACATTCTCACCAATTTCCTGTGGATGACAGAAAAGTAATAAGATACATAAATAATCCAGCAAACATGAAATAAGTCAGTCATCTTCAAAATCCTTTCCAGCTCAAGACAAACAAGTATTACCTTAAGATTTTCTTGAAGGATGCAAGAAAACTCTTCTCTCTCCACTTTGTTGTGGTTTATCCATGACTCAATGGCCACTGTTGGATTCTGGGAGCTTGGAACACCATCTGAACACAAATAAGCACAAGGGACAAATTAATAAAATAAATGTTAAAGGCTCAGCACTACCACAGTATGTTTCACTGTTTTAGGTTGTCTATAAAAATGTGTAATCTATGTAATGGAAAACCTTTCTGTATCAGTTTTGTGGATGAACACTGAATGCACATCTGCTTTTGTTATATCCATAGCCTTCTCAGAAAAAAACACTTGTTTCCTGTTAAATTCGTAAAAAAAAACAACTAAACAAAAACTTTTGCGACCGCTGTGTGACATGCAGAAAAATCAGTGGTGACAACAGGATTATGTATGAAGATGAAACAGGAGATTGTGTTACCTTTGATGATGTCCAGAAGCAGACAGAGAGGTAGATTAACAAATTCCTCTGTCTGATGCAGTTGAGCCAAGTGGATTTTAGCACAGTGCTTGGCTGCAGTGTACAACTCCTGGTCACTGTGTCTGTCTGCAAGCCACATCACCTGCACAAAAACAGGTAATTATAGTAACACTGACATAACATAATTATCACTGAGTAGCAGAGACCATGAGACTGAAGAAAAACAGTGAATAACCTGCAGGCAATTTTTGACCTCCACAGTCCGTGAGAGGAAACGGGAGCACTCCTCAAACAGCGCAGTCAGCTGGTACATGTCTGCCATCTCATAGGTGTCTTGCAGCTCTTCTACCCTCAGCTTAATGGTACCATGGTAAATGTAGTCTATGAGCAACTGAAAAACAGTAGCACTGACATCTTTCAGCTCAATAGCACGGTTGTGGGACTCTTTAAGATTGGAGGTGAACATGGAGCGAAAGAAGCTGCTCTGTGCTGAGAGAACAAGTCGGTGTAGGTGAAATTCTTTGCTGTCAACGGTGATGGTAACATCAGCAAACAGGCCATCCTCCAGGCACAGGTCCATGATGCTCTTCACCACCCTGCTGGAATGGGAGCGGTCGGTGAAGGTGTATCCCAAGAAGTAGTTCTCCTCTCCCATGGAGCCCCCAACACTGAGGCCCCCCTCCTCACTGGACTCCATGTCTGCTGCTCTCCTGAAAGTCACCAATTGTATCCTTTTAGTCTCTCCTGCCATTAAATCGAGAAGAGCTTGATAATAAGTTACTGGATCAGCATATTGTTAAGCTTAAAACTTTAGAAAATGGTAAATGGCTTACTGTGATAATGTATTTTTACATTAGTGCCACTTTGCAGTGTGTTTCTTTCACATACTCTCGCATATATGCACACACCAGTGGCACCACTCAGAAGTGTGTTTCACTTAGTATTATATACCTGGGAAAACACTTCTACTAAGTTAAAATTGGCGATCCTCTCACAGTGGCAGCGTTAAGTGTCGAAGATGCTTTTCGAGTGCTGAATTATTGAATTATGACATCTGTAAATGCATTGACTTCACTGTGTAGCTTCACTTCGTACTAAATAATAGCGGTAACAAAGGTAACTCGCAGATTCAATCATTTTTTAACATAAACAGTTGGTGATTCACTATTACTTTGCCACGCTAACGTTAGCAGGGTTGTGTTGTGGGTGGCGTTAGCACCTCTGCAGCTAACCGGCTAACTGTTAATTTAAATGTGATAGATGGACGTAGTTTCACTAATGAGATAAAAGCTGGGTCGACATGATTTAAATAAATAGTACTAACAAATATGGTTACCTTTATCTTCTCTACTTTATCATTCAGTAGCCACTGAACTGTAGACCGGAAGTAAATAAACTTTTTCTTCGGTGAACCAAGAAACGGTTTGTTGGTTCCAACTCGCACTACTGCCTCTTTGTGGTACAGTTTGGTTTTACAGCTGTCGTTTGAAAACGCTGTCTCTCCTCCACATGTAAATCATACTTACTAGGTCTATTTGTAAAACGCTCAGTTAGTGTTTATTTAATCTGTACCGCCTACTGAGTTACTTTTTTTCATTGTTTTAATCACTGTTCATGCTTGCTGCTTAATGGACGCCATTTTATTGACAGTATTATATATTCTTATATTCTATAGAGATGGAATGTGTGCATGAATTAATGAAGTATTTGTATTCAAGGGACACATATATACAGTATGTGTCTCTAGTGGTTTTAGGGGTATTTAAATGGGACACATCAAGAGTCAAAAGACAACACTTTAGGTGACCTCTGTAATCTGAATGAGCTCTTCCATCCTGAGGTATATAAATCAATGCACTGACATTGTAGAATATTTTCTTGCAAAGGGAATTTTTTGCATTAGAGCAACCAGCATTCATGGATTTTATAGAAAATGTCCCAAATCTCTTCAGCATATGAAGGACTCATACCTTTAAAATTAATCAACCATTTATTCCCAAAGCAATGTGGCTATTTAAAAGTTGTGCTTGACTTTTTCCACTATATAGATGTGAAGTGAATCAGAAGAAGTGGGATTCAGTAAAAGTACTATTTTTGCCAACTGGCTTTAAGTCCTCTTTTTCCAAGGAGGAAAAATGTTTGGTATTCAGCCTGAGTTTCCTTCTGCGTAGACTCACACAAGTCAGTGAGCAAATGGAGAGGTGAGAAGGATGCGGTGATATCTGTCTGCAAAAATCAAGCTGGGATTTAACATGAAATTACATCTTAAAATCTGCCTCCAGGTCATGGTATGGCTTTGCTTTGACCAAGTGCTGTATGGTAAGTTTAATGAAAATAAATCTTCTAAAAGAGCTGTGATGAGAATATACATTTTGAAGATTATGTAATGATCTAACTGTAAAGAGTTATAAGTGGTGAGTAGTGGTTTTAATATTAGTATTTTTCTGATTGTAGATGTGGCTGCAGGCAGAAGTACAACTCCTCAAAAAGCGGGCTTATCTCTTTCTCATGCAAACCTGATGTTTGAGGTATGTTCCTCCTTTTGTGTCAAAAGAAGCGATTGTGTGGAAAAATAACTCAAAATTGTACTTGCAAAATAAGGATTATATATTTCTTTGTATGTTTCTTTCATGTATACAGTTCTTGCTTGGCGGGGTGGAAATCGACCAAGATAATAACATAATCCTGCTTGATGAGGAACTGGCATCAATGAGGGCAGGACGGTCTTTCCTGTCTCAGATAAATGATGATATTCCCAGAAGTCGTAGCGCCATGGCACAGATGATGACTGAACTCCAGAGTCAAAGGAGGAAATCACTAACTCAGGCTGAGTTTGACAGTGTTCTTCTGAGTATGGTGTACTCTGCTCACCAGGCCTGGCACCAAGAGGGAGAAGAGGAACGGCAGGCCTGGGGCGGACTGCTCCTCCAACTGGCAAATGTCACACTCCATGAACTACGTGGACAATATTTTATCAGTTATGCATAATCAGTCTACTGCCAGTGTGTACAAGATAAACGTATAAATAAACAATTTGGAGGTAAAATATCTGTGAAATGTGTACTGCATCTGTGAAATAAAAAAGCATCACATCCTTAACAAGAGAACATTTTTATTTCAATACAGTAGAAAAACATCAGTGAGAACCTGTTATATTAACTTGGTTTACAAAATATAAGAATGGAAAAATCTTTTAAAAGTTACAGGAATCCCTGAAGTCAACAACCCAGAAACAAAGACATATACAATATACATACAACTTTTCAATATCCTGATGATATTTACAGTTTAATTCTTCTTCAGCTGAGTTTTACTGTGTTTACTCTTGGTCTTGGTCTCAGATTCTTCCAGAGAGGCCAGTTTTTTCTTGAGTTTTGCATCCATAGCGGGACCTCTCCTGTCCCTGCTGGAGCGCTGCTGACTCCTCCGCTGGCCTCTGAGGCTGTCCACTGAGGTTGTGGTTTCCTCCTGTAGTTTGTGCCGATCATTGATCAGTGACTCATTTCTATCCCAGACCAGCACGGTTACACCTGTGAGTGAACGAGAAACACTGAGTGACACTGTCAGTGTTGTTATGACACCTATTTCCAGCACATGGGAAGAACTCACCCATCCCAGATCCAATCACATCTCCACTGGGATTAAATTTGTTGATCTGCAATAAGGAAAGTTTAAAGACTGTTAAAGTTTTCCCGCTGCAGCATATAACTTCTGTAAGATGTTTGACCATTAGCATGGAATCATGGGAGCTGTTTTCACCACCACTGTTATTAAACTTGATTTGAAGTGACTCATGTTCATGTTAAAGCCTTAGTCTCATTATTAGTTTTGTTATTTCATGGTGATGAAACAGTAAAAATTAACATTACACAAACCATAATGGCAGGGTCAGGGTTGAACAGGCATTACACTAAATGCAACTACAAATTTCTCGTAATCTGAGCACAATTTGGTACATTTGCTAAAAAGTAAACGCAAGTCAGCAAAATATACACTGCCTGGCCAAAAAAAAGTCACAAATGCAATATTTCACTGCACCACCTTTGGTTTTGATTACAGAAGACATTCACTGTAACATCTTTTTTGTCACATAATACTTATGTAGTGTCACAATAAGGGTCATAATATTTTTTTCATCCATAGTTGCATTAATTTTTGATTATTGATGGAGAATCAGACCGCTGCATCAAGTGTTCATCACATCCAAAATTAGATTCTGGACTTTACGGTGGTTAATCCGTGTGTGAAAATGATGTCTCATTCTCCCTTCACTATTCTGTCACAAACCTGATGACCCTGATCAATCCTGGCATTGTCCAATCTCTTTGACATTAAAGACACGAGAGGGTACTTACTACATCACTTAGAGTTAAATAACTTGTTACAGCTGAAACATTATTAACCGCTGCAGTACTTACTGATGGAAGGATCTGAACTATTTGCTTAGTTAAATCCAGTGAAAGCCTCCTGTAGTCAAAACCAAAGGTGGTGCAGTGAAATATTGCATGTGCAACTTATTTTTTGGCCAGGCAGTGTATAACTTACGTTGGTTAGGTAGGTTCATTTTTAGATAATTTACACTGGAAAAGTTGGATATCATAGGTACAAACTCACAGATTTGATTCCTGAAACAGTAGGATCTTGTAACTGACAAACAAGCTCTGCTGAGTTTGAGTCAAATACGTCAATGGTTCTCTGATCACCAGGACAAATGCGGTCGTCAGGGTAACGTCCAGCCACAATCAGATCATACACCGGGTGCCACGTAGCCTACAATGGACAAATGAAGCACAAATTTTCACCTTTATTCTTGACAACTGAACAGAGTAATTGACAAGAATTACACTTATCAGTAGTATTAGGAGTATCATTTCTTTTTAACCATGCAAAATTCTACCTGGTATTTTTGAGGCTGTACATCTTTGTAAAGTACGTCATGATATTAACAAGTGATCTGGTTGGCCTTGCATCAAGTTTTAACCGATGTGAGTGTTAAATGTATGGTCCCTGTTGCTGCAGACTTCAGTAACTCATATGATGCAGTCACAAACCTTGATGGGTGTGAGATGCTGGAACTGTCTATGTGGATGCTGGATGATATGTAGAGGCTTTGACCAATCAGACGAGGAGTAAACCCGGATCTGATCATACTGATCTGTGGTGAGCAACTTGGAGCAGTCCAATGGATTGAAATAGGCTGAGAGGAAATGACACATTTGTATCAAGAGTTTTCACTTTAAACAAAATTCAACACAATCAAAAGAGTCTTAACAAATACAAGGACGTAAATGTTTTTCTGTTACCTGAGTTCACAGCTTTCTCATGAGGCATATTGTGGAGGAAGTTTGTCTTGTCCTTAATGTTTCTGAGGTCCCAAAGTTTCACCGTGTGGTCAACTGAGGCCGTAGCCAAGAGCCAATCACAACGGGGGTTGAACTCTGCATGAGTCACTTTGGCTTTGTGCAATTTATCACTGAAAATCTACAATGTTAATACGGAACAAAATTATTAACGAATGAAACATAACCAACTCCAAAAAAGGAAGAATGATTCCACTATGTGTAGAACATTTAACACACCTTTTGGCCATCCAAGCTCAGCAGTGACAGTTGTCCTGTATTGTCTCCAGTCACAAGCATCTGTCGACTTACAGACACATCTACACAGCAAAACCAGTAACTGTAAGAGAGAAGTGAGTTTAATAGATATGAACAATAAGAGGAAACACGAACAAAGCTAAGAGATGACTTAAGTGTTTTACTTTATAACAACAAATCTATGGATCGCCTCACCCAAAATGCCATTATTCTTTACTTTTGGCTTCATTTGTTTTTAAATGCTATGATTAAAGTATTTAAGAAGTTACAAATTTTTTTCCTCCAAATTCAGTTTTATGTCAATTAGCCTGTAAAGATCCAGTGCTACTGAATTAATTTTTCTCTCTATTTACCCTTTCATAAGTGATTAATCGCCATTTATTACAATATTATCCACTATATTTTGCATTTTTTTCAGTGACAATCAGGTATTTTCCTACATGTAATTCACTGATCATGTACATTAATCATCATGCTGATATTACATTTGAAGGTTATATGAAAAACAGAGAAAACTTATTGTAACTTTTTCAACAATATCCATCATTAACTGCACATAAACCAAGTGTCTCCATCTATTGTCATTTATCTACATGGGTTTTACTGGTGAATCAATGTTGTAGAAGATGACGGTGTTTTCACATTCACTGTGGAACCTCTAAACGTCCAAATAGGTAATATCTGGTGTCAATAACAAGATGACAAACTGCATTTTACACCAATTATTTACATGTATTGATAGGATTAGTGGATCAACAGGTATTAAACATTTTAGATCAGTAGATGGTTTGGGTCACCAGAGGCTGTTTGGGTCTTTATGGGTTAAACATTAGCAACATGTTTTAATAACATCCTGCAGAAATCAGCTCATCCATCTATCTCTCATCTCACATCAGTCTTCTTTTCTCACCAAACATTGTGGTGGTCGTGGCCACAGTCTTGAGTTCTGGACAGAACAGTGGGTGCTTTGCCCTCAAAGCTGTGCAGGGTCAGTATACCCTCACCGGAGGCCACATAGACTTTAGAAAAGTCCGTTGGACAAAACTTCATCCCTCCGATAAAGTCTCCTGGTCCGTTCTGTGCATAGAAACACAAACACAGACCTATCACAGGGCTGTACACTTCCACAAATCATTAAACCGAAATGGGGCCACCTGATAAGAAGACTGATGCTAGACTGATCTGGCTGAAAACTCCTCCAGATTTTAACTTCAGTCTTACTTCAGTGTGTCTGTGCAGGCAAACACTGTTAGGGTTCTCCCATTGAAATCTCGGAGTGCTGTTGCGCCCCCCATAGATGAAGTGAACAGCTGAGTGGGATTTAACGGGTTAAACTTCATGTCTGTAACTGAGTCTCCAGCCCCCGTCTAAGCAAAAACCAAAGTGTAACATCACAACTTAAATGACATGAATAGAAATTAAAGCCTCTTCTTAACGCCAACAAAAAACATGTGCAGTCGGTCACATGGGAACTCACCCCTTGAATAAAAGTCGTCTTTGTTGGTACCTCAAAGTCCCACAGATAAATGTCACCACCTTTGGATCCCGCAGCCAGAGTGGTGTGATGAGTGGGATGCCACTCCAGACAAGTGACTCTGCGGTCGAAGGGGCTGGTGGCTCCGTGGAAATGATAAGATGACAGGGAGCGAACAAAAGGCTCCTGGAGACACTGTGAGAGACACGAGAGTGTGATGTGGAGCTACTCCTTGTCATACAAAAGACACATTTTCATGATTAACCAGATTCTACCCAGATCTTTTTATACTTCTAAATTATTATGTATAGTGTTTCCTCTTGTGTTGCATTTTTTACTCATGTTTGCTGTGGTACTGTATTTTTATTGTATGTGTGTCATGCTGCTGCTACAATGTAATTTCCCAGTTTGGCATAAATAAAGTACACCTACCTACCTACAACACACCAAACACATCTACTGTATCAAACCTCACAAAGAAAGTGACTAGACTTCTATTGCAGCTGTAGTAACAGAAAAAGAGTAGTAAGAGAAAAAGAGTTCTGTTTATTCTTTTCACATCATCAATATAAGATTTGTGTTTAATTGTGTGCAAAAGTGTTGTAAGACAGAGGCATCGTTAAGGTGCTGTAAACTGACTAAACACTGCCTAATAACGGCTTAACTTATTCATGTTGCTATTTACTGCTCCTCCATACTATTTATGTGCATTAGTATCCAATATCAGCTAACACCAAGCACTGAATATGCCAATTTCTAGGATAATGCTGAAAGAGAAATTTTTCTCCATTGGAATTTTGGACTTTCACACATGAAAGTACATAATTTTAACAAGATGCTTGGTTAAATGCTTGGAGAGAGGATCCCCCCCTCCTTCTCATCTGAGGGGACACCGTGGAGAGGGTCAGTGACTTCAGATTCCTGGGTACATACATTTCTCAGGACCTCACATGGGGCACTAACACCAGTGCCCTGGTGAAAAAGACACGGCAGCGTCTGTACTTTTTAAGGTCACTAAGAAGGGTCAACCTGTCCCAGGAACTGCTGCTGTCCTTCTATAGATGTTCTGTGGAGAGCATCCTTACCCACAACATCTTAGTGTGGTATAGGAGTAGCTCTCAGGCTGACAAGAAGGCTCTGGAAAGAGTCAGGAAGTCAGCCCAGAGCATCATAGGAGTCCAGCTGTCCTCTCTGTCAGACATCTATAACACCAGGTGTCTGCGCAGGGCCAGAAGCATCACCCTCGACGGTTCACATCCCAGACACAGCCTGTTCTCACTGTTGCCCTCAGGGAGGAGGTACAGGTCCATCCAGGCCCGCACCTCCAGATTTAGCAGTACGTTTTATCCAAGTGCAATATGGGTACTGAACACATTGCAATGACAACACCTCAAAAAAGGACATATATTTAACATATATCCATAGTTTTCAGCCAGAGTCAAAGTGCAATATATACTTATCTCTACTGTTTCTTAGTTGGTGACATGCCTGTTTTTATTCTGTATATATACACTTACACTTTTCTTTTATTCTTCTTTTAAACTGTTTTGCACTATGCACCACTAGAGAGTTGTCTCTTTTAATTTCGTTGTACATATGTATAATGACAATAAAGGCATTCTATTCTATGACCTGAAAAGCTGAATAATGAAATGGCTGCGGGAGAAATTAGCAGAATAAGTAATTTTACACAAAAAGCACGTCATATTTGTTTCACATCATTTCTTACAAATCCTGGAAAACACCTTTTAACATATTATGTAGCTTTGTGGGAGTGACATTTATTTTTAGATATCACCATAGATAGATAGATAGATAGACAGATAGATAGATTTTCACCTGTCTCATTTGTGAGTGAAGACTTTGTCCCAGAGTGCTCTTGTAAATGTAGTGCACGATGCTCCCATGCCCACCCCTCTTCTGGACATCTGCAGACCTGAAAAAAGGCCCTGCACCCAGAGGTTTACAATCAGCTGTGACGACATGAACATTTCCTGGACAGTGTCATTGTGCTAAAGGTCCTTTAAAGCCTACACACCTGGTGCCTCTGCATCTTTCTTTTGTCGTAGTTTTTTGGAGAGAGTTGGTCCAGGTTTGTCCCCAGCTCTTTTCTGCACTTTACCTTTAGATTCAGATGCATCGGACTTCGGCGGTCCGTTTTTCATTTCTTCCTGTATAAACAACAACAGATACGAAGGTGACAGACGAAGCATTTAGGTCCACATTAAAGTATTTGTCCGGAACAGTAGGGGTACTAAATGCTGCTTACCTGTAAAAGTCGGTGCTAAGTCCCACTGTAAGAGCTAGTATATTTTTGCAGAACAGCCACTCACACACGTGTATTTTTAATGGCAGAAAATGTGTTTTGTAACTTGCATGTGTGTTGCGGCTTTTGAACGGTAGGTGTCAGTGTTAACCCTTAATGACCGCCATGTTTAGAGTTCAGATAGGACTACAAACTTTCGTCATATTGAAGAAAAACTAAAAAATAATTCTAATATATCATTCCAAAAAGATATTACAACATTAACCTGTGGTATATCTCACTGGAATAGGTTGGTAGATGATATACCATGGAAAAAGGTCTGGCTTCTCCCGAACAGATATCTGTTTACCAATAAAGTTAAAGAAATATCCTTTAAACTCATTCAGAAATTATATCCTGCTAAATCTTATATTAAAAATACATTTAAGAAAGATATTGATATAAACTGTAGCCTTTGTAATGAATGTCCTGAAACTGTTGTTCATTTATTTTGGCAGGCCCTACTGTTTAAAGTTTTTGGCAAAAACTTTGTGATTTTATTCATAATAACATTGAAAGACATTTTATGTTGTTTTGGAGGAATGTATTGTTTGGCCTATTTGAAAGTAGCTTGCTCATAAGTGAATCTCTATACCTGATAAATCTTTTAATTTTAATGTCAAAATTTCACATTCATTGTTGTAAATACTTGGCTAAAAAGCCAGACTTTACTGCATTTTTTAATAATTTCAAACAATACATTCTCTCAATTAAATACTCGGAAAAGTGAAAGGCAATCAAAATTGTTGAAATCTGTACTTCCCTTAGTGTATTCATCTGATCTCTGAACTTTGACACCCTGAGTATAAATTGGTATACTTCTTTCTCTTTTTCCTATCTTTTCTATCCTCTTTTTCTTCTGTCCTTTCTTTCTATACATGATTATAAGTAAGCACTTATATAATGTCTTTTATTGCAAATGTTTTTCTTTTGTATATTGAACTTGAAAAAAAGAAGCTATTTTTGTATTGTAAACTATGCTGTTCTAAATAATAATAATAATTTAAAAAATTACAATATAAAAAAAATTCTAATTTATCATCACACATATCTTCAATGTTATTGATAATGAAATAATATATTTACTTACACTATAGTAAAGTTATTGACATTTCATAAGTCTATTAAAAGTGTATTTTAAATATGCTAAAGCCCAACTGTATTGTAAGGTAACCCATTTAAATTCCCTCTTGTTGATCAAAGAATAATTATGATAAATATTTGATGATTATTTCTGTCATATTTCATGTTTTAATTCTATTTGTTATCAGGCAACCCACAAATCTTTTATTTATTATTTTTTGTCTCTGCCATAAAAAGCTTGTCAGCAGAAAGGCAGAAACATGTCTAGATACTGAAATAGTATCTGTAGCATTCGTAGTACCAGAATTTGATGTTAAATTTGCCTAAAGAATAACAGGTCATCTTTCAGTGTTTTCAGTAGAACTTATAGCAATCATAATGGCACTGCAATGGGTGGAACAAACTAAGCCAATAAGAGCAATAATATGTACAGACTCATTATCAGCTTTGGAAAATCTCAAATCAGGTCATTTAAGTGACAAGAATGATCTAGTCTGTGAAATATTTGTTATGTTATTTTAAATTTAAAGTATTTGAACACATCTTAGATTTGTTTGGGTGCGAGCTCATGTGGGACTGGAGGGAAATGAGCTGGCAGACAAATATGCTAAACAAGCCCTGAGAATGGAAAATCATTTCATAGAAAAGTTGGCAAAGCAGAATCTAACTCAATAATTAAGAATGAGATTATGAAGATGTGGGAAGATCAGTGGAACAAAGAAAAAAAAGGAAGACAACTTTTCTTTATCAAACCATACGTTGGTTTGTGGCACTGGGGCAGCAGGTGTAGAAAAGAAGAGACAATACTTACAAGGCTCAGATTAGGACACATTGGATTAAATAAAACACTGCTCTTAACAGGAAAACATGAGACAGGAAAATGTGACTGCTGTAATATTTCTGAGACAGTAAAACATGTTCTTATGAATTGCATAAAATACAAAAGGGAAAGAAGCAATATGAGGAGGAAAATAGAGGACTTGGGAGAATCATTCAGTGTAAAAGATATTCTAAGCAAATCTTCAGAATGTAGAGTAATTAAGTATCTTTTTGAGTATTTAAAAGCTACTAAGATTAGTAACAGAATGTAAGGTATTTTTTTGTATTTTTGTATTTATTTATTTTTAATTTGTATTTATTTTTCTACATATAAAACAATGTAACTTGTATTGTAAGCCGTGGATCCGGATGTGAAGATCATTCACATCCGGAGGGTGGCGGAAATGTACTACTGAAGTTTGCAACCGCCGTTAGAAAAACAAAGAAGAAGAAGGAAGACACACGTGTTAATGGTTCTGAACTCCTATTGGCTGGAGCTGTGCCGTTTTGAAACTGTCCTGTGATTTGGGGAGGAGGGAAAGTTCAAATTGTAGTATCAGGAAGGAACGGTAAAACCAGAGACACAACAAGTTACAATGAACCGACAGATGTAAGTAAACCTTACTTCTTAAACTATAGAACCGAAAACACGTGTAATAAAAGTGTTATGCTAATATTCAATAGTTTGATACTGTGTTAAAATGTGACTACGGTGTCATTAGCTTACAGTTAGCTTAGCGAACTGGGGCTGAAAACCAGAATTACCCGGTGTCTTTGTTTACCCGTCGCTGCTACTTTAAGTAAAGCCTAAAGTTAGCAATGAACTGTGCCGATTAAATGTAAAATACCACTGTTTTCCAGGAAGGGCAAAACCCCTCGCAGGCATCCTCCAAAGAAACCTCCCAACAGCCAAAAAGACCCAGTTGGGGTGAGTGTCACAGAAAACTACGCTATGATAGCTAAACATTTAGCTACCACGGAACTCGTGAACGTGATGAGCAACTCTGTCCAACAGTGGCTGTATTCTACAGGTGTTAGCTAACGTTTGAAAAAGATTGACCATGAATAGTTGAGTCTACAAGTCTTCTTGCAATGACTGGTATTTTGCTGGTGTTTTCACAGGTGTATTGTCGTGTTCGACCCTTGGGTACGGAAAATGAGGAATGTTGCATTGAGGTAATCAGCAGCACCACCATTCAACTGCACGCCCCTGAAGGCTTCAAAACAAACAGAAATGGAGAGTACAAAGAGGTAATGCCGTTTTCCAGAAGCAAGCTGGATTTGTCATTTGTGCTGTAAATGTTTTCATTCTTGATATTTTCCTCTTGCTTCTCAGACACAGTATTCATTCAAAAAAGTCTTTGGAGTCTCAGTATCACAGACGGAGCTCTTTGATTTTGTGGCAAAACCTCTTGTTGATGACCTCATCAGTGGAAAAAATGGTAAGTGAATATCCATCTCCAAAGACAAGATAGACTGCATATGTAATCCAAAATTAAAAGTCGTCTGTCTGATATGCCCCTGTTCTGTGGCACGTTTCTGTCCAACATTTAACAAACTTCCCACAGCCATGAAATACTGGGAAAAGTGATCAAATTAAGTTAAATCATTTTAAAGATGAAAGCGTAGACCCCTGTTTGTTGCCTGTCAGTGCCTTTTTGCATAATTTCCGTTTTACATAACTGCAATATTTAGAAAATGGTGTAGACACACCAAAAATATATATTTATTGATCATGAGATTATCTGTAAAAAATATCTGGGAAGCCTGTCAGGCACTTTTGCAAGCCTCATACTCTTTTGTTGGTGCAGGTCTGCTCTTTACATATGGAGTCACAGGAAGTGGAAAGACATTCACCATGACTGGCTCTCCAGGACAGGGGGGACTGTTACCACGCTCTCTTGACATGATTTTCAACAGTATAGGACCTTACCAGGCCAAAAGATACGTAAGTGTTGTTCAGAAATGATTTATTCCTACATAAAGTTTTATATTGGTTACTTTGATAAAATTTCAGCTTATTTTTTTTCCAATAACATGCCTCCTGTTTTGCAGGTTTTTAAAACAGATGATAAAAATGGCATGGAAGTCCAGAATGACGTTGATGCTTTGTTGGAACGGCAGAAACGAGAAAATAACTTGCCTGTTCCTAAAACGCCTTCCTCTAGGTGAGTCTGGAAAAAAATACTATCTACAACAGTAACTAGGAAAAATCACTTACTCACTATTACACTGCTTCAGTGTAGATATGTAACCTGCTTTTCTGGTTTTAGACAAAAGGTTGATCCTGAAATTGCTGACATGGTAAAGCAAGAGGAGGCTTATAAAGCTGATGGTGTGGATGAAGACAGCAGTTACAGTGTCTTTGTGTCCTACATTGAGATCTACAACAACTACATCTATGATCTTCTCGAGGAAACTCCAGATGATGCCATCAAGCCAAAGTGAGTTCAGGAAATATGAAGAGCAAGAAATGTAATGTTGTACATGTGGAAAACATTGAGAACAATGAGTTATAATGAATTGAATATTCCATTTTTTAGAATTTATTCTTTATGGCAGAGTAGTTGGAAGACAAAATTACTGTCTTTTCTTTTACTAGGTGGAATGGTGGAGGCACACCCATGCGCCAGAACACTGAGTTCATGTATGTGACCAGTGAACGCTCATACATACATCAGAGTAGTCTGCTGATTGAGTAGACTGTAGATTGTAAAAAGAACCTTGTCAGTACTGGGGACAGTTTTTAAAAAAAAAATCAGGCCAGTGTGATATCAAATATGTAAATGCTTTAAAATTTGCAGAATTATCCTTTAAATCTGAATTTGTTATATGAAGTCACTGATATAAGTATAAACAAGTATCCATTGTCAGATTTGGTGTATTACACTTTTAATTGGTACAAAGGAAAATGTTGCATTTAATACTCAAAAGTGGCAGATGTGCAAATTGAAGAAGTATGTCTCCACTGGTGACAAGTGTTCCTTTGGTCCAAAATTTAAAGATTTTTTTAAGACAGTATCCCTTTGCTTCTTTGTTATGCCACATGTTGCTAATCCTGTTTGTTGCTTTGTATGGCGCTTTTACAGATTTTTAACTGATTAAGCTTTTTCTTTGGCTGGAATCAAGCAATACTATCCCCCATCCATATATTTGTTACCCCACATTCTTGAACAGAAAATACAATGCCTGAAACTTTTACTTTCTCACCATAGACCACCTCAGTCCAAAATCCTCAGAGAGGATCAGAATCACAATATGTATGTGGCTGGTTGTATGGAGGTGGAAGTCAAGTCTGCTGAGGAGGCATTTCAAGTGTTTTGGAGAGGTAAGATGTGCATTTTATCATTCAAAAATCAAACATGAATATAGCGTGGGGCACTGCACTGATGATTGTAGATATTAATGACCTGGCATTGCTGGCCTCCGGGTCAGCTCTGGCCAGGAAATGACCTCCGTTAATCTTCTCTCTGAGCATTTCATAATGATGTGTGAAGGATCAGTCAGGTTTTGTGTTTTAAAAATGGGTTGGTGTAAAAGGTGCAATGTTTTGTTTTGTTTTTTTCTCCCCAGGCCAAAAGAAGAGGAAGGTGGCCAATACTCGGCTGAACAGAGAGTCCAGCCGCTCCCACAGCGTCTTCATCATTAAACTGGCTCAGGCCCCTCTGGATGCAGATGGGGACAACATCCTCCAGGTCAGCTGAAGCTGAAACTGAAACCTGACTTCCATTCCCAGTGTTGGTGCAGTTTTGTGTACTGATAGTTGGATGACCTGTGAGTTAGTTTTAACTTTGAAGTCTTTTGTAAAGTATGCTCTGAACTTGTTTTATTAGGACAAAAACCAGGTGACTGTCAGTCAGCTTTGCCTGGTAGACCTGGCTGGAAGTGAGCGCACCGGTAGGACAGGAGCAGAGGGCAACCGCATACGCGAAGCAGGTTATTTACCCAGCATCAAGCTTTAATTTAACTTTGAAGCTTATGTGATTTAACATACTAAAATAACACTTTAACTTCCAGGTAACATTAATCAGTCTCTGTTGACTCTACGGACGTGTATTGAGGTACTTAGGGAAAACCAAATGTGTGGCACAAACAAGGTATGCTGTGTCGAAAGTTAAGCCAATCTCTATTGTTATGTTCAATGACCTGTTTGGATAATGCAGGGTTTTTTTTCTTTTAGATGGTTCCCTACAGAGATTCCAAAGTAACCCATCTGTTTAAAAATTACTTTGATGGAGAGGGCAAAGTCAAAATGATCGTCTGTGTCAATCCCAAGGCTGATGACTATGAGGAAACCCTGGTAAATTAGAACACACCTGCTGTGTCCCTTTCTGAATGAATTAAACCAAAGTCCTTTTTGTCTGATGCATCATTTGCTCTGATTGTCCAGCTGGTGATGCGGTTTGCAGAAATGACCCAGGAGGTGGAGGTGGCTCGACCAATGGACAGGCCCATCTGTGGCTTTACACCAGGACGCCGCCACAGAAACCAGGCTTTCAAGGAGGAGCTGTCTCGCAAGCTGGAGGAGCGTGGTGGTCCAGTAGACAGAGGTAACAGTCCTATTGTCTTCAGTGCTGCGTAGCTTGTCCAGTCTGTATCATGTATTAAAAACATTAATTTTATATCATATTTAATGAAAGCTATGATCAGTCAAGGGTTTGCTTAGCTACACAAAATAATATAATGTATTAATATGCATGAAATAAGCACAGAATGTAAAAAAAAAAAAAATACTGTGCTGTAAATAAATATTTAAAGAAAATGGATTTGTCAGCAGCTTTTACACTGCTTCCTTTCAGAAGAGATCTGCCTTTAGTGGAATCACATCCTTGCAAAAGTGGATTGTTAAACCATTTGTAATGCTGCAAAGAGTAAATTGTGGATAATTGTAAAGACAAAACCGTTCTGCCGTAGAAAGGCATGTACAGTTAGGACTTAATTTCCAAGTCTATATAACACTGCTGACCAGGAGGAACATTACATAATGTACTGCACTGCATATTTAAACATTGAACAGTTGTACAGCAACTCTACAACTCCTTACGTGATATATGATGTATACATGGTAGCACTATTATTTTATTATGATTTTAAGACAAGGCCCTTTTTTGTTTCTCGAAGTGGCTACTGGCAGTACTGTGGCACGAAATATTGGTTTGTCTATTACCACAGAGCCATTCAGCGCCCTCGTTATATCATGTCTTGGCTAGTAACTTGTTACATCCCAAAAAGTACCAAGGCAATCAGAGAACAAATAGGTGGGACTTGGAGACAGCGGAGATTTAGCTCAGTCGGTAATGTTTCGGACTGCAACACTGAAGACTTGTGTTTGATTCCTGGCCGAAGGAGCATTTTAGTAGCTGGTGGGTAAAATCCAACATTGATATAAATCAGCTACTGGGACAACGTTCAGAGTGCAGAATTTGAAACACAGCACTCAATACACTGGACTGACACAGAACTGAGAAGTCACATGGCACACTGCCGCATATAACATGTAGCTCCACCCACTTTTTCCAGCCTAAATCTCACTGACTGCACAGAACAAAGAACACCATAAAACAACATAGAGGATTTAGAACTATAATTCCTTTTCTGTACTACATACTACTACGAATTTGTCATTTCTTCCATCAATTGCCACAGTACTGTGGTAGCAAAATGCACAAAAGAATGCACTGAAGTATATGCCATATATGACCACAGTACTATGGCAACAAGAGGCTAATGAGTTCATGTAACAGTATCCATACTTGGCTCTAGTACAAATGCTAACATTTGATTGGCTCTGTGGTAATAGACAAACAGATATTTCGTGCCACAGTACTGTGGCAATAGCCATTGGCTTTTTGAAAAAAAAAAAATATATATATATATATTTATTTATTATTATTATTATTATTTTTTTTTTTTTTTAACAAATTTTTATGGAAATATTTATGTTTGTACATCTATAGAATTAACATCTTGTAAATTCCCCAATGCAGGTTTAGAAGTCTGGTTTTCTCTATGTTCCCGCAGACATGCCCTTGGTTGTGGACAACCTTGTGTACAGCCTGCCACCCCTTCCCTCCTGTGAGCTGACAGACCCTCATGATGACATCACACTGCCCAGACTGATCGAAGCCCTGCAGAATAGACACAGGATTCGGCAGATGATGATAGACGGATGTCTCAATTTAGGTTGTTGTTGTATTCCAAGTCATTTCTCACCTCTTGCTATAATATTTAGTTTATTTAGTCACTGTTTCCTTATCTGATGTTTCTGTCTTTGTGTCATTTCAGCCAATGTGATAAAATCCAAGTTTCAAGAACTGGACAGCAACCTTATTACCAGAGATAACTTTATTCATGAGCAAAACGGCAAACTGTTTGAAAAAGACAAAGTCATCCAGAACAACAAGAGTGAGATTGAACGGTTGGAGAAGAAAACTAGGATGCAAGAACATAAAGTAAGAAACCAAAAATGTTAAGATCTTTTGGTGATTTCTTTCATTAGATGTGTTGGCGTCTTTCTAAAATTTCCTGATCTAAAATGGTCTGTCACAGATTGACATCCTGCAGAAAGCCACTAAAATCTATGAGGATGACAAGCGTTCACTTCAGCATGAGCTGGAAACCAGAGATCAAAGACTGCACAGAGAGCAATCAGAAAAGAGACGCATGGAGCAGCGCATGCAGGGCGTGGTATCAGACACACAGCTCAGATGGGAGAAAGAATGTGTGAGTCATCTGATAAATCTAACCAAATGAATTTAGGTTTCCTTTTTTTTTTTTTTTTTAAACTGTTGTTATACATTTGTCATTAATTGGGGACAGTTGTACAGTTACTGTTGCCTAAATATAAACTACACATCTTGCTGTGCAGGAAAGACGTGTTAATGCAATGCAGCTGGAGATGCAAAACAAGCTCTGGGTGAAAGACGAGAAGCTGAAGCAGCTCAAGGCCATTGTGACAGAGAGCAAGACACCAGGTCGTCCTGAACCTCCACCACGTCAAACACAGCCAAAGCGTCCTTCCAGAGAGGAAAAGCGATCAGCCCCTGCAAAGAGATCTGCCTCACCCTCGCCTCTTCCTGTATGTTAGAGCACCTTCCCACATCCTGGTTCATTTACTGTGTCAGCTAAAACTAAACATTACTGGAATGGAATTTAAGAGAGTTCTTCCCTTCTTAGTGTGTAAAATCATATATTAACCTAACTACAGTTGTAACATAATACGTAACAAGAAGGGAACTCTGAGAATGAGTGCCTCTGTTAAGGTCTCAGTCCTGTAATTCAATCTAATGCCCCATTATTCCACAATGTAAAAGATTTTTTAAAATCTAGCTTTCTAATGGACCAACTCCAAAATTCACTGGGGAAAATGTATTGTCCTTGACCTACTCCCCACCTTTCTACCAGATTTCATTAGAAAAAGATTAGGTTTTGTGTAACCCTGGTGACACACGTGATAACAAAAAGTCTTTGTAGTAGGTAATAATACATGTAATGTACATTATAGGATTTTATTGTGAATATTTACTAGAAGAAATTACAACTTGTTAGTTTAAAGCATATCAGCATATAAAGCATCTCCAAAGGAAGACAACCAACATGCCACATATTTATCTCACATGAACATTTTCACATTCACAGCTGACATTAACACTTACAATCTCCTGCTATACTGACTAGTACCAAATGCCCTGCCCATAGATAGTTTGTAGATGTAAACATTTTCATTATGTAACTTTACTTTTTTCACTCTGAAACAGAAAAGTATGGAGTTGATATTATTACAATAGTTATGTTACTGGTCTGACCCACTTCAGATTAAATTGGGCTTTATGTTGCCCCTGAACTAAAATAACTTTGATACCCTTGATTGTTAATATCTTCAGTGTAATGTTTGCATTTCACAAATTCATCTCACAGACAGGATTGGACCCTTTGGCGGGCTGGTTTTAGCCTGTGGGCCGTATGCTTGACACCCCTGTTCTAGACTATATAAGATCCTGCAAGCCAGAATAATGTTAGCTACTAAACGGTTGCATATCAGTTGTCTCTGTCAGGATTTTATGTAATGGATATAAATATCTTTTCTCTCTTGTGCCTGTTTTCATTCCTTCCTGGTTCTGTTGGTCTGAGTAGACTTCAACACCTGTCAGACCGCTGCATCGCCGTTCCCGTTCTGCTGGTGGAGAGAAGTGGGTGGACCACAAGCCCACCACTAATGTGGATTTGGGGACAGTTTTGCAGCCCGTCATCCCTAATGCTATTCAAGTTTCTGCCCCCAATGAGAAGGCCCTGTCCAAGTGTGACAGATATGTGTTAACGCACCAGGAAGTGGCCTCTGATGGTGAGATACAGACCAAACTCATCAAGGTAAATACACTAAAGCAGGACGCTGAACATTTCGAAACATTTCTGTATTTGCTAGCAAGTGTGATGTCTGTTAAATAGGGCTTTCAGCTAATATCTAATACGTTATTTTTTCAGGGTGAGGTGATTAAAACAAGAGGTGGTGGACAGGCTGTTCAGTTCACCGACATTGAGACACTAAGACAGGAGATAACCACAGTCCCAAGGTAGTGGGAAAATCACACTGTGATTTGCTACTGATTAACCATAAGATGTTACAGTGTTAATTTTTTCTCCCTTTCACTACGCTTGTTTCTACAGCCGCAAAAGAAGGTCTTCAGAAGGCAAACCTACTAATGGAGATGGATCGGATGGCACTTGGACTGATGTGGAGACAAGGGTAGGATTTCATTTAGGCAATGTCTCAAACTCATGTTGTAAGAGACAAATAGATCTGAGTTTAGTTGTATTTTAATTGGTAGTTCACTTCAAAGAAACAAAAAAAAAAAAAAAAACTGGATTTTTGGCAATTACTTATGTAAATAAGTAATAATTTGGTTTAGCCTGTCTACATAGTGTTGGATATAGTTTTGTCCTTCAAAAATCACTGTATGACTCAGTACAAACACTGCAGGCATTGATGACGGTGTAAGGAAGGTTTATTAATTTAGTTGTCTCAGTTGGCATCATTTTTCAGATTTACTTATGAAGATTTCGGTGTCTTTAAGGACTTTATCATTAAATCTTCTCAGTGCTCTGTTGCTTTGGAGATGAGGGCTGGATCAAACATGGGTCCTGGATTCGAGGGTCATGGGATCACAAAGTAAGCTGCTTTTATCAAATTACACCTGTGAATCATATTTTGTTTGTTCTACACATTGGTAATATTAAACTAGCTGTTTTATTGTTTCAGGCGCAGAAAACCATAAAGCAGCGTTCCGCTGTTCCAGTGATCACTCCTTCTATCCTAATCATGCTGTTGTGCAATATATCTGAACTTTTTATATTTAAACAGATTTCATGCTTTTTATATATGCAAAAGTGTGTATACAAGGGTCACCAAAGCTGTTTTGTAAAATATTTTATATGCTGTATCTGAATCTATAGAAAATCATGTTTGATGGCAAATAGTTACTGTGGTCTTGCTGCTGAAAAAAATGGCATTTGCACATTTGTGTGTAATATAGTTACATTTGTTACTCGGCACATGAGTCATTAGATGTCAGTGAAGCTGCCACTATCTGGATTTTATCTGCTGCATAACCTTTCATGTTGAGCTTCATCATGTGGAGATTTTGCATAAACTCTTATCTTTTCTTGCATATAATAAAATTTGCTTCTACCACTGACAAATTGATCATGCTGCCTTCATTATACTCGGTAATAAATTTCCTTAAAAGCATCAATTTGTAAGGAGAAGAAAATCTTAATTAGAACTTTCAATACAGTACCTAATATTCAAAGGAACCAGCACCTGATGAATTTGTGACTGTCTAAATTTAGTCAAATGGCACCTTTCAAGAGTAGAGTGTTCAGTCCAACAAAGTAGAATATCAGAAGTACGATAAGGTAGCAAGATGAAGTAAAGAGCTAGTAGGAGAGGAGGGGCAGAGTGTACTACTGTGGACTGTGGTATGCTGCACAGTAAATGTGTTAATGTGAGGTACAGACAAACAGAAAAGTACTCATTGACTCATATGAAATTTTACAGTATATGCAGCCTCTTGATTTTCTTTACTGATGATACTGATGCATTACTGTTTTAATGGTGCAGATGTGGCCTACATACTCTATGCACTGTTGTAAAATCCATAAAAAGTAAATGCATATTACAAACTGAACCATATTAAAGTAAATAGTGGGACTACAACTGAGTTAAAGTATAAATCAAATTAAAGCATGTAAATTTAACATTTTATACTAGATTATTTCATGTGCTTTCTGTCCAAAACCTTAACTGATTTCATCCAGCTGTTCATTATGAGTAAACTAAAATAAATATGAACTACAGAATAGATAAATGAAAGATTAGGATATGTGCTTAAAAATGCCTTTTGGGAAACATGCCATGGTTGCTTAGTGTCCAGCAATTATTCAGAAATAAATATAAAGTAGTATTTTATGCTGCTTTAGTACTGTGTGGCGTCACTGCTTGAGTAAATGTTCTATTGTGAACACTAGATGTCAGCACAGGGCAGCAGTAAAACATTTTCTACCAGAGTTCAGCAGCTCTGCAGTGTTCAATGAGAGGCTCAGCACACTACTATAGTACGAACTCCCTCTCTGCTCTACAAGTGGCCATGCTCACATTATGGCGCTCCTGGAAGGTCACATTTATACAGCTGTGTGATCAGCTTGTGAATTTTGACATCTTTGCAGGTGTTGGAGATAATCATGTGCTTCTTAAATATCAAATTAGCAATAATTATATGTCAACAGCACTGTTGTAAAGACAGCCTGTCCATTTATTTTAAAATGATGCTTGAAGACAGACATGATGTTGAGTTAGAGCTTTGGGCGATTCTGTGCCAAGAGTCTTCCAATATTCTCTGTCATATAAACAAAGTCTGCTTTCAATTACTTTGTGAAATTGCTTTTCTGTGCTCATGCTTGATTAGATATTCATTATGTTAAACAAGACACCTTGTATATAAATCCATATTAAATTAGTCTGGTTGGCTGCCTTCAGGCTGAGTCTGCTGGGTATTAGACATTAAAAAGTCTGCCTTTAGTATTGTGCGCTTGGTTTAAGACAGTTTGGGAACTTGGTCATAACCCAACTGTGTTATTACTTTTGGCGATGATAAAGAAGCGAATATATTGTAAATAATTGATTACACAACAACTGTGATCCATTTCAAACGGTACAAGAAAGCCCTAAGCTTAACACACTTGGAAAAACTAGGACATAATGAAGCGTCAGTGCCTGGGTTTACCATCTCTTACTGGCTAAACATCACCAGTCTAATGAGCAGCTGAATCTAGCGGTACAGTCCTCTACACTTGGAGTAGACAATTGAAATCTCATCTACTACCAGTCTGGCTGGGTTTCAATTGGAAAGCGCTGGAGAGTGACTAACATGGAGCCTCTTGGAGAGGGTCAAGAGCCCAGAGCAACCAGTGGCCATTAAATTCGCTCCTATGAGATATTGAGTGCTTTGCTTTTTGACCAGGCTCTGTTTGATGTGCTGCACCACACTATTAAACCCCAGCTCCTCACTGCAGCCCTCCACAACCAAGTGGCATGAGCATAGACAGATATTATTATTAAAGTCCTGTCGACCTCCTGATCAACGTTGTCAGTTTCAAAAAGGCGCTTGAGGGGAATAAACAAACTGCACACATAGGCCAAGAATAAGCATAAACTAGCCTTTAGAGACAACAACCATTCATGCAACAGTATTACAAGAATACATCATTCTGCATTTCAGAGCTTCAAGCGTATGATTATGCATTATGCTTATCCGTGTTATTAAACTTGCTGGAGGGAATTCTGATGTTCTACTTGAATACACACAGTCAATTAGACCATCTCAGTTTTAAAAGAGCAAGCCTAATTGCAATGTTTTATTGACTCTTTGCTTGAATGACTCTGATAAAGAGGTCTTAAGCTGCCTTTTGGCGCACGCAGGATGAAATAATTTTCACACCAATCTATGATGCTGATGAGGACCATTCATAATACTGTAGTTCAAGATGTTAATGTCCACTAAATCGGTAATGGCGAGTGAATTAGTCATTTGATCAATTGAAAGAAAAAAATACCCAGCCTCCTCATGATAGTTTTTTTCTCTGTGGTCATGAAAAAATTACTAAATTGTCATCAATATTTTTTTTTCCCTTTCATTAGTCAAAGTCCAGTTGCCTCAGCTTTAGGGAAATGAATAAAATGAAGAATTGTGTAAATAATAATGTTATTGATCAATAGCAAAAGTAACCATAATATACCAAGAATCTTAGAATCTTATTTGGATACAACGCTTTGCAAATCCCAACTTAGCTAACTGTTTTGTCTCACTTAGAAATCGCAAAAAGAATGCAATTTTAATCCATGTGATAGAGTTTTGATATTTTGCTTTGACGTACTTGACTTGAGCAGCAGGTTCATGACCTCTTCCTTCTTACATGATTAACACTCTGTACTGAATCAGGCTGTGAAAACTGGGCATGAGTTTAAATAGGTGTGATGGAAGTGCAACCCTAGCCACCAGGAGTCTATACTTGGCCATACAGAGCATCTGAAGAATGACAGCAGTTTCAGTTGCTTCCAAAGTTGTATCATAACTGAATGGTTGCTGATTTGAAGGGCATGTCGAAGCAAGCACCGCAATCTCAGCCGCAGCTGTCTTTAAACCATAACCTATTACAAGGTTTTCTGCCTTTCCTCAGTGGCAACAATAACAGTCTCTGACAATGAAAGTCAATTAGTGGGAAACGCAAGTAAATACTGTATGAGAGCAACCAAGGCTCAGAGCAGGGCCTGTACATGCATCACGTCTTCATATGTCAAGGATGTGGCCGCCTGCCAGCTAAATGTGTTGGGTCTGAAAGATATGCGAATGCAGATGAGTGCTGACAGCCAGTCAATTGTCATTCAGGCCTTCTCCCAGCCACTTGGGACTCATCTGACTTTTTTCCGCAAGGCTTCTCTTCACTGCTTGCTCACCTCATGTTTTTCTGTCTTAATGCATACTAACACACACACACAGCGGAGGCATGTGCTGCCGTGTTCAGTGTTAATAAAAAGTAAAAGCTGCTACGCTCTCGTCTGCTGGTGTGGTTGTGATGAGCAGATGGGTCAAAGAGTCACATACTCAGAGAAACTCCCAGAGGTAAAGTTTGGTTTTTCAGCTGTTTAGATGAGAATTGCCCTGACCCTTAAGTGCATGTGGTTAGTGGTTCAGAACACCTCATCCCATCTGCTGCCTCCTCCTGCTCTGCTTTTAGTTCTATATATCACATAATTACTCCATTCTGACTCCATCAGATGTCTGCATCTTGCTGATCTGTATTCTTACTTCATACAGATGACTTTTTCCGAAGATGCCTGGGACAGATATTAAATCACTATTCATTTTATGTTCAAGTTCAGTTTGTACTGAGGAATCCATTTGTTCTCTGACTTCTTGTTGTGGTTACACATCAGCAGCGAGAGACTTGACCTTTGACATGAGCAATTCGAGACATGACTGATTTGTCACTGAAAATATTGAAAGCCATTGTTGTGTAGGCTTATTATGGCCAAATTGGTCTGAATAGTGTTTTTTCCTCCTTGTCTTTGTTCTTGGCAGTCGACTAAGTGCTTGCAGCTGTCAGTTGAGTGCATTCTCCTTGCCCAGTATATGTGGCTTGGCTGCACTTTAGCTGGCTGTGTCCTTACTGTGGTGACAGTCTGCCATGACTGATTTCCGTTGACTCACTTTCTTTATAACCACAAATGTGTCCCTCACAGAAAAGTCGGACTGCTTTTTACAAGTGGTTGATCTCATCTAGTTAACGCTGTGCTGTAAGCGGACTGTGCGTGCAGTTGGCTGATTATTTAAGCAGTGCTCCAAGCAGTTTACTGATGAAATGAAAGAAGAGGAGATGCCAGAAATGATTGCACTGACAATGGTACAATTCAGCATGATGTAGGATGACTAAATGCTATTTGGATGTGGCTGGGGTTGACTCAACTTTCTCACATTGAATGAATCTTCCTGTTTCAATTCTGCAAGTACAAAGAAGAAATACGTGTTAAAAACACCTTATTAAGCTGCTAAACTGATATCTTTCAGCCATTGTTTGCCACAGAGAGGAGGAGACTGGTATTTGAAATCTTTGTCCTGCCAATGCTTTCATGCAAATTAGTCACACTGGAACCAGCTTATCTGTGAACAATCATAGGTGGCATTTGGAAGAGGGTGAAATAGCACCACATGATTTTCATATCTGCATAAAGCTCAGTCAGGTCCCTACACACAAACTCCCACGCAAAAGCAAACACAAAAGCCTCTTTGAACACACACATCAGCTGTTTATCTTAAAATAGTCTGCTAAAATGCTGCTCTTATCCAGTGCCTTGCACATTGCACTTTGTAAATGGAAAGCAATTACACACGGTGCATTAAGGAGTTGTTATTTAATTCATTAGATATGGCTAAGTTGCAAAGTTCATTCATTCTAATAGAGCAGCAACTTTTATCACACAAGGCCAGGTATGAGTATAAAGGCTCAGATTACAGCATCCATGTGCACAAATAAGATTAGAGCACTGGCCGTGGCTGCTGTTGACAAGGTGAATGGGACAGTTGTTCCAAAAAGCAAAAACACTGAATGCATGTGGGTTCATTTAATTCACAAAGCATGCTATTTTCATGGTGTGTTTATCCTCCTGATTAATGGCCGCCCAGGTTTGCATTTGAACATTACCTGAGGAACACATCTGCATCAGGCTTACTGGATACTAATGATCCAGTGCATGCCTAATAAACTGAAGTGAGAATTCAAATGAGGCTCAACCTGCCTGCGAGGCTAGCTTAAGCAAACACCAGGACAGCTGGCAGAGAAATCATTGTGACTAATGGTCTCAGTGTGAGACAGGAGCACGGCTGTGGGTGGTTGTTTTACCATGCTAAGAAGAACAGACTTTGTTTGTCTTTCTATAGCATACAGCGTGACTGTGTGATTCTGGAAGTGTTGGCTTTGTTTTTGTTTGCTTTGCTTTTCCTCAGCTTTATCTTGCCACTGTGCTGTGATACCAGAAACTATCAAAGATGTGTTTGGTTTACCATTTTCCTCCTGAGAATAAGGTGACCTTATAAAAGGAGAATGTATCGATGCATTCAGTTGGTGCCGGACAAACGGTAGTCTTTTTATGCTGTATATAATGCAGTTTTGACTTAATTTGGATTCTGCTCTGGCTCCTCCACTGTGGTAAACATAATGCTCTGTGACCTGTCCTCAGGGCAAATGATCTGATTTGCTCTTCCTTGTCTTTTACTCGTAATCACATCTACCTCAGAGCTGGAAAATGGTTGTGCAGCTGTCATAACTGAAGCACAGTGCGGTGTGATGGGAGTGCATGTTTTTGCTATTATCTATTCTATCTGAGCCAGAACAGAATACTAAACCTCCACTGCATCCCTCTTTCTCACAGACCGCTGCATGATCAATACCCACATCAAAGGCTCTGCGGAGATAGCAGGATTCTTTGAAGCGTGTTTGTGGAGCTGGATTTGCTGAGCTAACACGGTCCACACAGAACCCCCTTGAATAAGCTTGTTTGGCTAGTATCCTCTCTGTTTGTAGAAGAACTGAGTGGATTCTAATGCAGAACAGACAAGGCCTCTCCCTTGTCTTTTTCCTCCCTTTGAGCAACTAAATGCATCCGTATTGCCAGTGCTTTTTGCTCATCTGACATACGCTTCATTGCATGCCAGCTCAAATATTTATCTAATATCAAATTGGCTGTAACATTTTGGAAGCACTGAAATGCCAGGAAATATTTCTCATCGAGGACACAAAATAACTTGCATCATGTTTCGCAGTGCCAAGTGCAAATATGTCGGGTAATTACTGACTGAAATGAGATGGAGCGTAGACAGCAGCAGTATTGTTATGTGCTTACCTTGTGTTGTGACTCGAACAGGGAGGCAAGAATTTCCAACAGTGATTAGTCTGCACTCAAAACACGACCTGTGTCCCCAGAAAGCTATTAACTATTTACAAAAGTGCTTTCCTTCTCCTAAATGGGAAAACAGTGCATTTGGGAGTTTGTGTGCTAAGTGGGTATAGCAAAAGTGGGGGTGGAGGTTCATCCACAGTAAACACTAAAGCACATAACTCCTGCCAGCTACTCTGAGAGAGTCAGCAGCTCTGTAAACGATGGAGCAGGGACACTCAGACCATCAAGGATGAGAAGACCTTTCATATAAATTACAGAGTAAACCACATCGGTGCTGCCTCTGGCTTTTTAAATTCACATATTGTTGAATCTTTTGGTTAGTAATTGCACTATTTGGCATTTGCACTGCCAAGGTTCGACTCTAGTCAGCTCAGCTGTGGCTCATTTGAAAGTGAAATGTGGGAAAATGCTGACATCTCTTTCTGTTCTCTCCTAACACCAGGGGCACCACTGCATTTGCATCTCTGTCTCTCTCTCAATCTCCCTTTCTTTCTCATTTACATTATGTATAGTTCATTTAGCTTACATGACCGAGTGAATACATAACCCAGGGCAATTCAAAATACCATGAGGGCCTGTAGGGATAAAATGAAACCACATAAGCAGAAAGATTGCTGCACCGCCTTACGCTGAAGCCTTTTATTCAGCTCTTCTTCTTTTATGTGGTTGACAAATATGGCCTGGCTTGACCCCGATGACTGGACAAGGCAAAGTGTATCTGTTAAATACAGTGAGCGGTGATTTATACACAGGATGAGCATTTAACAGCAACACTAAAGTGAGAAAGTATGTGAGACGTGTATGAAAGACGGAGAGATAAAGTGAGTAGGTCTACATGAGGTGAGTAGTCAAGAAGGTTTGCTTATCTTTGTGTTCTTTGCATGTGTGTTTTATGGTTGGGCAGAGCTGTTAACATTATAGCTGCAATGTGTAACTAAAGATAAGAATTTAATACCTGCATTCAGATTAAAAACCTGCTTTGGCAAACAACACAAGCTTTCATTTGTACTGCCAACAAGTTTGACGACACTTTGTTTCACATCGCAGTCACACAAATGACACAATGGCCTCAGTGACAAGCCAGTTTTACAACTTTGGGCACTCAATGAGCTTAATGACAGAAAAACCACATAAACAAAGCTTTGCTCACACAGAAAAACAACGCAACATGTCTTCACAAGAAGATGTTTCACAAGTGGCTGTTATTGTGTATGGGCGGTAAAAGTCACAGAGTGAGAAAACATTTGTGTCGGGACCAGATTGTGAGCTCCACCTCTGCACCCTCGACTGGCTGACAATCTCCTGCTCTGCTTTACATTAGCACCACAGCTCCAGCCCGGACAGGTCCACGGCTGTTATCTCAATGATGTTCTAATTCTAGTCAAACAGTCCTGTGTTTGACTCAATAGAGGCAGTGTTAGTCAGGAGAGTCAATATTAGCAGAGCACACACAGAGCAGGGCTGGTGTTAGAGACAGAGAGTTATGTGTGTGGTGATGGGGGTGTGTGCGACAGGATACATGGTTAAGTGTGCTCTGTTAGTGAACCTTGACCGCCCGGTGAAGTATAAATAATAAAGACAATAAGAAACGGGAAGAAAGCAAACCCCTGCTTACTTTTGGTCCATTGGCTTCCGAGTTTGACAAGAGTGACATTTCTTTTCTCGCCTGGTTTTTATGTGAATGTGATTGCTAGACATCAGAGTTCCTGCCTTGGTTCTCTGCGGCCTCTCGTTTTCGTCTCTCAGCTGGCTGTGCACTCGAGCCTGGACTTGCTGACAGTACTACATGAACAGCTCAACACTTCAGCTGAAGGTTTTCCTCTTGAAGGAGAGTTTCAGTTTATTTAAGGTCAAACAGCTGCCAATATCAACAGCCTGATTATGATATAGTCGCTACCAGATTGCATGACTACTACATTAATTCTTCCATTCAGTAAATACAGTGAGTGTGAATAACAATGCCATTAACTGTGATTTCTCCACATAAAGCAAGCAGTGGCACAAAGCATATTTGTGGAATGAATAAAGCTTTAATTACAGAGGGCAGCTGAATAATGTTTGAGTTTTGCTTCATTTGCAATTATGAAGTAAGAGGAAATTATAAACCCATCAGCTTGCAGCACCTTCTGTTTGCTCAGGATTCAACAGCCATTTAACCAACAGGAGAGTTTGGAACAAACATAAAAATATTGAGTTCCTGCATTTTCCAATCTCAGTTAAATTACAAGACTGATTTAGGAAGTGGACTAACAATATCCTGTTATTAATCAACATGGTTATCATATCACCATCCCTCATTTTTAGAGCCCTGACAGCTTAAGACTCTCATCTCCAACCTGATGATCGCAAGCCCTGAAGAACTTCCCATGGAAAAAGTAAAAAATACTGCCACACAAGTCTTTATTTGATTTTTTCCTTTGAAATACGGCACATTTTAACCTCCACATATGTAGCCTGTGATGACAAACAGGTCCTGCTCAGCTTAAACAGTGTCAAACACCTCAAAGGTTTGCAATCTAAATGACGGTGTCCCAAACACTAAAAAGAAATGAAAAATCCACTGTGGTGTTTTCAGTGGGTTAAAATGGAAGGACTGCTGCTGTATGAAGACGTCACATATTTTTATGATTTAATCACAATACAACAAAAGAATACGAATCACTGTTTTTATTTTATAACTGTATTTGCTCATTTTGTAACATATTTACACAAAAAACAAATCTTGTGTCAAATCTAATCTTATCTTTTGACAGATGTTTGCTTATTGCCATGGAAATTCCATTGCTCATCAGTCTAATAAGAAACATCCCTGAAGTTTATTGTCAGGACTTTGATTTTGCTAATTTAGTAATGAATGTTTATTTTAAATGCATTTCTTGACAAACCTGACATCTTAAATATTGTTCTTGTCAGTTTGTTATGAGCCTTAAATTATCATGTAATCATGAAATTTAGTTATAGTAGCAAAAACAAACAATCCAACAAACAAATAAATGAAACCAATGAAGTTGTGTTAAGGATGGATTAAATATGAGCTATCCTTCTAGTTTGTTATGGTGTCATTCAACATCACATTAAAACTTTGATGAACAGGTTTAGTTAAAAACTCTATGAAACAGAATAAAGAAAATAAGCATGAACTTGAATGAAGACAGGACTAACTGTGGTGCTATTATATTCAGAGACAGAACTAAAACTCTGATCCTTTACTTAAGTTACAGTAGAAATAAAGAATGTAGACATATTCCAAACAAAAGTAAGTCTTTATTGTTATTATTATTATTATATCAGTAATGAATGAATACTTAATGTTGTAGTTTGTCAGTGTGGTTGATAACATATAGACCAATGGTTCTCAAAGTTTTTACAGTGGAGTACCTTCTGAAATATACTTTTTTAGCCAAGTACCCCCAACTCTCACTTCAACATTTTTGATTGAAAAAAATTAGGTAAAATTTCTTCCTGTGCATGTGGTGGACTAAAAAATACAAGTACAATACAAAATAAAGTATGTTAGTTAAGATAAGTACAGCACCTGAGTAAATGTACTTAGTTACATTCCACTGCTGGTAATATTAAAGTGCATTAGTTTTAGCTGGAGTGTAAAACATACACAATGCCTCTTGTTCCATGAAAATAAGAGTACATAGCAACAGCTTCCACACATTGAGCTAAGCCCCTGCAGCAGCTGTGATAGTAGCAAACATCAGTCATGTTTGACTGAGCCTGTGGCCTTGTTAGCAGTAATAACTAGTGTAAACAAACACCAGCCCTGTATTTTAAGGTCATCACAAACATCAACCAAAACCTCCCAGTCAGCACAACAGGGCAGCTCTGATGTGGCAGCGCACTCCTCCTATTTAAATCTGCTGACATGAGAAAAAGCAACATTAGCTAATGCACTACTTAAAGACCATAATCGCTCTTTCCCCTACTGTTAATGAATGCTAATTAGAAGTCTGGAGCAGTTTCTGGCGTGTGCTGGCTGCTCCTCTAATGTGCCGTATTGTTCCTCTCCTCGCTCCAGCTCAGCACTAATGCTGCTGTGCCAGCTATTAAAGTCAGATAAGCTATCCATCTTTAGCATTGCCAGCCAAAAAGCCACTAATAGCTTAGCCACAAAATTGTTAATTTCCATGGTTTCCTTTCCTTGTTTGAGTGTTCCGTCTCTGGTAAATGTGTGCAGTGTATAAAATGGGCAGATATTCCACAGTGTCACTCTGTCAGCCCTACTGTGCTGCACATGATCCATTTTCTTACCCACATTTAACAGCCCCGTCACCCCAAAACACTCTGTCAGAGAAACAGGCTGTTATATTTGCGTGGGCCTCTTTACAAAGCCTGTTTCAGCATGACACTCCATCATGGACACTACCGTGAAAGCCTACAGGCAAAAAACAGCACTCCCTCCATGATAAAAATGTCAGCAGTAGATTTGAGGAACCCATCTGAAAATGTGGGCTGCACAAATGTGATCTAATCCATGAAACAACTCAGCTATAATAAGGTTAATCACAACCACACTTTTAACGAGGATTAGGAGACATATTAGCTGCCATATTATCCTCATTCCAGCTTCCTGTTAATTTTACAAGTGATTTTAAGATCTGGCCATTATCCACTGCCAAATTATATAGACCACAAAGGATTTGAAGTGAAAGTTGAGTGCATGTTGAAATTGGGAGTACAGCAAAAATGATGTGTCTTGTTGCACTCATTTTAATGTTAGCAGCTTCTAAATTGAGTAAATAGCTTTAGTAATCATGCACTTGACAACAAACATACATCAAAGCCTTAGCCGTGGATTCAACTTTCGCAGGATATCTTTAATGGCGCAATGAATTTTAGCCTCAAAGCTTCAATGAGGCTGAACACGCAGAGATCCAATTCAGTTTAAGCACTAAAGATGATAAACACAGTCTAATTTTTCCTGCTTGTGGTCAGTATCGAATACAAAACCATGTTTTCATTTCATTCTTATCATTTTGTTTATTAATTTATTAATCCATAAAACACTTATTGACTTTTTTTTTTTTTTTTAACCTTGTTTTGGCTTTAAGTATTTGATTTTTATCTTTTTATGTTTTGTGCTTTTTTATATTCATTTTTTCACCTCTGAACTGAAACTCTGACAAAACAATCTCTCTTCAGGGTCTATATAGTTGCTGTTTTTATGCTTTTGGGGATTTTACCCAGGTGGAAACATAGATGTTTAAGTTTTCATTATTTTTACACATTTCCTTAGAGTATACAAAGATACTAGTCCTCATACGCATCAATACATCCACCGGACAGATTGTTTTGTAGCTGTAGTGTTCAGTGCTCTTTCTAAAATATTCAGTGCTATTTTAACATGACTGTCTCTTACTATAGATCGTCACTTGAAGTTGTGTCCCACATGATTTGCCAATATACAACACATCATGTTGACAGTATGACCACTGAATAAATTGATGACCTATATGGTTTCTGGTGAATGAAGGACATACTGTAGCATGTTGTATGTCCTTAATTAAATGTTAATATTTCTACTGAAATCCTCAATTGACATATAGTAAAGTTAGAAGAAATGTCTATAAAGAAAATAAATAAATAAATAAAACAACAAATCTTAACAAATCATGTCATCGCTAAAGTCAGCCTTGTGAGGCCAGGGTATAATTTGTGAGGTTCATCTTGAACACTTAAATGTGAGTGTATCAAAGTGTGAAATTCACTGAGGAATTCAGTAGCTGTTATTCAGACCAGCTGTTTTGAGGAAGTGCCCCCCAAAATACTTCATTTTCTCTAGAGACTGGTGCTAAAATACTTCCCCCACCATCCAGATGTCTAATTTTGACAACCTCTGTAGACACACATGTCCAGATCTTTCAGACAGAGGAATCTAGTTTCATGGATCTGAAACTAGATCCATGAAAGTCTCTTCAAGTTCTGTGACCAGGAGAATGTATGAGATGGGTCTTAGTGTTTTTTTGGTCGATTGAGCCCCTCAAGAATAATCTGATACATGAGCGGGTGTGAATTTCACAAGTCCAGATTTTTCATCCACACATAGATGAAACAGCCGCGTTTCAGAGTTAGGAAACCCAGGAAGTGATTAGTTTATAGAGCGTGCATGAGTTATGGTCTTGTGGTTCTGAAGCCATACCCTGCTCAGTGGCAGTGCAACGTGGGAAAAGTGAACTCTTAATGCTGTGCGACTGTATGGTTGTTCATCATGTTTTGTTTGACATGTACAAAAGTGAGGTTTGCCACTTCCCCTGACAGTCTGGTGTTACTCACACAAAGGCTGATAGATTTAACAGACCCCAGTGCTGCATACTATATTTCACAGGGAGAAAGATCTATGAGTCAATTAACAAAGAAATATCTAATATTCTCTCTGCATTGTTTGCAAAACATAATAATAACTTTATTTTTATAGATCAATACATTATCTTATGCTTTTAATTGTGACTGGATTGAATCATTCCAACCAAGCCAACCCCAATCTTAAAATAATCCCAAAATAATCTACTAAACTGTTTGAAAACAGAGATAAATTATTATTAATTAGCATCTAAAAGGTCTCTAAAAACACAGACAATTGACTAAAATCCCATTGTTTCATCATAGTATCACTGAAATCCAAGTAGTATCGGTTTCTCCATTTCACATGTTTCTGTTCCTTACGTCTCCAGTATCAGCACAAACTGCTGAGTCATTTTGGGGAAAAGTTTGTGTGAATAATCAACACATTTCTGAAATGTTCAGCCTCTCATATAGTTAATGGATTTAATTTACATTAGTAGGTATTGGTTTACTGTATTGTTTTCAAATAGAATCAAGTGCAGGAAATTCCATGATTCACCCCCTTTTTTTCCTGAAAAAATGCATTAGTTTTCCAGCCTAGTTGTTTTTATCTCAACATGTGGTTTACCTGTAATTAGAGTGAGATGGTCTGATGGTAGAGCGGTTAAAGGCGCTGACCATGAACCGCAACAGTCGTGGATCGATTCTTACTCTCAGTGACCTTTGTTGTATGTCATTGCCTATCTCTGTAATCTTGTTTCTTGTCACCTCTACACCTTTCATTACCCAATAAATTATAATCTGCATTTATTCTATACAACAGATAAAAAAACAGAGGAAAAATCCTCTAAACTGATGTGGGAAACAATCTTAAAATGCTGAGCCTGTCTTAGCACACCCTTAGTCTTGTTTTTAATGAACATGCCATTACTCATCCAGCCTTTATTAAATATTAATATGGCAGAAATAATAATGTGTCTATCTAAAACATGCCACTGTGCAGACTATGTTGGCATGAAAACAAAAAAACGTACTCCACATTGACAGAAGTGCTATTATTGCGTACAAGGGTGAAGCGTCACACTCGCTCTCAGCGCCGCCTCAGGCTCTGTGACCTTCTGTCATCATGCTCCCTCCTTTCATCTCCTCAGATGTGTGATTGTGGTGTACTTCTTGACTGTGATTACATTATAAACAAAGAAGCAACCATCAACCATCAAACATCACTCACTAATCCATACAGTATGTCATGCACTAATAATTAGGCAGTTTGACGGACAAAAGATGACAAACAACTATGCACAAGCTGAACTGATAACGTTAAACTGCTTTATTTGAACATGTGGATGTTTGTGCCTTCAGGCTCTCGTATCTTTTTTAACTGTTGTGAATAATTGTCTTGTGCAATTGTAAATCATCTTAAGAACCAAAAGCTATTGAAAGCTGTGTCATAGATGACCAAAAACCTAAGGAACTCTCACTTATTGTCAAACTTATAACACACAAAAAAATCCATGTATTTCATTTAAAAAGAGACATCTTCCAGGTTGTGATTGGCATATAGCTGAAACACAACTAAACTACATAAGTTCTGATGTGTATTCAAATGTAACTCTTAAGTGGGTCACGACCGGTGGGTGTTAAGATGTTAATCTCTAAGATCTGAGCCTTACACCAGCTATTTTTGTTGAGTTTCTGTCCAGGCTGGAGAGACTCCGAAGAGTGTCTATCTATTGCAACAGCTCTTAAATTATAAACCTGACACTGTGGGTCAAATACCACAGAACACTTGACAAACTGTTTGCTCCTCCTATAAAAGAAATAGTATCTAGACATCCTGTAATTGTCAGTGGTTTACCCGAAATGTGCCTACAGGGCGGGGTGGTAACAGTGTGTGGATTGACAAGTGGTTGAGCGGTTAGGTGTATGTCATTCAGTTCCTTCCTCAATCCCAGATCAGTGGAGCTGTTGACTCTCACAGATATCCCTTTCTCCACCCTCCACTGCACTGACACTGCCACTAACAAACAACTTAACAGGCTGTGGAATGTGGCTCAACACTAAAGCAGAGAGAGAACAGGTCTTAATGAACCACAAACAGCCGCAGGACTCTGGGGCGCCAGCACCTCATATAACAGTGACTATTATTATTATTATCATTCCTTCTTTTGCTCTATCATTTCTCAGATAGTATGCCTGTTGCCAAAACAACAGCTTGTTATCTGAGGAGTGATCAGCATGTGCTAGCGGAAGGTTTGCCCTGCTGAATTCTCACAACAGGCTTCACATTTGGGTGAAGTGCTGCAGGTGTGAGCATTCCTTTGCAAGCTGTGGAGGAATGGAAAGATTGTCCTGTGAATGAGGGTAGGAAACAACTGCACCTTTGAGGCTCAAGATGGCAGAGATAAAGATTACCTGTGAACCAAAGGTCAGACACAAACAATCTCTGCTTCATCTAGTTTATCTTTCTCTAGCTTCACTGCAGACATGCTGCTCTTTGATATGACCTCTGACAAGGATAATCCAAGACCTTGTTACACCTCTTTAAGACTTAATTGCTACCTGTCACAGGACAGGAATCTTCCTTCTTTTACAAGCTCATAATAGCCAAGAGCATCAGTGTTCTTTGTGGTGTAACTCATCAACCTAAAAGGGTGGATAAGTAATCTGGCAGATGAAAGATAAGGGGAAACTGTGTGAGTGAGTCAATGCAACCAAATACAGCAGTAGCTTGTGGTAAAATTCTTTGTGTTTTTCTGGGCGGTGCCATGCTGTGCCGTTTTGCCTTGAGCACAAAGGGAAGCTGTGGTGAAGCAAGTTTAAGCAGCGTGGAACCTGACGAAAGGTGTCCGGTGGTTTCCTGCCTTGCCTGCCAGGCAAATGGGAGGTGTCACATCCCCAGTGTCAGCCTCTCCCCACCCTGAATCCCTCCTCTGTTCACCCACAGAGTGACGGTGAGAGCAGCGAGCTCATCGCAGCATATCAAAGGTGAGTGATTTATATGGCAGCTGTTCCCCAGTGTGCTGCTCTGAATGCCCGTGCCCCATGTTCAACAGCTGACAAACACATGCTTTTTCTGTCACGGCCACATTTATGGCCTTGCACACAATTCTATTAGTGCAACCTCAACCATACAAGGATATAAAGAAGTTTTTATGACGCAGTTATCTCAGTCAATCAAGCAGGGTGACTGGCTCAGCAATGCACACACTGACGCAATGACGCAGACATCAGACTTAAAGAGCAAACTTTTCCAACAGCTGGCACATTTGACAAACTTTTATTTGTTGTTTTATTACTGTTTACATTCATCAATTATAAAACCTGTTTTTATATGATGTGTGAGCTCTTTAAAATGAGAGGGGGCTCAGAAGTAGTTTCTAGAGTTGTTTGATATTTGAGCCCTCTCCATTAACCCACAGCAGCACACTGGGAGAGTGTAACCTTATTTCACGCTGGCTCTCAAATAGTGCTGAGAATTTGTGAGGCAGTTAGTGGCCGTCATTAATAACGGCCTAGGCTGGGTTGACAGCTGCTGATTGGAATGAAGAGCTGCGCTACGGCAGACAGCTACAAATTTCCCCGACAGCCAGGTCTCCATTACCGGGCGTCAGCTGCCAAAACAGCAGTAATCAGAGAAGGAGAGGGGAGAGAAAACATGCTTTGTCGCTGCAGACACCTTCCTTTTCCTTCTGCTGTTAGAAAACAAACGCTCACACATGTACTGACACATATAACTGACTGTTTTCATGCACCAGACATGCAACTGTTGAACATCTGATTGATTCATCTGTTTGTGAGATGGCCATTATTATAAACAGATTGATCTTAGTGTCTGTCAGTTTATTTAGTCAGCCTATACAGGAAATACCATCCAGCAAAGTTTCTGGGTTATGTATTGACAACCTCACAAAAATTCAACTTTATTTTTTACTAATTATGTTGTTATACTTCTAACCTGCCCATAAAATGTTTTAGACAGGCATTATAACAAGTGCATCTGCAAACCGATGACCGATAAATATCTACTTCTATTTTATATACAGTTTTATTAAAGTTTTATGAGAAGTAAAAACAAGTTTTTTCAATTGTTCATTGACTGCAATGTCTGACTTCACATAATGTCAGTGCAGAGTTTGACACTATAAGGGTTTTCTTGCTGAAAAGAGAAACCTGCCCACTTCATATTTATTTATTTATTTAACATTTATTTTTCCAGGTAAGTTAGTTGAGAACTGAATCTCATTTACAATAATGACCTGGCCAAGAGACAGCATGCAAACAGAATGAGTAGCAGCACAGGTTGCATGTACAAACAACAGAACAGATTAAATATAAAACAAACAGAATGGAGAGCAATTTATGTAGCAGACCTACTAGCAGGATTTGTGAAATCATCAAAATTTTTGTGGTAATTTTAATCTGTTAGGGAATTTTTAATAGTGTGATATGTAAATCTGAAGTCGTTGAACAAAGATTGAAAGTGGAAACAGGAAATTTCTAGAAGATAAAATGTAGGTATTAACAAGGTGGAGAAGATATCAACTTTAGTATGAGAAAGACAAGACAAAGCCTCCAAATATTAATCAATGACAAGTAGTTGGATTATGTCTGATAACTAACTGACATGGGTGAATTCTTTAAGTTCTCACAGCACTTTTAAGGTCAGCTTAGATACGTTTTGTGGTCATAGTTAACAGAAAAGCATACTGACTTAAACAATGAGATGCAATATGTTTAATGGTCCAATTTTTACCATAGTTCTTGGATTTCAGTGATACTATGATGAAACAATGGGATTTTAGCCAGTTGCCTGTGTTTTTAGAAACATTTTAGATGCTGATTAATAATTCATCTCTGCTTTCAAACAATTTGATAAATTACTTTAGGATTATTTTAGGATTGAATTTGGCTGGGTTGGATATGATCCAATCCAGTCACTATTAACTCTTTAACCGCCAATACATTTTAAAAATTTTTAACCAATAGCTCAGTGTTTCACAAATGTTACCCTTAACCTTCACCAATGGTATCCTTGACCTAAGCAAATAGATGACGTGAGGACCCACTCTTTCTGTCAGTGCATAAATGCAGCCCTTCCATTACTGAATAAATGCTAGCAGGATACATAATCAAGGCAATTACAATCCCTTATGAGTGTTTGGCAAAAAAAAAAATGTTTTAAGAGACAGATTTGGAGAGTGATATAAAGTATTTGCTTTTTGGGAAGACAGCTGAAAGACTTAACATTATTCCCATATGTCTTTATTTCTCCCTCTTCCATCTTTGAACTTGTATCCAGGTACGTTTTAGGCAAAAATAAAGTGGAAAAATTCATTCTTTTGCAAGCTCAAAAAGATTTTAATGCTACTGTACTGTTATTCTGTGTGTAATTTCAGTGGCCCGAGTAACACAATACTACAATCAAAACTATTCATCCACATCATTTTCACAATAATAAGTCGTTTTCTACATGAATGGCTGCGAGGTTGAGGTGGTTGGTATGCGTGCACAGTTTCTTACAGGCATTTGCAAAGAAGACAAGGTCACATCATGATGATGACCTGAAACCAGCTGATCATGAAGCTGTTTTTGTATGTGATGAAGGCAGGCACAGCATTTTTTTTCAGTGGGAGGAGTAAAAGTGAAAGTCTGTGGCCTTGAACAGTTTGATCCCTGTAATGACAGAGGGCTTTGGTATGGGTCGACCTGTCAGCACCCTGCTTCCACTGATCCCTGGTGCTCCACACTGCAAAGCATGCAAATGTGAACATGGTTATTTGCAACAGTACTCCACACACTCAGCTTAGAAAAACCTCTGAGGGTGTGTCCCACTGTCTACAGATCTTGATATCTTGTATTAATTGAGACATGATGTGACAATGCAAGGACATAACACGAATTCACAGTACTGCTACAGCGTTTTTTATGGATCAAGCCGTTTGCCTGCTGTGGGTTCTGGAAAAAATATTTGGGCCACTTAATTTTAGCCAAAACTCTGTCAGCCCAAAAACAGATGCGGCAGCACATTAAAATGAATCATCCCTCAAACTTTCTCCTGGTGCTGTTCTTCACATAAACCACTGTGTGGTTGGAATACAGGACAGATTAGATATCAAGGCCGCATGGATTCAAGTGACACATGACTAAACAGTGATAGTTTATTTATTTTAGAGGCTCAGTGTCTCATCTTCATCCCACTGAATAAACAAACAAGCTCTGATCAGTCCACATACAGTGCACATGAACACATATGCATAACACTGCAGAGCTTTCACAGGAGGTGGCAGACAACCAAGAATGGGAGGCTTCATTTTATTGCTGCCTCTTCCTTGTCAGCTTTACTCCTGGCAGCAATAAAACACTCCATAATAAAAGGCACTATCCCAGAGACGCAGCAGGACTGCAGCTATAGATAATCCACTCAGCTCACAGAGCTAGCTCAGTGTTTGCATTTCTTGCCCCAGAATTCATTTTGTAGGTTTACTTCACCATCCTCTGGTTTTAAGTACAATGGAAAGAGGAGAGCTATAGCTTGTTGGATGTACACGAACAAAGCAATAATGCTGCCATTATATCTGTAAGTGGGAGAGCAAGCTGATTAATTAGCACCTTTATATTATCTAAACAAGACCTTTGGAGAGAAAATAAAATTAAACCTCCAGATGAATCTAATGAGGAGGCATCGCTGTCAGGATATAAATTAATATTTAATGTATTAGTTAATTCTTTTCTACAACACAGCCAGAATAAATCTAATATATTTTCAAAGGATATAAGGTAATGTAGTAAGGCATGAAAACAAAAAAGTAATATGTCACTCACAGGACACTGAACATTGTCCACGTGTTTCACTGAACCCTTTTGCTGCCTCTAAATCATTCACTGCAATTTATGTCCGTACTTGTAAATCCATGGTCAAGGTTACATGGAAGCATAGCAGAAATAGGCATGTGCCATCATAGCAACCACAATTCACACAATATTTACGACACAGGATGTCCCATCTGGAGCTGCTTCCTGTCTGCTGGCTCCCTGAGGACAGGCGGCCTGCAGCAAGTAGCACTTCTGGGGGACATCTGCTCTCCTTCTCTAGAACTAATGCAAAACAGTTACCCACTTCAGACGCAGAGATTCATCTCAGACACCACAGTTTGTCCCCAGATAATGCTGATATGATGTGAGGGGCTAATGGTTGTGTTGAACTAACAATCAGCGGAATACTGATCAGCGGAGCAACTATTTTACCGCACCCTTGGTTGGTTAAATTCCCCCTTCTCTTAAAAAATTTAGTGGGCTTTACTATTTGAGCTTCACTGTGTACTCATACAGAATGGTGTTTTTCACTATTACTTTCACTGCTTTCACTTGATTTCACTAAAATCAAGTTTAAGGTGAGTTTAAGGATTTGGTATCACAAATTTTCAGAATGTAGATTTATAGTATGCAGTTTTAAAAGGTGCATTGGTGAACCCTGAAGCATCAAGGCTCATATGCAGGTAAATGGACTTTTAGGTGAGGAGGTTTAATCAAGTTTTCAATGGCTCAACTTGAAATGAACAATATTTACATATTCATAGATTCCAGAGATGTTTTTCTCTTCTTTTTTAGGAGGTCTTCTGTAACATGGCTGGAGGGGATCTTTGTATTTTTCTAAACCAAAATGTGGGTATGTTACTAGTTTAAGCCTCTCAACTTTTAGGGTTTACTGCTAGATGTGATGGCAACTGGATATTAGGTGATAAACAAGTAATGTAAGTGAAAAAAAAGCACTTTAAATTCTCTTTGAGGAAGTTCAGGTAAACAATACTAATAATGTAATAATTTACTAAAATGCTAAACATAAGCTAGACAATATTAGAAAATAGTCAAAAATCAGGGCCATATTTTTACACATTTGGCAAAATCCAATTTACAATGATATGAAAGTAGCTGCAGCAAATTTCTGCTTTGCATTGCTTCACTTGAAAAATGACTAACATAATTAAGAGACAATCCAAATTGCTGTCAATTAGTTCCTGTTGATCAGCTACTGAAAATTCTCTGTGCCTAATAATGGGCAGCAAACTGTATAATCAACAAGTGCAGTGAGTTCATAGCAGCAGAACTGGCAGGTGTCACGCTGGATCACTGCACTGAAGCATCAAGGGACAGCGGATTATTTGTGCTATTGTGAGGGTGTGTGTGAATAACGCTGTCAGTAAAAAATATCTGCACATTTGTCGCCTTCTGATAACCTTCTTTTTATATCCTAATTCATGGGATTTGGAGGCCTGGGTATCAGATGGTAAAGGTAGGTGTGGCCTGAGGGACCAGACTCTAATACAGCAACAGCCCTGATTTAACACAGCGTGAAACTGCTGTTAGTCATAGATCGCCATGACAGCAACTCTCATTATCACTACCTGGATATGCATGGCATGGTTGTCAGAGCGACGCAGGCACAAGGGACAGACACACACCATCACTTCAAATCAGCCAAGAAATAGGATGTTTGATCGTTTTCACTAAATCTGATAGTAGTGTAGAAATTCAGCTGACTGCTGAACTTAATGGATGTTAAAGTAGAGATGCAGATTTCTTATGAAGGTTCAAGTAGAGAAACACAACTATTGTTAATTTTTCTTTTAAATGCAAAGAATAAAGGTGAGATAGTATGTGACAACAAAATTGATGTGATAGACATTTGCTTAGTTTTGGAACCTTCCAGACACTCAAATCCAACCAGCTTCTCATCCGTGAGTCCTTCTGTCAAGTGTTGCTGGGTTGCCAGTTCCTTTCTCCCCTGCTGCTCTGTGTGCTGAGGGCTCCAGGACTGCAGGTGCACCGCCTGTCTGCCCACTACAGGTGGGCCCACGAAAGCGAGCTCACATCTCACCCTCCTCTTGGCTCATTAAAACCTTCAGCTGTTCTTCTCCCTCCTCTCCCTCCTCTCTCCTCCCTCCTTCACCCTCATACTGCTGCTCACACTACGCTGATCACACCAATCAAGCTTTGATTTACAGTATTTACACCGTCCTCCTGTCCCCATTGTGGCTACAGGGAATCTGAGGAATGCCCCTCCCCTCCCTGCCCTCCGTGCAGCCAGCATCCTGCTAAATTTGAGCCAATCAGTGGTCGTGGGTGGAGTGCCAAGCCACAGAGCACTTCTACCCGTTGGCAGCCTTCCCTGTGGTGGCTCTGATCACAGCGCAGTGTTAACAACACGTGACCTGGCCCCGCAGCCCACAGTAATTGAGGTTACATCCCAGGCAATACCTTGATGAATAATTAAAAGGCCAGAAACAGAACTCAGAGTGACTTAGCCAGCGCCCTGGGGTCTAATAACGTGCTTGGACTGTATTAGGTAATCTATCCACTGGTGCCAGTTAGTGTCACACACACACTCACGTATAAACACACAACTGGGCCCAGATAAAGGCAACACAACAGTATCAGTCATTGTCAGGGCAGAGTGCTGGTTATGGCTCTGCAGGAACAACATGAGGAATTATTTCAGGGTGAGTTGTGGGCACTTATCTTGCCAGCAATGTGGAGAAAAACTGAAAATGCAGCAAAAATTCTGTTTGGTATTATGTGATATACAAGGATGTGAACTGTGTAATTATGAGGTACTTTAAATCATATTATGAACAAAAAAAAACTCGACTCCTGGACAATGGTATTCCATCAGAAAACACAGAAATAAAAAAGAAAAATGAAATGTCTGTGTGTATAAGTGTGTAAGTTTTTGTAACAGGAACTAGTTGGTGACCTTGACCATACTGAAACCTGAGTGTGGAAATACTAGCCCCATTTATAAGTTGCCATTAAGCCTGCAAAGGTGATAAAGATGTACCTCCATACCAGTACCAACTGTTAAAGCCACCAGCGTCATTGACAGAGTGACAGAGGTCATTCACACTATGCTAAAATATGGCTTGTTTTATGGACTGCAACCCTGAGTATAAGATTAGAAACTGCACATCTAACTGAATCATTTGCACAGACACCTCAGGAGAAAAACAAGGTAAAAGAAGAATAAATCTAATAAATAATATGTTATGCATAAATAGATAGATGGAATAAATAATATGAAAGTGCAATATTACAGATCCACTGAGGTACAGAGCCACCAAAGTAATTTTGTGCCAACAGATACATTCTGTGAGTCGGTGTACAGTCTCAGGAGTAAGAGCAAAATAATCACAGGATAAATGGCACTGGGCTGTAAAAAGCAGTGCTGTCGTCCACAAGGGCATACTAAATTAAAACCTAAATGACAGATTAGTATAGGAACTGCTGTGTATATACACAGTAACAAGCTGCTGTTTGCATGTTCTGTGAGTACAGTGTGTTACAGAGAGCAGAGTGGCCCTTTCCTTTGACAGGCCCCTGGATGTCACAGCTTCAGCAGTGAGCAGAGGGGAGCTGCCAGTGCAGAATAATTAAGACCTCTGTCGAAGTGACAGGGTCACTAGGAGGTATGCAGCATAGCAAAGCTCCTCTTCTCAGCTGCTTCCTCTGTGAGCTGTCACGGCCGCTGCGTATTTATAGCTGCATGGCGCAGCGCTCTCCTCTACCTCCCAGACAGATGTCACCTTCAAGCCACCATCTCTGGGGCTAAACACAATGTGTTCAGCAGCCTAACTAGCAGCACACACAAGCAATCAACGGAACAACAGCAATGTGAAGACAATATCAACGTCACTTCATTCACGCTGACTTTACCAGGCGGGTAGACAGCAGTGAGCCTCTCCCTTTGGACAAGACTTCTTTACATAACAGCATAAAGCAGACCTAGTCAGATACAGTTAGTCTGCAGTGTGCCTGTGGACAGTGACACAAAAACACTCCCAGTCAGGAGGGAAAGTAACAATATCGTAAGTTACGACGTCTTCCACCTTGGAACAATACTCCACATGAAGTGACACATTATTTAATAACTTAATAAAGTGCTGATGCTTTTTGGTGCAAGTATGAGAGTTTTAATTCCAGTCCATTAATAAGTAATATCTTTTGCTGCATTCTAATCATTGTGCTTGTAAACAAGGCAAACATGTCCTTGTAGCAGACAATAGAAAGATTTCCAACCTCATTTAAAATGCAACATAAAAATTTATTTAGAGAATAAACATGGTGAACAGTGAATATCTTGTGTGTGTGTGTGTAATGAAGCTGACTGTGTGTCTGTGCCTCAGATAAGGGACGACTAGGGGCCTCTGTAATGCAAGCCTGGCTAACTGAATGTGTTGACATAGCTTTAATTCAGCTTGATACCAGACACCAGTAGTCTGTCTGAGCCTCTGAGCACAGGGGGTGTTAACCTCTCAGAGATTCTCAAAATACACAAACACCAAGCATGACTGGCCAGGAGGGATTAAAATAACTTTTATGAGTGCCATGCTCATATACTGTCGTTTCCACACTTGCCTTCAGTCAGCAATATAAGTTATTCAAACATAGCAAAGGGCCAGTTTAATGATGAGTAAACCCTTTGGTTTAATGATCTATTAGACATGTTGTTGTAGATATGATTAGAAACACATTTAGCATGGCACAATGGCTCTGTTCAGAGAAGCAATAAACTTCAATTACAGTGTACAAACACATAAACATCTTGTACGGGTAACAGATGCAATTTATGACCACAGCTATGATTTGATCCTTTAACCTTAAACAGATTGCTAATGTGTCAGACTATCTGCCCAGTAGTGTGTTCTCAAGGCTTGGGTGACACAGCCCGAGCCTCTGGATGAAGTGTTGGTTACTCAATATGAGCATGTCTTGCAGGTCATAAGCCTGTCACTGCCAAAGTGGGTTTCTTTTACTGCCACAGTGGCGATAATCAGCTGATGCTGGCTGTCAGTCGGCGTGGCTATGGGACAGACAGGGGACAGGCTCAGAGGACACATGATCACCCTGCTGACAAGTATCCCTAACCCCAGCTGCTCCTGCGGCTCCTCTGTCATGTGGGAGAGCAGGGGGAGATGGGCTCAGAGGGGAGGTGGCAACAGGGCCCCGCTGAGAAGGGGAGAGGGAGAGAGTCTTATGAGAGCACAAATTTCAGCACCCCTACATTGCTGTGCACTCCACCCCTCTCAGCAGTCACTTCCCCTTTCCCTCTTGGGCTGCAGTCTTGCACCAAAGCCTCATGAGAGGAGGGCAGCGGCCGGACAGCAGGCTGCTGTAACCACAGGCCCCGGGATAAGCCAACAATCAGGTGCTACATTGTTTAAGAGCGTTAGCTCAGATTAGACTGTGATTGTGAAATGTCACGGTATCTTTCCAAATATATACATACATAAATATATAAATAGTATGCAGTGGTGAAAGTTAACTTGGTGCATAATGCTTAACTTCAGCGACAGATGGACTCATTTTGTTGCTGTGCACACTGAAATGGCTAAAATGCTACAATTATTTGTGACTTTTAAGTTTTAGTTACTGAAACAACAGTAGTAATTTCATGTACACTATTTGCTGACTCACATTATCAGCCATCAGCTATCCAAATGTTATAATTCTGATTTTCCCTTTATGCATCCAATATAAATGAAAACCTTTCAAAGCAACTGCACATTGAATTGTTTTCACATATGTTTATGATAGTACAATTTTATATATATATATATATATATATATATATATATATGTATATATGAATATAAATATATGTATGTGTGTGTGCGTGTGTGTGTGTGTGTGTGCGTGTGCGTGTGTGTATATATATTTAGGTGAACAGGAAAAACAAGCATCCCTCACATCCCCCAGTGTCTGTACTCAGTTGGCACTTTTCATTTGGATTCAGCAAAATGAAGTGTTGTATAATGTTCCCAGCTGTAAATAACCCTGCTGCATCTTAGATTTAAATATAGAGTTTGGTCCTGGTGCTCGGAAAGCTATGCATTGCCTTGAAAAGTTCAGGCCCATTAATTAGTGTAAACTTAACTGCGGCCCCTTATAGACATGGTGTACTTGCTGTGAGCTGGCCTCGACGCTGACATGCTCAAATGATCCTACATCAACACACATGCTGTTGGGTTCATCTGAAAGACCCGGGGCTGTGAGCACATGCTATCCCCAGGGGGGTTGACCCCTTCGGTTTTTGATTGGCAGGTAAATGGCTCAACCAGAATCTTCTTTCCAAGGAATGTGCTCGTGTCAGTCAGAGCAAAGAGCAGCTGGCAGGAGTAAAGACAGAAGATCAAGTCAGCTTTAAGTGTTAGAATAAGATCCTCACAGCTCTGTGTGCCATTTAACAGCACACCAGACTGTCTCACTTTAGACTCTCATTAGCAAACCAAGGACTTGTTATTGCAGTTCAGAGGGAATGCGTGCTCATGAACAAGATGCACTTTATTCACTACAACTTAAAGCTGTGATTACACTGATAGAGCTGCTGCATAAAAGAGGCACTTATTGAACACACAATGAGGTATGAAACACATTTTCATAAATAAAACTAATCACTAGTAAATCAAATTTGCCATTTCTCAACTCTTACCATTAGCTATCATTCACACAGTATCAGACTGAAATGTTATTCTGATGGCTCCAGATTCAATGCCAGCATTCTGCTGAGCTGCAGAAAGACACACATACGCTCACACATTCTCCGCCAATTGCGAGTGTAGAGGTGTTGAGTGTTGATGTATGCATATCCTCTCACATACAGCAGTTAAATTACCACTGAAGAGGCCTGAAGAGCACTGCTCTTAGACTCTAGCTACCTCATTCCCCCTTCAAAATGAATTAACACTCATGTCACCTCTGATTAAAAAAATAATTTAAGGAAGGTTTGTTATCACTTTTTTCATAATGAATTCTAAAAGGGAGCTCCCTGTAGTTCCACCTATAATTATCATTATATCCAGAAGGAGGGGTAATTCAGTCTGTGGACTGTGACCTTGAGCGGCCTGTTTATGAGCAGACTCAGCTTGGTAAGACAAAATATCACATAACCGATAACTGAACAGTATTTGTCTTATGGATATCTATGTCGAGTAACTGCACTTAAGACCCTCTGACTCTGACTGCAGCATCTTAGTCAGATAATCATTCGCTGCAGCACCACACTACCTTTGAGTAAACCCTTTTATCCTCAAATCCCCAAACTTTCCTTTAACCCTAATCTATCACCTCAGTTATCCTGCATGATTAATCGGAGGCCTTAAATAACCAAGGCAGGCTTGATTAATCGAAAGGGGTGAGGTGTTGAGATCTGGCCCTACACTGAATGTGCAGAGCCAGCACACGCCTCATACTTCTGTGGCCACTGCCATCTGTCTCCCAGTGGGACTTGCTCCTCCACAGCGCCCCTTACGACTATGCTACTACATTACTAACACATTTCTGACACATATAACACAGATGGTACAGGAAGTCTTGTGTTATGCACAACTAGCAGACTGTTATGAGCTGTGATTTGAAAGCTTAAATGACACCATAATGCTTCACTGACTAAGAATACCCTGAGATCATCAAAATTTCTGAGAAGTGATGCAAAAACTACTTTTACTTCTTACAGTATCACGAGAACTGACTTAGAGGAAAAACTATATGTTACTAATATTACCTGAGACTAGCACATGTTAACTTCTCTGCAAAGTGAGAGCAGGGTTAGTCTGCTAATGGTTCCTTTTGGGCAGTGGCCCTGATGGCAGACAGACAGGTCAGACAGGTGGCAAACATTTGGTTGTGGTAAATCTCTGTCTTCCTGGCAGAGAGCATACAAGACTCTCCAAGCTGCAGTAAATGTGAACTAACACTGTACGCCTTTCACTCTAAAGGTTAGACATGAAATCGCTCCATGGAGGATCAGAGAGAGTGGTTTGTTTAAACAAAGAGTCACATCTGTAGTATGGGTATGTAGAGATACGTTTTGTGTGTATTAAATGCATTTAAGTTCAAGCCTCTAATTTGTTTTAGCACTTCATACTAACGGTGACCTCATTCCCAATCACAATATTTAGCAATTAATTTCACTCTAAACAGCCATTAGCCAGGTGTGTGGAGGCAACATTAAACTTCTCTAAACAGCTCTTTTTCAGTGTCTAAACATAACTATATTCATCATTTTTTGTGTACACAGGAGGCTCTCAGAAAGTATGTGCACTTATTCCAATTTGCGGAGTTCAGTGAGATGCTGTCGGGTGGAGGATTTCACCTAGACACAGACATGTGGTCTTCCATCTAAAGTTTGGTTCAAGAACCAAGAATTTCAAGCTTGCTGAACATTTCAGTGCCAGATCCCCTTAGTTAGCTGATGAAGCTTTTCTCTATTTTTTACTGTGGACTCAGTATTTTAGTATGGCTTTGGGTCTTACATAAACACAAAGTACAGTCATTCTACTTGTATCTTATGTATGTCTGGGGTTTGATGCCTTAATACCAAGAGACCTGACCACTTGTCTTTGGTGCACGATTTACCAAGAAAAAATCCTTTGTCAGATTACTAGCATGTTAGCTAAAGGCACTGTAAATTTTCAAAACATTTTATAGTTAATATCAATGAAAATGCCATTAATTTTTCATACAAAGGCTGCAGCAGTATTTATAATGTATTTGTTTACAGCTTTTGTCAAGGACACTGAGGGGAAGCACTTTCTACTCCACCACCACGCACCAACTAAAAATCAAATATCTGATCAAAATATCCTTGGGAAATGCTTGCATTGATCTACCAAGGCTAGAATATTTAGGGGAGATCAATATACCAATATAAGGTCAAGACAGACTAAGACTGAGTCTGTAGATAACAGCACGATTACAGATAAAATAGAAAAACACCCTTTCTTAATACTTGATACTTACATTTGTAGGGGAGAAGACGACATACTATGAATTTAACCCGACTGATAGTCCTAGCTTTGTGTTAAAGTGGGGCTCTTAGATGTGTAGTGTTAAACTATATCATGTCAGTTCTTTACGTTCATCTTTGGAATTATTGGTTCATAGATTAATGATCCTTCCCCTGCCATTTTTTCTACATTCTGTAGGACATGTGAATCATAAAGAATGAGTTATGAGCATCTACTCCAACACTCAGGCTTTGACTTCAGTATTTTGTACAACTTGCTAATCAGAATATGCTGCAAAGGAGCAATGCCCTCAGTGCTGATGTAAGTCAGGATAAACATCCTAGTTTAATTAATAAGTAACAACTAAGAATATCTGATCTGGCATATAATGAAATTTATGTAATAATTATGGCTTGTTTCACACCTGACAGAAAGCTCTCAGTGTTTAGTGCAACATTTTCCACCTATCTGATAATGACACCACATTCTGCCCTAATGATATCATGAACAGTGGGGCTTATTATGGCTATTCATATAAGCAGAGCTTCTTCACTGCTGTCTTATTAATTACATACTAATGAAAACTGACAGATGCTCCTGGGCTGGATAGCAGCACATTATTAACACTGCCTTTCACATTTCAAAAGAGTAAACACAAGTTATCAGAATGTAGTTAGACTTCCTTTTTGTCTCGACAGTTGCCATTTTGGCTTTTCTGCACGACTAACCCTTTAAAGTCATCTGAAACAGAGTGCTTGTTTTTGTCTTCCTCACAGGACAGAACAAGGTCAGGTTCATTTTCCGTCTAATCTGTGGTTGCTTGCTCACAATGCCAATTATGAGATGAGCTAGAGTAGATACATAACCCGAGGCTCGTACCACTGACAACAGCTCAATTACACTCAGAGACGCTGATATGAAGTGTTGATTTATGAGAAGGTCATACAAAAGTGATTAAGATACTATTTTTATTCACATATTGCTTCAGTTAGTTAGCTGACACCAGGATTGCATTAAATAGCTGCTGATATGTGGCTATAATTGCAATGCAAACACGAGTGCATTTAATAACCTCCACTTGTGAAAGCAACAAAATATCCATTATTATACTCTTATGTGGTTGAAACCAATAATTATTTTCATCACTGCTAATCTGCTAAACAGTCTATTTTGATGAATAATGAATGAATTGCTTTGCCTATAAGATATTAGAAAATGAGCAACAATTTAGCTACCCAAAAACCTAAATACATCTAATTTTCAATTGGATATGATACATAAATGCATCACAGTTCATCTGAAAAATGACAACAATCGATTATTAAAATATGCAGATTGAATGTAGATGAACACATAAAACGTCAGGGCTTTTCTTTTCCTTCGGTGATATAATAATATCCAAATATTCCCACTGCTATCATCTTATCATTACATTGTTAAAGAGCGCTGCAGTTTAACTCACTTTTCATGGTCATTGTCTTATTTTTCATGGCAGGGGGAGGGCGTAAAGTAATAGGAACACTCTGTTAATTGGACCTCGAGTGAGGGTAACAATAAGCCATGCATGGTAAGATTTGCCTTGGAGAGCCGGGGTAAGGATTTGGAAGAAGAGGAGTTATAATTGGCTGTAAGATGAGGAGCTCAAGCCAGCTGTACACGTTCAGACTGTGACAGTGGACTGTTATTCCCCTCTTCTCGGTGAAAATGAGCTCAAGATTCGGAGCCTCGGGAGACATAATACATGTCACAGCCTACAATAATGGTTAATTTGAAATCATGTAGCACCCCTCTCTCTTACTGTCTGCCTCGTCTACCTCTTTCTATTTCACTTCCTCTTTCTTCCCCATCTCTCTCTCTCTCCCTGAAATAACCCATTCATCCTAAAAATGGTTTTCATCGTTTTTTTGCCTCCACCCCCAGCCCACCCCGTACGCCATTAGTCCCATCCCTCCATGCTCTAACGACCAAATGCATTTCCTAGATTTTCTCTATAGCAACCCTTATTATCCTGGAGCTAATGTTTTAAATTCAATTGCAACAATCCATATCCAGGCCAATTTACTGTCTCCTTTTTAAAGGCGGCCCTCCCAACACAAGCTTTAGAGAGCACGTCTGTGGAGCGAAGATAAAAGCTGCTGGCTCACCATATATACAAGCATACCATCCCAAAACAACACTGTGTTTGTTTGTAATATATTCACACAGAACATCCCAACAATGCAACACCTCCTCCTCCACATTTATAAAACACTAAAGCAAATGGGCTCAAAGCATGCATGCACTTCCTGACGCACATACATACATGAATGTACTCAAACACCCACACGTACACACACTCACATGACCTGTGTTGCTCACTTTCCAGCTGTAGGCAAACTGCAGCAGTGGCTATTAATGTTTCACAACATAGTGTATCTGTGTCTCTGTCTCAGTTTTTTTTCAAGGGCACACTGCCAGAGGGAAAGCGTGGGAGGGGTTTGGTGGAGGGTTGGGTGTTCAGACACAGACAATATTTCCCCCATCTCTCGTGCCTCAATGCTTCACTGCTCGCCAGACTCAATCACATGTGCGGTGTGCTTTCATGAATTAATAACGGGCACTTTGGAGGCCTGGCAGGAACATGGTGACCACACGCTGATGGAAGTTTAATGAGCAGCACGGGGACTGTGCTGCCATGGCACCGGCGGGTCTCTCAGCGCACTAGGCCATGTCCCTGGCCCTCCCCACAGAGCCACAGTGTTTGGGCTCTCATTACCTAGATAAATATATCTGCCCTCTGGATCAGCCCACAGGCCCTGCTTCCTCCTCCTACCCCCCAGGAGATGCTATCACAGCCCTGATTACACTGCCCTGCCCTTGGGACAATGGCTGGGCTAGAATCACAAGAACACAAACATCAGTCTCAATTCACTCTTCTGCTAAATATCAGGCCATCACAGCTGGGCTACAGCGTGACAGAGGTTCAGGGTTGTCCAGGCACAGACCACTGAGAGCTGTGACTGGAGTAAGGTTCAATGGTGTTTCCAATAGGCAATTATCTCAATCGGATCACATTTGGATTCAGGCAGTAGCACAGGGTAATTACGGAGGTCAGTAGCTAAGAGTGCCCCCCGCCCTCCTCCTCTTTCCCCGTGTCTATCTCCCTCTCCATGTCTTCCTCTCTTTCCTCCTTGCTATCCAGGCTCTCTGGGGACTGTCCGCTGATGAGTCTGAGATGCAACACACTCATTGATTTAACACCCGCCACAGGCATTGATTTGAAATGGCCGAGGTACCAGAGTGCAGAGCACCCTGCCCGTCCTAATGACTAGATCAAATGCATCACACCTCCTCAACTGGCCAGTCCAATACTGACTACAATCCAGCCCAAATACAATCATTCAACTAATTCCCTTTTGGATTCTCAAATTCATTCTCTCCTCCCTCTATACTTGAATTCATAAGATGTGATCTGATCGGTATCATGAATGAAAGGCTGCCGAGAAGGCTACAAAAATAGTTCCGAACATGACACACACTGTGCATTAATATATCATAGCAGTTTGTTGGTGCAATTTGTATTCAAAGAGCAACTGATGGCTTTGCAGGCAGATGTAATATGCACTTGTAATGAAATGGAAGGGCATCCTTGAATTCCCCGGTGTGGAGGGGTCTCTTCGTTTTCTTGCCTCTTGCACCTCTTGCTCTCATGTTTATATAACAGTATAGTCTCAATCATTCTCTCCAGCTGGTTGAAGGTTACCAGGGGCAAGAGGGGTAACAAATGGGCTCGGCGCACCATCTGAGAGCTAGCAGGCTGAAGGCTGGATAATGGCCTGTCATAATGGACAATATAGGCAGAACCCTCTTGAGACCAGGAAACCAAAGAACAAGTAGGCTGAATTATTCATGGTTACCATGGCGGCCCGCACAGCTGCATTACATTAGGCTCTTCATTAGCCGTGCTGTATTCTACAAAAAGCTTGAAACTAAAATATGACCAATATTTCCCATTGAGGGAAGACATTATCATAAGCTCTCAAGGGGGTTTATTCCTGCTTAAATGTGCCTGAGTGCTGACCTTCCTCACCACAGTAATAATGTGGTGGGGATTAAAATGTGATTCCATCCACGACAAGAGCTTCTCATGCTTATTCTAATGATGGCTGCACTGTGACAGCCCGGGCTCGTCTGACACTGCAGTCATTTCCCACTAATAAGACACTTAACACAGGGCCCCTCGCTCCTCTCCTCTCCCTCAATACTGCAATGAGGTAGACACAAGTAGCTGAAGTAAAATTGCACTCTGGGTTATATTTGCTTTTCACCTATGTACAAATCCATCTGTCATTCAGGAGATAATGTGTAGAGTGGTACAACACTGGCAATCTGTATCGCAAAAAGGTTGTACCCTTTCTGTATGCATGTATTGAAGGAATAAAGTAAGTTGAATTATTTTCTGGACAAACTAGATCTTAAAAAAGCCCTCTACGAATTTACAAGTGAGATTAGGTTGTATATCTCTATAGAGTTGTATGCTGGAATTTATGCCAATATTTTGTATATTTGTGTTTATGACACACAAGCCTTGGTTGTTTTCAGATTTCAAATTTGAACGTGTGTCACTGCCTTAAGGTATAGAAATTCTGTGAACATCGGTTATCAGTGCTCAACATGAAGCAGCATGACATTAGTGCATGATAGGTAAAGAGCCACTGATGCAAAAATTAATGTCTTGGATTTCCATGCTAATCTACTTCATAATAACCTCAGGATAGAACTCTACTCCCACAATAGTCAAAAGAAAATGAGACTGTTTTACATTTAATCAGTTTAAACCACCAAAATGTATTTTTGGCAGCTTGGACCGTGAAAAAACACAATTGTGGCATACTGTCAATCAAGTCGACATGGCAGTCCTGTTAGTCCTGTTTTTGTTCTCAGTGGCATTACTCGCTAAAGCAGTACAGGTACATATGGACTAAAAACCCAGAATACAAACAAAAAGAAAAAACTGGCTCCTGACCTGGATTTGACCTAAAATTTTGAATAAAAATAAAAAGGATTAATGGAATGGAATTCACATTATTCTAATGCTGAAATACAAAAATTAAAAAAAAAATCTTGCAGCTGAATATGTGCTGGAGTCTCATGTTATTCCATGAATCCATGTTATTGAGACATAAATCTGATTTCTAAGTATCAAACATAGTAGCAAAGCACAATTAATCAAATGACAATTTGATAACAGTCATCATGTATCCTCTAGTTTTCATAAACTAACTTTTTACGGGAGATTTTATTACATTACTCCTGTGTGTATGTGAGCAGTGTGAATCATCTCCTGGAAACAGAGGAAAGATGAATGCTGTAGCACGTCAGCAGTGCTGCTATTCCAGTCATTGACCGTTGCACACACAGTCCATCATTAATTCATAGAGGGCAGTCTGTCAGAACAGGGTGGCTCATGTTGGCCACTGTACCTCAGAACCTGCAGCTCAGTAACGGGCAAACAGCTGGGCAGACGGTTCAAAGAGTTGAATGGCCTGGTTAATCAAAATTACCTGTCAGGTCACTTTCAATGACCAGGACTTCATCATGTTGGAGCAGCAAAAAATGTTTATTTTATTATACAGTAGTTGAGAATTTTAGCAGCAGTAATAATTATTTATCACATAATCAGCCTGGGCACATGCAGACAAAAACGCAATATGGAAACACGCCACACACACATGATACATGCAGGCATTTATGCATGCATGACCTTCCACAGTTAAACAAATGCATAAGAGGAGACATACAAACCCATCCACATATTCAATCACACACATTAAACCACACACACAGAGTTAAGGATCCATTTTCAAGGGAAGCAAAATGATTAGCACTGCTGAAACATGAGTGGTTATTAAAAAGTCAATACATTGTCATTATAAGTGAAGATTGTTCCCTCAGAGTGAAGATATTGATCCATTCATGTGCTTACTGGTCATCGACCCAGCCAGTAATTTGCTCCCAAACAGATTTGAAATATGAGGTTTCTATCCTGTGATGACCTGTGTCTGTGTTACACTCACCTCGAGCTGTGGCCTACATCCACTCAGAAATGCCTCCAGCGATTCAATAAATTTTAAACATGGCTGAATTTACAATGCTGCATGAGTCAGAGGAACATAATACAGTGATGTTCTAATGCCTTAAGTGTTTGCTTTGTTGTTATGGACTTTTTCAGTGTACAAACTAAACATTTACTTGTTTTCCAAAACTATTCTTGACTCCACATTAAATCCCTTTTCTACTAGGACACTTAATGCTGCTGATGAAAACCGTGTGACATGATCAAACACCTCAAAGAAGCTACTCAAGTGATGTTCTGGTGCCATTTTTTTCTGCTGCATCCAAGATCAAAAACAAACTCTGAAGTATAAATACTTTCTAAGGCTTGCATCTGGTTACGCTTAACCAGTCTTAAGTTGCCTCAAATAAAAAAGTTGGATTCAAAACTTAGATCAGTATTAGATTATGTTCTTTAAATAGGACTACAACTGCAACCTGTGTAAATATGTTGACACGGAATTGCTTGAGGTTTTAGGAAATATGCTACATATGACAGATATTAAGCTAGAGCCAGTAGGAGATTACAATGAGCTAGCTGTTTACAGTCTCAACACTAAGCTAAGCTAACAGCCCATTGGCTCTCCATTCTGAGGGTACAGACAGACTGTATTGGTTTTGTCATGTTCTGAGCAAAAACAGCAAATAACCATATTTCCAAAATGTCAAACAATTCTTATATCTGTGCTATAAATATAATAAATTTATCATTTACTGATTTAAAAGTTTAGCAACAGGAAATTTTCTGCCCTAGAAAACAGTAAAACACAGTAAACACTTGTAATTTAGCAGCTAATGCGTATCTACCAAAACTAAACCCGCAGTGACTGACGGAAAACATTAGGTTTTTTATTTTTTCATAATTCCCTTTCAGCACATTGTAATTCAAGTGGTTTGAGAGGACATGAGCACAGACTTTGATATAACAAAGCCATGACACTTCCATAGACTCCCGTTGTAAAAAATGGCGGACGAAATATGGATCTACTTGCGGGTTATGGAGGGGCCGATAGCTCCAACACTGAGTGTTGCTGCATCTGAACACATGAACTTCTATTGCATGGCTCTGGACATGAGGCTTGGGCATCTACCCCTCCCTTGCATTTCCTAAGTGTAGAAAATCTACCACATGACTTTCTAAATCTGTCCAATTACAAGTGTTTTCAAATAGGATGGGTAGGTTTTAGATATGATTGACATCTGTAATCACCAATCACTAATCAGATTATGCTTGCCTTAACCTGGATGTGACTGTACTGCTCTTCACCATGTGGCCCTTCCCATATTTCAGCCCCTGCAGCCTGAATGACTACATTTTATTTAAGTACCCAAGGAAACAAGAATTCATGCTAGTATTGGTAAAATAGAAAAGTTTAATATTAAGTACCTATTATTGACTTTTACTGTTATTTTCCAGTTACACTAAAATATTTCCCATTAACGTAGTTTCAGCGTTATCCTTATTTTAACAGTCTGGTTGGACTTCTACTTTACTTTTAACTGAAAAGGTACTTGTTACCGCATTGCTTTTTTTCTCTCTTTTTTTTAAAAAATAGAACCTGTATTTAATTTGACAAAGTTTACGTTGTACATTAATTACATAAATTTCATACATATAAGGCACCACCCGGGAGTAGCATCGTATAAATATATATATATTTACACATACATATCTATACTTATGTACATGTATACTTGCATGTACACAAAATTAACTTACACTCACACATGTATGGTTTTTTTTTTTTTTTTTTTTTTAATGACCAAAGATTACATCAGTTGTCAGACAGAGTCTGAAGTCTGTCCAATATTCTTCTACGAAGACCTGTGCTTTTCCAGCTGTGATAATGTTATGGGATGCTCAGTGGTTATAGCTTAATATTCACTTCAGTATGCGTCTACTGATATTCTGTGACTTAAACATTAACAGAAAAGGATGATATCTAGGTAGGCATACAGAAATATCAGATTCAACAATCAAGTCTGTTTACTGAAAAAAAAAATGTATTCATCTTTGTATAATCAATTAGATAACATTACAATTTGATCAGAAAAAAAGAGTAGCCACCATTTGGTTTTGTTCAACAGATGTGTTGTCTTTTAAAACTCAGCAAAAAGGTCCCCAGGTTAGTGATCAAACAAATCCCTCTGTGAATCAAAGCAGTATGATTATCTGTGGACGTCCACCTCCTGTGTTTTCACACAGCCTCTATGACAGGCCTGTTTGTCTTTGAAACAATGCATTATTTAATTGGATATTATTTGGAGGGAAATCAAATGCAGTCCTTATCATAAGAGAGACCTTGAAGATTTATGTTTGCTTAATCCTTTGAATTTGTGTATGCTATGTGATTCAGCAATGCACTGGAGCAAAACCCAATCATTTGAAAAGAAAAAAATGCCCTCTTTAATATTTATAATCCCTTTTGAACAGTAAACTCCATCTGTAGTTTAAAGTGATGACTCATTCAAAGCATAATCTTAATCCTTTTTTACGCAGCTTAGTTCTGAAACCAAAGGGAACTGGGGGAAATTGAAAGCTGCCATCAATGCAATAAACCAGAATCAAATACAACCAGAAGGGCACATTTTAATTCTCATACAAGGGCACTAATGCTGTTCATCTGTGTCCCTCACTGCAAAGCAATGTATTGTTACACAAGCTGATGAAAAGAAATCCAGGATCTGTATATTAAAGCACCAAATTCTCAACAAACTTTCAAGAGTAATGAGGACAACACATCTTGACTTTCCTCAGACACCCGCTGACTTTCTCAACGTCACTCTCCCACTCTGACTTTTTTATATTATACAAAGAGCGCTGTACAGTTGAATCAGTTAATATGGATATCAGTTAATATGGATACAACTAAAGTTAACTTAAATTCACCTATGAACCTAAACTACACATCTGCTATATGTATTTATTATACTGATGATCAATCATTTCTTCAGTAAAATGCCAGAATATTTCAAGAAAAATGCTGGTTAGAATTAATCTCAGTACAGATAATGTGTTCAAAATGTATTCAACCAGCAATCCAAAACACAAAGATGTTTTTTTTAATGTAATTTATTTGGCTTTATTTTCATATTAATCTGTGGACATCAAATGGGTGCCAATGAAACACCTATCAACTCTTGTGTATGTATATATTTCTTATAGGGTCTAGATGTCTTTATTATATGAAAATATGCACTTATAAAGTATGTTCAAACTATATATTAAATCTATAAAAAATGGAGCAATTCTATACAGTGACATATGTCTTGTCCATACAAAATATATTATTAAGAAATGTGTCCATAAATATTACTAGCATTTAATTTATACCATTATACATCCAGAGGATGTATTGCTGTATAAGGTAATATACACAGCCGGGCCATAAAAACACTCTAACACACTCTAACATTTTTATTTGACTGTCTTTAGCTTTGATTATGACACCCATTAATTGTGACGTTATTTCAGTTAGCTTCTGTAGCATCCCAACATTTATTTACATCATTTTATGGACACATTGCTATGCCTAGACCTTACCAACTGAACCAACCCCAGATCATAACACTGCCCCCTTAGTCTTTTACTGTAGGCACTAGGCACGATGGGTAATCGCTTCATTTGCCTCTCTTCTTACAGATCACTCTGGAACAGGGACAATCTGGACTCACCAGAGCACATGACCTGTTCCCATTGAAACACAGTCCAGACTTTATGCTGTCTATCAAACTGATGGTGGTTTAAGAAATGAGAAACTACTCAGAACTTGTTGCAGCTGAAACATGTCAATCACTACAGTAATTATGAAGATAGGCTTTTAAATAGTTGCTTAATATATTTAATATGCCCAGTGTGTGTATGTGGCATCACTCCTAATACAAAGGCATGTCATACAACAAATTTCAATGTACCTATATTGATCTATTTTATGTCAGCAGTCAAGCTTATACCCCTCTTTGGAAACAATACACTAAAATACTTCTTAAAATTATTACTTTCATCATTTGACGAAGAACTATTGAAGAAATAAAACTCTTTTGTCCAACATACTGTACCTTCTCCAACCATTTAACCAGAGCCTAAAAGATTCATATATAAGATTCATGTGTGCTTTTTCATATCTTCACATGACTAGAGGTCTGACCAGTGACTGTATGAAGACGAGGTTTTCAGATCTCTGACTTACTAAAGACTTGTCTTGCATCCATATCCACACTACATCCTGATAGATCTGAGGTAGACTTCAGTTCACATAATGCATTACAATGTGTGTCTCAACTGACCACATGCCTGCTGAACATACAGATTGCCTTATGACCGACAATCATATTAAGCAGGTCTCAACGTTTTGTTATCCTTATCGGTATCTGTTTTCACTTAGCTTTGTGTTAAAATGAAAGGAAAGCTGGGAGTTATGGATGAGTTAATTAACAGTGAGCGCTCATCTCATTAGACAGTGAACAGCATCAGTGCTGAGTCTACAACATGCTGTCAGAGCTCTGATGACACATTCTTCCACAGACCTACTTCAGCAACTCTCTGTGTTTTTTGGCCTGTTTAGAGAAGACGACTATGTCATCGCAGTCACACATCATTACATCTCCATCTGTCTCTCACATCCTACATGATTCATAAGATGTCATTTAGTTTCAGTGAATAACTTAAATACTTCTTCCTCTTTTTAAAAAATTGTAAATGTTCTTTAGACTCCAAACTAAAAACCTTTTATTTATTATCAACTGGATCTAAATAGTTCAAGTCTTAAATAAAAGTCAGTATTAACCTTACTATGGACTGCATGTGAGGTGTTACTTCAAGGGTTGTATATAATGTGAACGCTACATTAATAAGAATTGAATATTTTCTTAGTAGAAAATACTGAATCACATTTTTTTTTTTTTTTCATAAAACTTCTAACGAATATATTACCAAACGGAAATGCAACTCTTCACCATCAAGACATGAAAAGCTCATGACCATACGTCCCATGGACAAAATGAACCAATGCTCTCAGTATGTCTTTTGCTGACGGAAAGGTATGATATAAATTGTGTGTGGACAGTAAATATTCTGAATGTAAATGCCTAGATCTCACACCATATACTGTATGTGCCACTGTAAAATTGACTTATACCTCCCTAAATAAAACTTTCAAGTAAACCTTGACACTATTTTCTTCTTTCTTACCTTGTTTGCTTGGTATAAAATGCTAAAATGATCAATCATGTATTTACTGTCAGTAGACTAGTGCTAAGATCAGAAATATTTATATTAAAAACATGAAAAATCACTCTTCATATTTGAAAAACAATTCATTTACACAAACAGAACATGTGTCTGCATTAATGCATCAGCTTTTCACTTATTTGCAATTTAAATTACTTACTGGAAGTTATTTTCTACTCAAGTTAGGAAAGCACAACTTAATCAGAACTTTTTAAAGAAATTCACAAATATTTTGTTATATGATATCTTACTACAATATAATTCATCTGTTCCAAACACAGTGAAGAAGTTGCATTTTAAATTTGACAATATCGCATATTGTGGCATCAAGCTACAGCTGCATTTCCATAGCACAATGCCATTACCATTTACATGTCTTAATAATTTAATGATTCTGGCAATTGGACATTAAATTTCGTATTTTCTAATCAGAAAACCACAGGAGCTTTCTCCATATTGGTTGAATACAGATCATTTGACAAATCATCCCCCCTCGCCAGCTTAATGTCTCGTGCATATTCATAGCTTTTTCAGATTTCCAATCAAAGTGGCTGGCAGGTCTCTGGTGTGAGATGCGCCTCTCACTCCTCTATGAATCATTCATGCTGTTTAGCTCACAGTTGTTTGGGTGCATCTGGCTCAGGGAGGTATGGGGTTGGCCAAATGGAGAGGCCACATGGCGGCTCCAGATGTTTTGCTTTTGTATATGCATAGCTCATCAAAAACAACAAGCAGTGCCACACTAGAGTCTCTGCCATCTGGGGGAGACCAGACAACAGCTTCTCATGTTCCCTGGTGAATCATTGGAGAGCTCTTTGAAAAGATATGAGTTATTTTCAGGCAACCCCCCCGATATAATATTCAGCAACTATGAGGTGAGAAGCACCTAGTCCCCTGCTGTTACTGTTCGGGCAGCAGGCTGCTAATTTAAAAACAAGTCATCTGCTAGAGGGCTTAGATTTAAATTAAAGCTAGCATCTGCCTGCTGAAGTGTCCTTGAGCAAGACAGCAAATCCCAACCAACTATACTGACAATGCTTTGTAGCTGATACGCATCCAACCTGCCTGTTTAAATAGTAAACAGATTTTGCTCATCGGGGACCATGGGGGGGAAAAAACTGTGAATGCTGTTCTAACTTGTCATTTAGTTTTTATTGAATGGCTTCACAGCATAAAACGATTAAAGTAAAATGCTTGAGAACAGAAGTTTACTTTTTCACAAAGTTTTTGAATTTCTGTCAAGTCGCATTATTCTGAGTGTAGCATGTACTGTTCTCTGCAGGCTCTTTGTGTCCAGACCCCTATGCACATCACTCCCATCCCCAGATCCCTGCCACTCTCAGTAAAATCATTATTTAGTCCTTTTGTAAGCAAGCAGTGTCCCAGATCACAAATTAATCTTTCATATGTTTCCAAGATCTAGCCTTCTGTAATCCCATCTGTATGAGACACAACAAAGCACAGCAAGAGAGCGCCTATGAATTATTCATTCATTTCTCATGAAAGGCTTTCGTTATGTCTGTCATGTTTCACTCTTGCAAGGAAAATCCATTGATCCTTGCCTTTTCTCTGACAACAAGAACAAACAAGCGACATCACATGGCTGTACATTTTCTCACACTCCAACACACAGATCTGAGAAATATGCATCGGCAGTAAGGCAATGTATAATATGCATACGTGCATAATGTGTATACACATTACAAATGCTCACTCACACATATTGTATGCACACCACATTAAACACATCTCCATGCTCTTAACTAATAGCTGCAAGTGCAACCTCAGGGAAAATGTTTGAATTAGAACACAGTGAGGAACAGTGGATTAAGTCACATGTGTCTTGCCAGTAATCATTTATCTCCAGTAGTATTATAATCTAATGGGCATGTCTTCTTTCTGACAGGTTGCCTTCATAATTCAGTGCAACAGAATAGAGAAAACAGCATTGTTAACAAGAAAAGGCTTTAAATCACAAGCATGGAGTACATTTCCTGTGAAATATTAATGTGGAAAGTGTGTTTGTGTACAAGGAACAAAGGGCAGAGTGTTGTACAGCAATGGGCTGACAGTGCTGCAGGCTCCACAGCCCGGGCTCTGCTTACTACAGCCATGGCACAGTGTGTACATATAAGGGGGGTTGGAGCATGGGGGAAAGAGAGAGGGTCATTTATAATGTATAGGCCTGGTGGAGCGTGAGGTGTTGGATCTGCTTGGGTTGTGTGCATAGCTCTGTGTGGCTGCTCTTCACCTCACTCTGAGCACTTGCCTTGTTTACTTTAAAAGCTTTCCTCCAGAGCCTTGTTTGGAAACTTGGGAGGTTGGACAGATAAGACAGATCCAATTCACTAATACCTCAATTTTTACAATGATGAGCCTATCACCTTACAAGATTAGAAGAAGGCACAACTCTCCCTTTGAAAGTCACACAGCCTTGTAAGTCCACATTAGTGTCTTGTTACCTGCAGTGTAATGAGGTTAGTCGGCGGGGTGCTCCAGTAATGCTCTTGGCTCTGAGGTCGGAGGAATCTGACTGGATCCTATTAAGAACAACACAGATGTTTTATCTCTATTCACAGCAAAGAAAAGCAGTTTAATAATCACAAGCATATAAAACTGCACATTAACAGTACGATGACTACTAATCCTTGTGCACCTGTGGCTTGTTCTATTCTTGTCACTCGTGCTTATTGCGTATCGCACTGCAGCTCTGATGTGACATGTTGCTCGTGCTGATTGTGTTTACTTGACTATGTAGATTATACAGCAGCTTGCAGGATAAGAGTGCTGTTGTTGGCCCAGGCCGCCTCCTCCCTGCCTGTCAGCGCCAAGCAGAGATGAGCTTGTGGCCCGTTCTGTCTGCTGTTAATCCTGCCTGTTCTGCTTTGTCAAAGCTGCTGTTTGAACAATGGAGCTGTCTTCTTGTCTGCTAATTTAGGAACAAACATTTGCCTGCGTTGCAAACAAGCTCTCCCAGGAAGTGCTATTAATAGGATAATTAAGCAGACGGTAATGAGCAGGATTACTGCTAATTATGACAAGATTTGTTTTGGCATTTGCCTGAGAGGCAGCGGAGTGTTAAAGTCTGCACAGGAGTTCATCACAGCACCGAGCGAGCAGGCACCTGAGTAAACAGACTGGGACTCACTGGGGGTATGGGTGTACTGCGTGTACATGTGCATATGTATGTATGTGAGTGCGTGTGTGTGTGTGTGTGTGTGTGTGTGTGTGTGTGTGTGTACTTGTGGGTAGATAGGTAGGGGCTGAGATAAACAGAGGGTAGGTTATAGCACAAGCACAACAATGCCAGAGGTACATGTACTGCAACAAGGTCAGTTCAGGCTGTTTGTGTGACTTTATGACCCTAAACTCAGTATACCTATAGATATATGGATATAGTAGCAAAAATTATTTTAAAAAGTACATTAATGACTGCATTGTTACTGTTAACTATTATTTGCTCTTTTACCGAATTGACAATGGCTGTCCACACGGAACCATTTTCTGTAAATAATAATATCCTTGGATGATTATAACATTTCATTGATTAAAACAGACAAATAACCAGAGAATACTTGCTGCAGCAGAGGAGACATTTGTGGAACATCTGTTTCTGCTTTCCTATCTGGAAAACAACTAACTGATTGCCATTGTCTTAATAATCTACAAGATTATGTACATTATATTATATATATTAACTTCAACTTGGCATCTTCATTCTAGGGCACATGTCAACATATAACACATGCAGTAGCTTAACTTCTTGTTCCATGTTGTAATGTCGTGATGACTGAGCAACCTCTGGAGCATATGTACAGGATGAATGACAGAGCTTAGAGTTACAGATCTGAGTCTACTAAATGGTGTTATGACATAGGGCAGGCAATCTAACTGTATTTATAATGAAATCATTATCTTATTTTTATTTAATCAGTAACAAATAAATTACATAAATTACCAATACAAATCACGCTTGTTCATGCATTTTTCCATGCAGGAGCAATTAAAAATGTGAACTGAGGAAATTCTTTTTGTTTTCTGATAGTTACTAAATATATGCTAAAATAACATTTATATGTAGTTTCTGTGCTCCTATACTGCAAAGAAAGAGGTCAAAAAGGCAAATCTTTTGTTTTATACAAGATTAAAAGTTTTATTTTTTTGTGTCTTACTGTATTACTAGAAACCGTAGTATCCTTGTTCCTTCACATGATAAGAGACTGAAACCTTAATTCACAAAATTCAATCAAAAACTGACAACAAACAAGCCTAGTTGAGGTAAAGGCGAATCTTAATGCGATTGTAGCTAAAGCTCAGACAGTGAGCCGCCTCCATTAAAGCATGCCACACGGCCCAGCAGCTCCAGATAAGACAGCTGAGTCTGGGATTTAGAGCTTTGGCTTATCGTCATCTTCACACCACTGTCTCACCAAGAGCAGAGAACATGGCCCCCAAATCCTCTGAGACTGTGAACCAAGTTTGTCTTTGGGTGTAGGTGCAGTCCAAATTGGAAATAGGTGTGTTAATGGGTTATAACTCTCAATTAGGATGTTGATCTCCTAGCCTCACCAAAACACACACCAGCTTTGGCACAGCAACAAGACTTTTCATTCTGAAGCAGAAGCTGGGATTATAGAGCGCAAGAGCTGTGTGGAGTACTGTTTCAGAAATAAAATTGCTTTTATTCCACCCAACATGTGTTCAGTGAGATTAAGGCATAATCTTACAACGTTTAATAAGAGCCCGTTTGTGGCCTTCCGGCTGAGGCAGGAAAAGTGGAGCATGCCTGCTCTACTTTAAATCCTGTTTATTGAATTATAAAGAACCTTAAAGGATCAGCAATGTGACTCATACATTTAAATATTTTATGGTGCTTTCACGTCAAAGAACATCTGCAAGTAAAGTACAGTGTTTAGAAAACTTTTTTGCCCCAACAATTTAATTTTCTAAATTTAGGAGAACTTAATTTACAAAAGACACACTGACGATTCAGGCGAGTGTGATATCAATTACAAAAGCTTTTTTGTAGAACATGCATAATGATCCATTTATGTAAGATTCAACATGGAATCGACAAAATGATAAAAATGCAGATTTGCCTCCACAACCTACATCCAAATCCTGCTATATTCTCAAACATAAGGCCATACTAGAAATCCCTAACCTCAATTTATGTAATCCAAAGCCCTTGCATGAACTTCAGCTTGAGCTCTGGCTTTCAAGAGGTATTTGGAAGTTAAAGTCTCAGATCAGATTTGGACAGATTAGAATTAAGAGTTGGAAGTCTGGGAGGGGTGGATATGAGGATTTGCACTGCTCCACGAGACGGCCTTGTCAGTGATAAGTTATACTGAGCCACGGGTAAGAGGATTGCCCAGACTAATCCGAATCAAAAGACATACCATGTGAATTACATCCCGAAACAGGTTCGCTTACAGAGATTAGGAGCCTGCATGTAAATCCTGTCATACTCTACTTGGCGCTGGAAGATGAGCCTGAAAGAACAAACACAAACATGTGCTTTGTACCCTGCTGCAACTGCTGGCACCAGGTCGCCTACCAAAACGGTCTGTTTCCTTGATTACAACTTTCTTTTTTCTATTCTTTAGAAGATTAGATGTCCATTGATGAGACTATCTAGGCCAGGCACTAATTATTCACACCACATCTAAGAAAGTGCCTTGCTGAGAGTTGAGAATAACCCTTCCCTGGTGAACTGACACCCACAGACACCCACATAGCAGGCAGCCCACCCTTCCCTTTCTCTATCTCACCATTCCTCCCTCCCACCATCACTAAGCTAAGCTCTAGTTCAATGAAGCATTTATTTCTCTTCCTGTTTGACATGGGTGATTCTATCAAGGCATCTGGCAGCAAGTGCTGTAATACAAGGCTTTCTGTTGAGACGTCAAAGAATGTTACTCTCTGTCGTAGTGAAAGAAAAAAATAGCTTACATTTTTCTCTTTTTTTCTGCAGAAGTACTGAACAAACAAGACTTGTATCCCTGGCCCAGAAATGCTTCAAAGAGCACATGTCTGCTGGGACTGGCTGTGAAATGTAGAGCAGTGTTGGCTGCTTAGCTTTGCATTTCAGCCAGAGCAAGCTCATAAGAGCACTGCAGAAATCTTTGCAGATCTGTAAACCAGGGAGAGTGGGGTATGAGGCACAACCTCTCTAACTGCAGCATCTACAGACAGTGGGAACACATTACTGCAACTTATAAAAGAAAAATCTGCAGATTCGTAACTTATCCACCACACACATATATCATACACACTGAACTGCATGCTTATTGCTGGGGGTAATAAGACACAGTGATCCCAGAAGCCACTGAGTAACACAGGGCCACAGGTACATGCTACTGATAAAAAGTGATGAATAATATCACACCTTAAAGATGGAATGAATCTGTTGGCCCCTCATGTGTACAACAGAGATATACTATGGTAATTACCTTACACATCAGGCCTTGTGAAAAATGCAGCAAAGCAAAGCTATTTTGTTGTAGATTGAATGGATGTAAATGCTTTAGGGCACAGTGTAAATGGAAAGCACTGAGACGAAAGCAGTAGGAGCCAGCATAAGAAAAACCATCAAGCAGTGGTGCAAAACTCTCTGCAGCGCTATGAAGCATGCCGAATAGAGGTCTCTTGCTGCAGTATAACGGCTCATAAAGCCGCAAATGGTATTTCCACTTCATTCAGTCTCAGGGCCAGGTTCCAAGCAGCTCCTCAACGATGGAATTGAACCCATTAGCGATCGATTAAAGAACCAGCAGGCAGTCACCACTCTGCCTGCGGGGAGGATGGGGTATGGTAGGAGTGGGGGCCCGTCGGCCAGCAGAGGCTCCAGAGGATTGAGGTTCAAATCTTTGTTTATGTAGAAATAGTGGCGAGCACTTTAACCTTGGATCGCCCCCTGTGGAGTGCATTAAGACAGCCGGATGGTGAGTGGGTAATGCTGTATCCAGTGAATGGGAGCTCATGAATGACAATGCATCATGTCACCGATACATAATGTACAACACATCCATGAGATAAAACAGGACCAAAAGGACACCTGTGATACTTGTCAGGTTACCACTTTGATAAGCATATTCATAAGCTCTATCCTCTGTTTGGATCATGAATGTTTACCCAAACCATGAGATATGAATGATGAACAATTTGACCTTTGGAAACAGATCAGAATTTCAATCAAGTGACCACCAACCAATCCATAAAACTATGTGAAAAAGGAAAGTAGAACTATATAATAACCTCAAGCATAAATCATCTTAAAGTGTCCTCTCTGAATTATCGCAAGTTCTTTTCGCACACTCCGAGCATGCGTATAGCAGGAGAGAAGAAAGCCTATAAAACACTTTTATTTATTATCGCTGCTCCTATATTATATATGCTCCATACATGACAGTCTGTCAGCTTTTATTCTTGGTGCCGACCTTTGTCTGCATGGTCCTCATAACTGACATTTTCAATTACACAGCAAACAACTTATCAATATGCATGGATTTCTCAGCCAATATCAGAGCAAACAGAGTCGTTTGGAGAGCTGAGTCTGTCAGGGGAAAGAAATAGGGCAGACATGTCAAGGTCAGGATTTTGTTAATGAGGGACGGGCCGCTGAATAATTGAATGGGCTGAGCAGTATCGACTGTTGAAGCAGAAGCGTTTAAAACGTTGGCGATCGTTAAGGAAAATCCTCCCAGCACTTTATGTTCCATGGCAGTAATTTATGCACGGGCATCCAAGCGGGTGCCCTATGGTTCACAGCACTGAATGCAGAAAGCAATGAGTGGATTAGCCAAGCACACTTTAGAAACAGCAGCCAAGCGTGCAAGTCATTCCTGTGGATGAAGTGATGGCTCTGGCAGTGCAATTATTCAGCTGTGCATTTAAATACGCAGACAAATGGCAACGAGAGAGGCGGTGAATGTCTGCTCTGTGTACCTTGCAGAAACATGGAAAAATAGCTAAACGTGAACAGAATGTCAAGGCTGAAAGTGATCAATCTGCAAATTATGTATCACACAAAGCACTCTTGCATATGAATAACGGCAGCAGCAGTGACAGAGGGTGATCCAGAGGAAGGGAAACATCACACATAATTGTATGCCGTGTACACTGTAAACAGGTGCTGGGAAAAAAATGATCTGTTGAATAAATCCTGCTAGACTGATCACATCAGCTGGTGTTGTTAGATTCCCTGGCAGACATGACTGTGATATTTAGCCACAGAAAACAAATTCTGATAATTGAGGAGCAGATGTAAATGCATGTAAACAAGCTAAGTAAGACTACTTTAGCCAAATGCCCCTTTGTTTTGAGCGCCATTTTTAATCTGCACCAAGAACTGCTCAAGCTGTTGTTGTTGCAGTAGCAACATACTGGAGCAGTTCACAGGCCTTAAGCCTCCACCCCTCTCTCCTGTCTCTAGGTTGGGAGCTTTGGGGAGCTTCTAATCCCTCTATGTAATTACTGCTCCCTGCAATGGCCAGACCATCTCTGTGTAAATCAGATTAGCTGACCTAAATCGCTCTCGTTTCTCTCTACCCCATCAAACAATTCCTTATCTACACCCAGAGAGCTAAACAACACACAGACACCACTCCTCCAACCTCCCGCCCCCCAAAGACACAGCCTGTTTATTTGATCAGTGCAGGAAAGCAAACAGTTTCTCCATGATACACAAACAGGCAAGGCTGGGCTGGCCCTGCTGGGTGGCCAGAGAGCAAAGGGAGGGCTGAGCTGCTGGTTGGGCTGAAGACATGTAGATAACCACCTCCATCACGTCCACAGCTTCCATACTGGGACATTAAAAGCAGAGGAGGCGAGGCAGACACATAACGCAGATGACAATGTTGCGCGGTAAATAAAGGTCACTGAACATGATAGAGATGTATTACTTCAGTCTGTGCTGCCTCCTTGCCTCCTTCCCATCCAATTTATTCCTCAGGTCATACATTTACAACTTTGAGAAAGGAGGAGGGGAGGGGGTATAGAGAGGAAATGCAGCTCTTCAGTGGGAATAGAGACAGGCTAAAGTAAAGAGGGGGAACAAATGAGGTCTGTGATCCTGCTTGTCCCCTCCTCTCCACCCTCCCTCCCACCCGAGCCCCAATCAGGCTGAACCACTGCTCTCAGCGTGACAGCCAGGCCTTTGTTGCCGTCTGAATAGAGGTTAAATATCCCTCGAAATCAGAGCTCTTTGGCTTTCTGGACGCATAGTCAGAGACCCAGTGCCTTTCACATGCTAATGCCTGTGTTTTTTATTTCCTTTGTAACCATGGTTAGACAGCGGTATCATGCTAAAGGGCGATGAATAAAGCGGGTGAATTTGTTTTTTTCTCAGCTTTTTTTCCACCCCCTTTCTCTCTCCCACTCTTTCCTCTCTTTTCTCCCATCCCTCCCCCTGTACCTCTCTCCCTCTTTTATCACCATCCTTTCGAACCAGCCCACATTCCATCCCCCTCCTGCAGGGGTTTAAAAAAGCACAGATGGTCTCTCCTGACCTGCTATTCATCATTGTGTCAAAAGCTTTGTCAGAATAATGCTCCCCAACAACAAGCTGAAGGATTTTATTTGTTTCTATTGATGAGGCCCGTTAATTTCACAGACGTCTCATTAGGCTTAAACCACCAATTAATTTCTTTTGTTCTCATTAAATGGCTAATTCTAAACATGAACTGCACTGACAATGAGTGCTGCTCAGAGCCAAAGCTAGACAGCGCTGCTCCCGCCACGGAGCTACTGGAGCGTGAAGCAGGCAGGTAGAGGGAGAAAATTGAAGAGCAGGAGGGGAGTGTGAGATGGGGGGAGGGCTGGAGAATGAGAGAGAAAGTGGTGGCGAGAGCAGGAAAGAGCGAGGGAGCGAAGGAGAGCCCTGACAAAAGCCTCTGTTAATTTGTAGACGCCCTTAACACAAGGCATGGATGGCAACTCATTAACTGCTTGCAGATTTTTTTTCTGTTGGGAGATCAAGTGGCCCTCAGGAGTAAAGGTTGCAATCATCTGTTGGTGGCAGCAGCCAGCACTCAGCTCTGAATAAAAATGAAAATAAAAATGATAGCAGAATAAATCAAAATACAAATGGGAACAGAAAAAAAATGAAAAGTGCAGACTGTGAAGTAAGGTAGTAATTTTTCTATTGGAAGTGTGCTCACAAAAGCTATCTTGTGCCTGTACTCCATTATAGCAGTGCAAGCTGTCATTATGGCCAAGGATATATGGAAGCCTCATAATATCCAGAGATTGGTAGTTTGTTAGACAGCACTGTACAATTTGCTGCAGCCTTGAAGGATCCTTGAGCCTCTCTTGACAATTTACCGAGGGAATTGCCGGAGCATTGCCTTTTGTCTGCTGGAGACACAGGGGCAATTATCCAGCCTCCTGTAATGTTTCCCTGACTTTAATCTCCTGGCTGAGAGCGTAAAGCAGAATGGGTAAGGTTTCAGAGTGCCTCTGGGTTCTATTAACACACAACTGCTGTTTCTGTTCAGGCCAGGCAGCCAAGAGAGGACTGCAATCTGACAGACAGGCCTCCCCTGGGCTTTTAGGGAGAAAACATGATTATGTCATAATATATTTTCGAAAAGAGATCCATTTGAAAGATTGCCCCTCTGTCTTTTCAATCTAACATGGCTCTGCTTTTGTCAGGCACAGTGGGAGCACTGGGAATGACAGATGCTTCAATGAACCAAACAGGGATGGAAATAAAGTGTTTTACCAGGAAAAACACCAGAGACCGGAAGTAAGGACAAGAAAATCCTATTTCACTAACAATGTCATCAAACATCATTAGTCAGTGTCATTTTTTTGGTTTAATTAAATGTATCTATTAAATCCACATATTGCAGAGCTCTCGTTCATAAAAATACTCCAAGTAAATATTATACGTCATTACCAAAAATACACATGCAAAAACTTACTTATACTAAAATATAAAGATATATCTACTTTTTATCTACTTATTAACACCAAATATTGTGTAATTAATTACTCTTCATTGAATCTATGCATAAAAAATCTGTGTGTGTGGGGGGGGGGGTGGGGGGGGTGGGGGGGGGGTGGTTCTCTCTACTAAATGATGGCCAACATATCATTCTGGGGCTGAGACTAACACTTGAG